>NC_090817.1:28308641-28617906 GCF_000390325.3 Nicotiana tomentosiformis
ATTTTGGGAAAGTTAAACTAAAAATGTTGTAATGGTATCATGTGTTTCACTTTAACTATGATTGTACAACGTACTATTTTGAAGACTTGTTAATGACATAACTAATAGAAATGAATTGGTGTTGTTCACATGACTTCTTATTGACTTATTATTGAAATGTATTCTTCTCTTTATTTGCAGTTGAATTGGGTAGACGGCACTGTGCATGCTTGCTCGACCGAGGTAACTCTGTTGAGTGCCAGTCGCGCTCCCCAAGGTCGGGGCATTACATATAGTGAGTTCATGGTTTTGGAAGTGTGTATGCTTTAAGTTAGCATAAAATTCTCGTACCCATTACTCGTTGGCCTTGCAAAAAGTGTGGATGAAGCAGGCCCAGCCGCTTGAAACCAGCCGATTATGGAAATCTGAAAGGAGATCGACCACTTTGTCGTTCGCAATTCCTTTATCAAGTTTGAGCTTCTTCGTAATGAGATTATCATAATATCGACTTTGACAATCGCGCGACATGAATCTATTGGTATCATAGTTCAAATCCTCAGCCACTTCTTCAATTTCGTGATCATGTGCCTCATTTTTGTTATGGTTAGGGTCTATTTTTTAAGCTCAAAGTACCTAAAAATCGATGTCGAGTTAGAACTTCATTCAAACCATATTAAGAAATTCAAAACACATCAACTAGGCCAAAGAATTAAGAAAAAAGGTTCGCAAACCTTAAGTTGCAAATCTACTGCCTGCAAGGCTATGCTTCTGGAATCGCACCTACAAAAAATATATCGTAGGTGTGGACTGTTTAATTGAAAACCGCTTCTGTGGAAAATTCATTTCAGGTGCGAATTTCTGGATTAGTCTCTCATCGTGCCTGCGAAAGGAAACTTCGCAGATGCGGACAATTAGAATCAGTTAAAAATCTCACATGCGGATAAAGAGATGCAGGTACGAAGTTCACCACTGGTTTTAGAACCCAGTGCCCCATTTGTTCTGAGTTGGAATAAAGATTAAACAACCAAATATATACTCAGACTTCTAAATTTCAGATAATTTGCACATACATGATTATACTACTTGATTTCCAATGATTTGAAGGCACAAATGACCCAATTCTTCACAATTGTACCACCTCACATGCGTGCCCTAAACCCAAATTTTTCTCCACCTCTTCCAAAATTGGAACAAAGGAAGGGAATGGAGAGAGCACTACCTGGTTTACCCGTGAAAAATTAGGGAGAGTGTAGAAGAACATAACTTGATTTGATGAACAGTGGAAGAAGAGAGAGGGTGGTGAGAGTGTATGCTGGTATGAGAGGGAGAGGATTTTGAGACACGGTAAAATTCTGCCTTGTGTGAAACTAGGTAAAAACCCATGGGACCGCATCTACGGTTAGCTGGTTGTAGGAGCAACTGACGCAAGTGCGATTGTCCTTAGCTACGGCAGGTTCATTTTCTTCAGCAAGTACTCGCACCTGCGGCCTGTTTCCCGATTCAGTGCTTAGCCAACGTCTACACATGCATAGGAATTCCCCTGCTTCTGAAATGCTTTGTCCTTTAGCAAACATTCACACATGTGATCAAGAGGACTGCATATGCGGTTGAACCAGATATCAGAATTAGACAGCATACTATTTTTTTTATGTTCCTCCAACACCTAAAACTGCTCAAATGAACTCCAAAATTCTGAAACTTTGCAGATTAGTATAAAAATAATATAATAAACTATTCTAAAAAAGAAAATCTTAAAAATGATTTAGAAATTTGAAAGAAATTGGTTCCCTCCCACAAAGCGCCACATTTAACGTCGTGGCACAACGCGAGTCAACTTTAGAACTTTTCTCTTCACTTGGAGGATATGAAATGGGCACCTAAATAGGACTCAAGTTTGTGATCACGAACGGTGGGAGGTGGTAAGTGGATGAACAAGCCAAATGTCTTTTCCTTCATTTTTTATTTATTGGCTTTCATTTGAGGAATATCATTTTGTTGTGTTGCGCCTTCAAATCTCAACATGTACGACTCTTGCCTTTCCTCTTCGTAATTCCTCATTGATTGATGTGGTTACATTCCCATATCACCACATAACTCTAATGTTGAAAAATGCTTGGAATGAGACATCAAGCTGCCAAATTGAAACTTTTTCCAAATACTGATATCCTCATTTTCCCCCGAACTAGTGTCAATGTCAACCATATTTTATCGAGTCGTGATGGCACCTAACCCAACCCACCAGGCAAGTCTAACAGTATAAGTCACTACTATAATGAAAAACTATCAATATTAAAAATAAAACGACAAAAGAATCAATCTAACTACCCCAAGGACTAGTAGTACAAGTCATTAACCACTATGATTTAGATTTACAAGCTGATGAAAGGAATAAATACAATATTTGTTTGAAGTTACATAAACAGATATGAAATCCAACTCTACCATGAACAAAAAGGTAGCATGAATCCAGTACGCTGGTGCGTCTCCAATGCAAAGCTCTATTTTCACAGCTACTCAACTCTAGAACAAAAAGGTAGCATGAATCCTACTCTTGTTTAAAAATATCTCGCCTTGTTGCTTCCGCCTGACAAAATAACAATATCTCACCTTGTCGCTCCAACCTGACAAAATAACAATATCCCACCTTGTCGCTCCGGTTTAATAATATTCCCCATCGCAACAATAAAAATAACAACAACAACAACAACAACAACAATAATATCAATGATAATCGCACGGTAGAAACCTCGTGCCAATACCCAACAATCCGCCCAACACGTCAACATGTGCCGTAATTACAACAATACAACATGCCCATAGTTTTCATCAAGACATAAACTCATAAATGGCCCACATAATGTACAAGGACATAACAATAGGGAATGCAGATAGGTGTTCAATATATAGACATGAATACAACTAACTCAATTTAGGAACAACTCCAAAAATTCCCAACTTGTCTAACTTAAGAAATAATAATCCTAAAAACATGATCTCTCGACTGGAGAAATAACTCAAGTAGCCATCCAAGACGAACACATGTAACACAGAGATCTCACACGTCTCAATCAACGCACATCGCAAGAACAAGTACCAATGTGTGTTCAGCCATACGTATATCTACCTCCAAGGCAAGCTTAGCATAAATCTCAAGATTTTCTCATCATGTTCAACATAAAGTACCAATAGTCTCAACATTTCTCTAGCGTGGTTTATTGTACTCATGTAGTCGATTAATTAAATAATATATTGAATCAAGTAACACACAACTAAACAAGGCATATAGTAAGCTAGACTCTACCCCGAGCATGAATACCCATGGCACATGTATATACACTCGTTACCTCATATATACATCACCCCTGCATATAGCAAATTAGTATAAGAAATTTTCTCAACCAAAGCTAGGCAAGACACTTACCTCATCCAGGTTAGGTCAAACCTCCAAAATCGCGTTTCCGTGAGAAATCACCTCTAACCGGTTTGAATCAAGCCAATAATCTATCAAGGAAGTCAACCAATTCCATAGGAGATAATCTAAATCAATAAAGCCTCGAGCATTGAAGAATTCCACAAAAGTTAAAAAAAATCAACCCTAGGTCCGCGTGACCGAAACCTGAAACCAATACCAGAATTTGATGACCCATAACCCGTCGAGTCAAAATATATGATTAGATTCTAAAATAGAGTCCAAATCGGTACTCAAATCCTCAAAATAAACTTTCTTAAAGTGTAGTCAAAACTCCCAAATTTCACATTGAAATTCCAAGTTTTTTGCGTAGAAATTAAAGTAGATCCGTGAAATATAATCACAAATAGGTAAAAATCACTTACCTTCTTTTCTTGTATGAAACTCCCGATGAAAAATCTCCCCTTGCCAAGTTTAGGGTTCAAAATATGAAAGAATAAACTAAAATCCCGAAATTCCATCTCTTAACCCAGTTGTTGATGTCTCATTTGCGACCAAAAGTTCACAATTTGTGGATGTTCGCAATCGTGACCAGAAGTTCGCAAATGCGAAGTTCGCAATTGCAAGAAAAAGTTCGCAATTGCAATGTACCAGCACCAGCAATCCCAAACTTCAGCAGAATGATCCGAAACCACCTAGAATTTATTTGGAACCTCCCAGACACAAATCATATATGCATTTCTTTTATAAAACATGTTATGAAACTACTCGAGTACTTAAAACACCGAAAAGAGGTCGTCTTGACCCAATGTTGACCATCGTCAAACTCCAACTCCGTAACTTAACTAGTATACTCAACCAAAGACCCAAAACACACCCGAGCCTCTCGGGACTCCGTCTAATCATACCAACGATTCCAAATACATTATCCAAATTTATCAAAACTCTTGAACTATCATAAATAGCATCAAAACCAAGAATCGAAGACCAAGATTATTCTCTCAACTTGCAAACCTTCAAACATCGTCGAACGCATCTGTATCATATTAAATCAGCTTGGAATGAAACCAAACGTTGCACACATGTTTCTAATGACAAAATGGACCCATTCTAAGTCCCGGAATAACAATCCAAACCCGATAGACTCAAAGTCAACTCTTAGTCAAAGATCCAAAATTCCTTTTAAGACCCAAGTTTCGCATCTATACACTATATAAGTCTAAACAAGCTGCATCAAGCCATAACCATATTCTAGGATATAATCACACGACGTGCCATAAAACTCATGAACTCATAGTAAGATATTTAGACTGTAATAGTAGCTCATTACTAAACCCGGTATCGGTAGCATACCTCATATCAAATAAAACCTTGTTCCAAACCTTCACAATAATGATAATTATGTAAGAAACATGTACAAAATCGTAACCATCACCCAATCAACAAGCCGTGGAGATCTCTAGCCCGATTAGAACCATTGCCAAACTCTGAGCTGATTAATGACATTATTATCTAAACATACCTTATCCAAGTCTGATTGCACTAATTCAAGTCAAATAATCTCATATTACCCAGTACACGCTATTCAACTGACAAGCCACACCAAATGCCCCCTGTTCACATATGACGCAATATGTGCAACCAACAAGCAAGAACTCGAATATAACCAAAGATGGAAGAAGAGACAAATAAGAGAACCGCCCAATAAGTTCAACAAATACCACTGCAAAGCACAACTCTATGAACCCATCTCACAAGGCAGAAGCAAAGAACACGACATTAGCACAAAGAATCATGTCCTATCATAACTCCGTTGCAGCACGTAGTTCGATCCAAACATATCAATCCACACAAAATACTTATCTATCTGTAACGCTCACAATCAACAACCACATACATATCAACAGCAAACACGCGAAGTGCATGACCATAACCACGGAGAAACATATATCACAATATACCACAGATGGGAAACCATAGTCAAGGTGCAATAACCAATTCAACACCCCAAGGGCCATCTTCTCGAATCTCGCCACAAGTCCCGAACAGAACCACATCATGTATGTGAATAGTCAAGTAGTCTCACAACCCATTTGTAGCTTAAGAGAGTAACACATGAGACATCAGAACATGAATAAAATCAACTCTAGCCAGTGACACACCCAACAATTGATGTGCTGAGTAAACATACTTGATCCAATGTAAAGTACACATTCCCACTAGGCCTACCAAGGGACCCCCAAATAAATTCCGACCATCTTAGAATAGGCAAATAACCTTCCAAAAGTTCATAGTAACATATTCGTAACATAAACAATTAGACGTCTTACTCTTAACATATCTTCACGGTCCATAACCAAGGAATAATTTGTCTCTGAGAACATCCTTTCTCTAAACCTCAAGACTATAAGAATTTCCATATCCGGTCCTAACTCTACCACTCAAATGACTAACACACCACTCAGACACAATCATCTCACATCAAATACTCACATAAATCTTCTGAGCCACGTAGCACAACTTGTACCTCAGCAGCCAACAACCAGGCGATTACCGTAATACTAGTCAACTATCCGCAAGCCAAAACACGACGCGTCTCCTAACACGCACATATTTCTCAGGCGATACAAGATAATGCAACATCCTCTTAAACATCTTAAATCTCCCATGTCGTCTGAAGCGCATGACCTTCTCTTCGAAACTAAACCACGACCTTTTACTTGAACTCTCAATTCCACATGGAGCACCGCAACTATCATGCTAACTTATGAAAATACAAAAATCTCACAATCAACTCTAAATCACAAGAAGGATAAATACCTCATCAACCAAGAACCTTCCATTTAACTCAATCCCGGAGAACAAAATCATGACACATAACGAACTCCCCCTACCTGTAGAGTAGATCAACTACATGTCGTGGCCCAACCATCGCAAACTCTTCGGAACCCATTTGCAAATAATCAAATCATTAGAACTAAATCCCTCCAAATCAATATCGCAACAGATATTTCAATATATTCCAACGGTTATTAGGGGCTGCTGTTATTGTTTTTGCTGGGTCTATTGGAATGGTTATATTCTCTATTGCAACAATTAACAATTGTAATTTCTAATATTTATGGAAGCAAAATGAGAAATATTTTTCTATGCAATGAAATTTTATACACCATAACTTATATAAACCACGAAATAAAATTAAAATATCCAACTAGCGTTATCCATATACAAAAACAAAGTATGAATACATTGTTTGATCAACAATTCAAAAATCAAAATAGATGAGTTTGCATACAGAAAGTTCTAAACTAAAATATCCTTGAACATTATAATAGAAAGTCTTACAACGATCAACAACACTCAAGTAAGGTCTTCATCACTGCTTTCATCCGCAATCGCTGCACCTACAAAAAAAAATCAGAAATAATTAAATAAATTAGTTTTAGAAAATTGAATCACAAAGTAATTGAATAACCAATTTGATAACTCGGAAATTTTCTAACTCTCCGAATTCTTAAAATTTTCGGCAACAATCTAATAAAACTCTTCATCATCACATAAAACTCTATAACGTAGAAGAAGCCAGCAATCAAGTAAGTCCATAAATTGAAAACAATGAACAATCAGCAAACTCTTCAACATCACATGGCATTCAACCAACTAATATGGAGATTATGTGATACTATTGGTTTTGGAGTTAATTGCCACTGGTGGGCGATTAGTGATGAATTTTCCAGAGAGAACTTACAAAACAATATTGATACCACTAATGAAATAAGATAAAAGAGACATATTCTGAAACACCAGGCAAAGTATTTAGTGAAAAAATACAATTTGATACAACTACGAATGGAAGCCAAGGCATACAGCCTCCACAGAAATGTCTTCTTTTATTATGAACATGAAACAACCATCTTGAGTCTATTGTTTCCATGACCATTACCAAATTGAACCAAAACTGCAAAATAATTCATGCTGTTATGCACTAATTCCCAACCACAAAAAGCTCAACTATTTTGGCGTTCTATTGTAACAAAAGATTATCTCTGAAGTCTACCATAGCTCAATATCTCATAAGCAACATACATATTTTCTCAAGTGTCAAGTAGCACTTTAAGTCGAAACTCGTCATATGAAAGTTGTTGCGAAACAATGGGTCATCGAAGTCATAGTTATTAACTTGCTATAAAGATGCAACCCAACTATGTGATTGAATAATCCTAAAATCAAAATTAGTGCAATCGAGACTGTTTTTTACAATGATGACTGGATTGGAAATGGTCCTCTCAAAGAGATATTTCTAGATCTATTCAAATTAGTGCAACCTCCTCAAGCAACAGTGGTAGACACTTATAGCCAACAAGGGCGAAATTTTACCTTAAGAACACTTCTAAACGATTGGGAGGTTGCTAGCGCGACTGAACTTCTAAAACTGTTCGAGGCTTTCAAAGGTAGATACTAGAGCAGGACAGCCTCCTTATTCCCTTCCCCCCCCCCCCCCAAAAAAAAGAAGAAGAAGGGGAGGACAGTCTAACTCCGATTTCTCTTAGCAAAATATGCTGTTTTTTTAAAATATATGCAGATCACAACAATGTATATAAGAAAATTCTACCCCCCGCCCCTACCGAAACTCTCAAAAACTATTACATTGTAAACGAGTTAATCCCTGGAATGAGCTGGCCTTCTTTTTGCTATTAGTAGATGGACGACGGATTGGTTGCAAAGTTGTTTCTTGTGCAGAGGAAGCTTCTGCCGGTGAATTATCACCCAAAGCCTCTAGAATAATGTTAGCATCAATATCAATTTCGGAACATTGAAGTCGTGCAGGGACATCTGCAACAACTTCTTGACGGATAGTTGTCTTTTGTTCCTCAATTTTTCCCTCCATTCTATGTATCTTCTCCTCCATTTATTACAGAGAATTTGTAGCATTTGAAGAAGGTTCAAAATATCCTACTCTCTCACAAAGAAGTTCTTGTAACCCCCCGTCCATACAACTTCGATGTCTAGGATGTTCAGGTCCCATGACAGATGCAAATGCCTCTACGGACTCATTGCCATTTTCATTTTGTTATGCATCAATTTCCTCCATTTCAGCCTACGACACAAATTCATAAAGATAGAATTCTAGTAAATAAAAATTAAGCTAATAAAAATAAATAATAGATCTCGATATAACATCAGATAACGTGCTATAACATATTAAAAATATAATTCGATTTGTTACGCTATTTGTGCACATAAGTTAAGCAAATTAAGAAAAAAGCAAGAAAAAGGAACAACAACAACATAAGATATTTATTAACATGATGAAGTAGATGTATTAACATCATAAAAGATAGGCATAGAAACATAGCAGCAGCAATATGCAAAATAAGCAATATTGTGTTCCTCTTCAAACTTTCATAAGTTATAAGCAGTAGCAACCATTTTTGCCATAATAAAAAGAAGAAAATTAAAGATTCAAAATTCTCAAAATTTTACTAGTTGTATCTTCATACGAGCACTTGTATGATCGCCCAAGTTTCCTTTTTCCTGTAGCTACATAGAGTTCCTTTGAAGATAAAGGATCCGAAGATTCCTTGCCTTTTTCCTAGTTATATGAAAGTGAGTTAGCCTTCCTGGTGATCATCCATTAACTAAACAAGAGCCAAACTTGAGAAAATATTTTCCATGAGTTGTTAGTAATATACCAACTTAGATTGAATTAATGCAAAACTTCTTTTCCCAGTAGAGTGAGGATTCTTCAACTTTTTTCGGTTCTCAATATTAGTTTTGGAAATTCTCTGCAGGAAGAAAGAAGCACCAAACAACAGCTTATAAGTAGAACTTGCGAAGTATATAGTAAACACAATAAAAGCGAAATGGGAGAACGGAAAATTATAAGAAAAAACAGCAGCAACAAGTGGAGTATACGCAGCAGTGACAACAAAGGAAAAGCAACAGAAGTAGTTAGGCTATCAGCTAACCTAAAAACACTTGATTCGAGCATCGAGGGTTTTGAGGCTGGATTACAGAGCTTGTACAAGCAATTTATCAACATAATTAAAAGAAGAAGTATATCTGACACGAAGTTATAATTAAATTGTAGCTTAAACTTTTGCGCCATTATTATTCATCATTGTAGACCAACAGAATTTAATGTTTGGCAGCACTTCTATGAATACAGTGGACTTACTGTACATGTTTTTCCCACTGATAAATCTTAGCTTAAACTAGTACTCCCTATGTTTCAATTTATGTGAATTTATTTCCTTTTTAGTCTATGCCAAAAAGAATGACCCATTTCCTTATTTGGAAACAATTTACCTTTATGCAATGATTTATAGCCACACAAAATATATGTGCCTCATTTTACACCACAAGTTTAAAAGACTTTCCTCTTTTCTTAAACTCCGTGCCCAGTCAAATGGGTTCACATAAATTGAAACGGAGTGAGTACATGTTTTTTTGAAAATCATGTATGAAATCATACGTTTATAAATGTTGTTGCCAAACTTTTTTCCAAATACTTAATCAGAAGAATGAAAGCACCAAAAACTTTATGTTAATAATCTAAATACTTAAACTTTATTCTTGATTAATTCAAAGAAAACAAGAAGGAAAAACAGCAGCAGCAGAAGTGAATACGCAAAAAAATAGCAGCAGTGAAGTAGAAAAAGACGAGAAAAAACAGCTTGAACGAGCGAAGTATACGCAACTTTTTTGACAAAGAAAAAGCAGTGAAAGACAAAAAAATAACAGTTAAAAAAGAAGAGCACGCACGGTAGCAACAAAGTGAAAGAACAACAAAACAAAAGAAGCAACGGCAGTTACGACAAAGAAAAAGCAGTAAAAGAAGGAAAAATAGCAGTGTAACGACCCGGCCAGTTATTTTGAGAGTTGTAGCCTCGTTCCCCCATTTACAGCTTATTTTGTACTTTATAGCTGTTATGTGACTTGCCAGGGTAGTCGGTTTGAGTCCGGTGTGATATTAGAATGAAATGAGACACTTAGTCTCAAGGTTGAAAGCTTAAATTGAAATGATTGACCGGATGTTGATCTTTGAGTAAATGACTCCGGAACGGAGATTTGATGATTATGTTAGCTCTGTTAGGTGATTTTGGACTTAGGAGCGTGTTCGGATGGTGAATTGAAAGTCTGTAGTGGAATTAGGCTTGAAATAGCGAAAGTTAGAATTTTTGAAAAGTACGACCGGGAGTGGACTTTTTGATATCGGTGTCGTATTCCGATTCCGGATGTTGGAATATGTCCATAATGTCATTTGTGACTTGTGTGCAAAATTTGGGCTGAATCGAATGTGATTTGATAGGTTTCGGCATAGTTTGTAGAAATTGGGAGTTTAAAGTTTATTAGGCTTGAATCTATGTGCGATTCGTGTTTTGATGTTGTTCGAGGTGGTTTGAAAGCCCGACTAAGTTCGTATGTTATTTTAGGACCCGTTGGTATGTTTGGTTGAGGTCCCGGGGGCCTCGGTTGATTTCGGATGGTTAGCGGATCGATTTGAAGTTTGAAGGAAGTGGTGAAGCTCACCAGCTTCTCGTTTAATCGCACCTGTGGAGTGGGGATCGCAGGTGCGATCTCCCAGAAGCTAGAGGTGAACTGGATAAGCGGCCAGGGAAGAGGTGAGAAGAGGTCGCATGTGTGAGGTCCTTTCCGCACCTGTTATACCGCAAATGCGGTTGGGCTTACGCAGAAGCGGAGCTGGGCTGGCCTGGGCAAGACGCAGGTGTGAGGAATTAACCGCATCCGCGATCCCGCAGGTGCGAGCGAGGCTCCGCAGATGTGAAATTGAGAGAGTGGACTATTTCCGCATAAGCGGATGGAAGGCCGCAGAAGCGGCACCGCAGGTGCGGAACATGGAGCGCAGATGTGGGCCTGAAGAATATAAGTGACTTCCGTAGAAGCGAGGAATTGATCGCAAAAGCGGTTCCGCAGGTGCGGACATATGGTCGCAAGTGCGAAAAGCCTGGGCAGATTATTAAAAACAAGGGTTCGCGATTTTGGCTTTATATCAAACATTTCAAGCACAGTTTAGGCGCTTTTCATAAATAATATTACTTCCCCATTTATTTTCGCACCTAATTAACGTATATCTAATTGGTATGGTTAGACTCGTGGTTGAGTGGACTTTCGGGTTTTGTGAATTTTATCGAATTTCGAGACGTGGGCTCAGGGCCAACCTTTGAGCCGATTTTTAATTTTGATTAATAACTTAGCATTTTCTTATGGAGTTGATTCTTTTAGTCCATATTGATTTTTATCGCATTGTTTATGGCTAGATTTGAGGCATTTAGAGGCCGTTTCGCGAGACAAGGGTGAGTTGGAGTACATATTTGCTCGTATTGAGGTAAGTAATAGTTCTAAATTTGATTTTGAGGATACGAAACCCCATATTATGTGTCTATGTATTTGGTTTTGAGGTGACGCACATGCTAGGTGACGGGCGTGTGCGCGTGCACCGTAGGAATTGCGACTTGGTTAAATTCCGTGGAACCGTGTAGTTGTATAATCTATTGTTATATGTACATTCTCCATGTAATAGAGAAATTTAACTACAAATCATGTTTAGACTACGTGTTGGCATTGTAGGGACTCACAGGGGTCGTGTACATGTTGAATTATCTGCTAAATTATTGTTTGTACTCAGTCTTCATTTGTATATTACATCTCGGTCTCTATTGTTCTTTTTTGATTCATCGTATCATTGCTATCTGGGTCGCTTATTATGAGTTTTGAGAGCCCGACAGACTGGAGAGGTTGACGACCGAGTGAGGCCGAGGGCCTGATTGTGAGGTATTATACTATAGCACGTGAGTTGTCTGTACGAATACAGATATTACACTATAGCACGTGAGTTGTCAGTGCAGCACGTGAGTTGTACGTGCGGATCCAGATATTATATTATGGCACGTGAGTTGTCCGTGCAACACATGAGTTGTCCTTGCAGATTATAGTGCTTGAGCTAAAGGAGCCCCTCCGGAGTCTACACACACCCCTAGTGAGTGTAAGTACCTATTGAGTGTGAGTGTCGAGTGCTGAGTGTTGAGTGAATGGGAAGGTGGAGTGACTGTGGCCCTGAGAGGATGCATTTGATTTCATTATTGTTGCATTAACTGTCATGTACCATTGTTTGAAATTTCTGAAAGATATTACACTCTGTTTCACTTGAACTAGTCATGTAATAACTGTTGACCTAATTTATCGAACTTGATAGCATGCCTACTTTCTTATGTTGAAATCACTGTAATTGAACTATAACTGTGAAGCTCGTCACAACTTTTAGTTCTTTATTTAGTATTGTTACTTGCTGAGTTGGTTGTACTCCTACTTCACCCAATACTTCGTGTGCAGATCTAGGTGTTCCCGGACACAGTGGGTGTTGATTTCCGCGCACAGTTGATCTTCTGGAGATTTCGAGTTAGCTGTCAACATTTCGTAGACCTTGTTTCTCCTTCCCTATCTTTCCACTTATTGAATTTGGTTTCACATTTTCATAGACAGTTTTTTTCGGACTTGTGATGTATAGATACTCATGTACTTAGTTGGGTTTCTATCCTGTTTATAGGAAGTTGTTATCATTTAAACTATTTTAAATATGTTTTCTGTGAAGTGTTGGACTTATTTCATAAATATCGGCTTACCTAGTACCACGATAGGCGCCATCACGACAGGTTAAGATTTTGGGTCGTGACAAGTTGTTATCAGAGCCTTGATTACATAGGTCTCACAAGTCATGAGCAGGTTTAGTAGAGTCTTGCGGATCGGTACAGAGACATCTGTACTTATCTTCGAGAGGCTGCCGAACCATTAGGAAATTTCACATTCTTGTATTCTTGTTGTACGGATTTATTGTTCCAGTAACTAAACTTCTATATCCTATTGTCCATGGTGAGGATACGTGCTACCAGACAGGATGGATAGCCACCAGTACCACCAGCTAGGGCCACGAGAGGCCGAGGTCGCGGTAGGGGTAAAGGTGCAGCTCTTGCACCAGCTGGAGAAGTACCTGCAGATCCACCAGTTGCTCCAGCTCAAGAGCAGATTCCAGATGTAGTTAAGCTAGTGTGGCCAGCTCAGGCACCAACTGTGCACGTTCTGATTCCAGGCCTTCAGGAGGCATTGGCCCAGATATAGATATTGACGGTCTGTCCAGGCCTTGCTCGGGTGGTATCGGCTCTGGCTGCGCCAACCACTTCTCAGGCTGGGGGAGGTAGTCATACCCCTGCTGCCAGCCGAGCCGGTTACGGCTGCTCAGGCCCCGGTGGTCCTCGTTATGATTGATGATAGTTAGAGGAGACTTGAGAGATTTGAGAGGCTTCGGCCTCCATCATATAGTGGAGCTGAGTCGGAGGATGCCCAGGGCTTCTTGGACAAGTTCCAAGGGATGCTTCGTACAACAGGTATTTTGGAGACTAGTGGGATCTTGTTCATTACTTTTCAGTTTTCTGGGGCTTCCTTCAGATGGTGGGAGGCTTATGAGAGGCACAGGCCGGTTGGTGCAACACTACTTACATGGCAGGAGTTCTCCGTTCTCTTTTTGGAGAAGTTCATACCGCAATCTCGCAGGGAGGAGATGTGCAGACAGTTTGAGTAGCTTTGGCAGGATGGCAAGTTTGTGACCCAGTATGAGATGAGGTTTTCTGAGTTAGATCATCACGCAGTTTGGTTGGTTCCCACTAATAGGGAGAGAATCATGAGGTTCATTTATGGCCTCTTATATCAGTTGTGGTTGCTTATGACTAGGGAGAGGGTATCTGGTGCCACTTTTGACGAGGTGGTTGACATTTCTCGGCAGATAGAGATGGTTCGAAGCCATAAGCGGGGTGAGAGGGAGTCCAACAGGCCTCGAGGTTCGGGAAGCTTTGGTGGTGTACCTTCTGGGGACAGTCCTACCACTGTAGGAGTCGTCATTATAGGCCCGCTCAGACAACTCGTCCAGCTCATCGTGGTGCATCAGCTAACCACAGTTCTTACAGTGCTCATTCAGTGCACTACCAGCGCAGAGTTCTCACCATGCCTCATCCGCTCAGGCTTCTATAGGTAGTTCCTCGGGTTATCTAGAGCTGCAGTTCTGTCATAGGAGGGGTTGTTTCGAGTGCGGAGACTTTAATCATATCAAGAGAGATTGCCCTAGGTTTTTGAGTGGAGCTCCACAGCAGAGTTCTCAGACGATGGAACCAGCACCAGCAGCTATGCCACCAACTTAGCCAGCTCGTATAACCATCGAAGGCTATTGAAGTGACTAATTCCTGGAAATTAGGAGGCGTTAAAAGGTGGGGCCCAAGCAATTAAAGGTCGCCCTGGAGGGGAGGTCGAGCAGGGTGCGATCAGGACCGATTCTATGCTATCCCTACTAGACCTGATGCTGTTGCCTCTAATGCAGTGATCATATGTATTGTCTCAGTATGCCACAGGGATGCCTATGCATTATTTGACCATGGTTCCACTTATTGATATGTTTCATCGTATTTTGCTCATTATCTAGATATGCCCCATGAGTCCTTAGTTTCATCTGTTCGTGTATCTACGTCAGTCAGTTATACTACTGTTGTGGACCGTGTATATCGGTCGTGTGTAGTGTCTATTGGGGGATTGGAGACTAGAGATGTTCTCTTATTGCTTAGTATGGTGGACTTCGATGTGATCTTGGGTATGGACTGGTTGTCTTCATATCATGCTGTTCTGAATTGTCACACTAAGACTGTGACGTTGGCGATGCCGGGGTTACTAAGGATCGAGTGGAGAGGTTCTCTAGACTATGTTCCCAACAGAGTGATTTCATATTTGAAGGGCCAATGGATGCTTGGGAAGGTTTTTTTATCGTATTTGGCCTTTGTGAAGGATGTTAGATCAGATACTCCTACTATTGATTTTGTCCCGGTGGTGCAAGATTTTCTAGATGTGTTTCCTGAGGACCTGTCGGGCATGCCGACCGACAGGGATATCGATTTTGGTATTGACTTGGTGCCGGGCACTCAGCCCATTTCTATTCTACCGTATCGTATGGCACCAGCTGAGTTGAAGGAATTGAAGGAGCAACTTCAGAAACTCCTTGATAAGGGGTTTATTAGGCCTGGTGTGTCTCATTGGGGTGCTCCTGTCTTGTTTGTAAAGAAGAAGGATGATTATATGCGAATGTGTATTGATTATTGCCAGTTGAACACGGTTACAGTGAAGAACATGTATCCATTGCCATATATTGATGACCTATTTGATCAGCTTCAGGGTGCCAGGTTGTTCTCCAAGATCGACTTGCGTTCAGGCTATCATCAGTTGAAGATTCGGGAGCCAGATATCCCGAAGACTGCTTTCAGGAGTCTGTATGGTCATTACGAGTTTCTTGTGATGTATTTTGAGCTGACCAATGCCCCAACATCATTAATGCACTTGATGAACGCTGTATTTCAGCCCTATCTTGACTCTTTCGTCATTGTGTTTATTGACGACATTCTGGTGTCCCGGAGCCGTATGGATCATGAGTAACACCTGAGGACTATGCTGCAGACCTTGAGGGAGGAGAAGTTGTATGCAACATTTTTGATGTGTGATTTCTGGATAGATTCAGTGGTATTTTTAGGCCATGTGGTATCGAGTGAGGGGATCAAGGTAGATCCAAAGAAGATAGAGGCGGTTTAGAGTTAGCCCAGACCGTCCTCAGCTACGGAGATCCTGAGTTTTCTTGGATTAGCGGAGTATTACCGTCAATTTGTAGAGGGTTTCTTGTCTGTTGCGACACCTATGACCAGATTGACCCAGAAGGGTGATCCGTATAGGTGAACCGAGGATAATGAGGAGAGCTTTCAAATGCTCAAGACTACATTAACTACAGCCCCAGTGTTGGTGTTGCCTACTGGTTCGGGGTGCTATAACGTATATTGTGATGCGTCGTGCATTGGTCTCGATGCGGTGTTAATGCAAGACTGTAGGGTGATTGCGTACGTGTCTAGAAAGCTGAAGGTGCATGAGAAGAACTATCATGTCCACGACCTTGAGTTAGCAGCTATTATTAATGCCTTGAAGATCTGGCAGCACTATTTGTATGGTGTTCCTTGTGAGGTTTTCACCGATCACCGGAGTCTACAATATCTGTTTAAACAGAAGGATCTTAACTTGCGGCAGTAGAGATTGTTGGAGCTGCTTAAGGATTATTATATCACCATCCTCTATCATTCCGGAAAAGGCCAATGTGGTGGCCGATGCCTTGAGTCGCAAGGAGGAAAGTTTGGGGAGTTTAGCATATCTACCGGTGGCAGAGAGGCCTTGGCCAACCAATTTGTGAGATTGGATGTCTCGGAGCCCAGTCGGGTTCTAGCTTGTGTGGTTTCTTGATCTTACTTATATGATCACAGCAGAGAGCGCCAGTATAATAACTCTCATTTGCTTGTCCTTAAGGACACGGTTCAGCACGGTGATACCACAAATGTTACTATTGGGGATGATGGGGTATTAAGAATGCTGGGTATTTGTGTGCCTAATGTGGATGGGCTACGTGGGTTGATTGGTGAGGAGGCCCACAGTTTGCTGTATTTCATTCATCCGGGTGCCGCGAAGATATACCAGGACTTGAGGTAGCAGTATTGGTGAAGAAGAATGAAGACGGATATAGGGGGCTTTGTAGCTCGGTGCCTCAACTGTCAGCAAGTAAAGTATGAGCATCAGAGACCGGGCGGATTGCTTCAGAGGTTAGAGATTCCATAGTGTAAATGGGATCGGATCACCATGGATTTTGTAGTTGGGCTCCCACGGACTTCGAGGATGTTCGATGCTATTTGGGTAATTATGGATCGACTGACCAAGTCAGCGCACTTCATTCCAGTTGGGACTACTTATACTAGCTTGTTCGCTTCCACGGCGTGCCAGTGTCCATCATTTCAGATCGGGGCACGCAGTCCACATCACAGTTTTGGAGAGCCGTGCAGTGAGAGTTGGGTACCCAGTTGAGTTGAGCACAACATTTCACCCTCAGACAGACGGACAGTCCGAGCACACTATTTAGATATTGGAGGATATGTTACGCGCTCATGTCATTGATTTTCGGGGTTCTTGGAATTGGTTACTGCCACTCGCAGAGTTTACCTATAACAACAGCTACTAGTCAAGCATTTAGATGGCTCCGTATAAGGCTTTGTATGGGAGACGATTTAAATCTCCGGTGGGTTGGTTTGAGCTTGGAGAGGCTAGGCTATTGGGTACTGACTTGGTCCAGGATGCTTTAGACAAGGTTAAGATGATTCAGGAACGGCTTCGCATGGCGTACTCTAGACAGAAGAGTTATGCCGACAAGAAGGTTTGTGATGCTACTTACATGGTCGGGGAGAAGGTACTGCTCAAGGTTTCATCCATGATGGTGTTATGAGGTTCGGGAAGAAGGGAAAGTTGAGCCCTTGTTATATTGGGCCATTTGAGGTACTTCAGAGAATTGGCGAGGTGGCTTACAAGCTTGTCTTTTGGATCGACAGATTAGAAAGTTGAAGTCAAAGGACATAGCTTCAGTAAAGGTACAGTGGAGCGGTCAGCCAGTTGGGGAGGCTACTTGGGAGACTGGGCGGGAGATGAGGAGCAGGTATCCACATCTATTTGAGACTTCAGGTATGTTTCTAGACCCGTTCGAGAACAAACGTTTGTTTAAAAGGGGAGGATATAACGACCCGATCGGTCATTTTGAGAGTTGTAGCACTGTTCCACTATTTACTACTCATTTTGTACTTTATAGCAGTTATGTGACTTGTCGGGGTAGTCGGTTTGAGTCCGATGTGATTTTAGAATGAAATGAGAAACTTAGTCTCAAAGTTGAAAGCTTAAGTTGAAATGATTGATCGGATGTTGATCTTTGAGTAAATGACTCCGGAACTGAGTTTTGATTGTTTCGTTAGCTCTGTTAGGTGATTTTGGACTTAGAAGCGTGTCCGGATAGTGATTTGGAAGTCCATAGTGGAATTAGGCTTGAAATGGCGAAAGTTGAAATTTTTGGAAATTTCGACCGGGAGTGGACTTTTTGATATCGGGGTCGGATTCGGATTCATGAAGTTGGAGTATGTCCGTAATGTCATTTGTGACTTGTGTGCAAAATTTGGGGTCAATCGGATGTGATTTGATAGGTTTCGGCATCGTTTATAGAAATTAGGAGTTTAAAGTTCATTGGGCATGAATCTATGTGCGATTCGTGTTTTTGATGTTGTTCGAGGTGGTTTGAAGGCCCGACTAAATCCGTATCATATTTTAGGACCCGTTCGTATGTTTGGTTGAGGTCTCGGGGGGCCTCGGGTTGATTTCAGATGGTTAGCGGATCGATTTGAAGTTTGAAGGAAGTGATGAAGCTCACCATCTTCTGGACATATGGCCGCATGTGCGAAAAGCCTGGGTAGATTATTAAAACAAGGGTTTGTGATTTTGGCTTCATTTCAAGCACGGTTTAGACGATTTTTGAGAGGGTTTTCGAGGGTTTGTGATTTTTGTGCTTATTTTTGATTAATAATATTGCTTCCCCATTAATCTTCCCACCTAGTTGGCGTGTATTGAAGGTGTAGTTTGGGAGTTTGAGGTTAGGGATTTGGAGAGTTTGATTTGGGGATTTGGGTGACGATTTGGTGTCGGATTTTTATAAATTTGGTATGGTTAGACTCGTGGTTTAAGTGGACTTTCGGGTTTTGTGACTTTTATCAAATTTCGAGATTTGGGCCCGGGGGCCGGCTTTTGAGTCGATTTTCTATTTTGTTTAATAACTATGCATTTTCTTATGGAGTTGATTCCTTTAGTCCGCATTGATTTTTATCGCATTGTTTATGGCTAAATTCGAGACATTTAGAGGTCGTTTCGCGAGGCAAGGGCGTGTTGGAGTAGAGATTTGCTCGTATTTGGGTAAGTAACAATTCTAAATTTGGTTATGAGTGTACGAAACCCTGTATTATGTGTCATGTATTTGATTTTGAGGTGACGCACATGCTAGGTGACGGGCGTGTGGGCTTGCACCTTAGGAATTGCGACTTGGTCAAATTTTGTGGAACCGTGTAGTTGTATAATCTGTTGTTATCTGTACATTCTCCATGTATTTGTAATGACCTGATAGGTCATCTTATGTTTTAGAACCTAATTCTGCGCTATAAAGCCTTAAATACCTCATTTTATCTTTCCTCGATTTGCGTGCACAGTCTAGGTATTTTTTCGAAAAGCTTTAAAGGCTTAAATACCCTTTCTATCTCCCCTATTTTACCGTTACTGTTCATTGAGAACAATTGTATTTCTTTCAGACTCTGTTTGTATATATGCTTTGAAGCTCGTGAGTTGTGACTCCAGATCCGAATTGTATCAGTTATTATGGGCTTTATGTTATTCCGCATTTCAGTTTTAGCTTCTATTTAGTTTAATTGATTATGTTATTGAAATTGACTAAAATTGGTTTAAAGAATCCTTTAACACTGGCTTGCCTAGCAAAGGAATTGTTAGACGCCATCACGGTCCCAAAGGTGGGAATTTCGGGTCGTGACAAGTTGGTATCATAGCACTATGTTGCCTAGGTCTCATAAGTCACGAGCAGGCTTAGTAGAGTCTGGAGTACAGAGACGTCTGTACTTATCGTCCAGAGGCTATGAAGTTTAGGAACAAATTTCACTTCTATTCTTCTCTATCGTGCGATTTTATTCTCTCATTGCTAATTGAACTCTTCTACTCTTGTTCTCTCGCAGATGGTGAGAACACGTACTGCATCTTTAGCTGAGCAGCAGCCAGAGCCCCCAGTGGAAGCTCCTATGAGGGGCAGAGGTCGAGGTCGAGGTCGTGCTAGAGGCCGAGGCAGGGGCAGAGCTTAGCCTAGAGCTCGAGCAGCAACACCAGCAGTGGAGCCTCAGGTAGAGTTTGACGAGGAGGTTCCAACCCAGACTGTTCCTGTCGGAACTACTCAGGTCCCGGAGGTGTTCATCGCCACCCCAGTACTTCAAGACGCTTTGGTCAGTTTGGTGGGCCTTATGGAGAGTGTGGCCCAGGCCGATACATTTCCCATGGCACCAGCTGCCTCTCAGGCTGGGGGAGGAGCACAAACATCCACTACTCCCACTCCGGAGCAGATGGCTCCCCAGTATCAGGCTCCAGCAGCTCCGCGAGTTAGAGTAGTTCAGCCGGTTATTGCGGCACAAGCTGGTGATGGACTAGCTATGTCTTCTAAGGGCTTATTAAGGTAGGACAAGTTCACCAAGCTCTTTCCAGTTCACTTCAGTGGTGCACCTTCTGAGGACCCATATGATTATCTTGACCGCTGCCATGAGGTTCTGTGGAACATGGGGATAGTTGAAACTAATGGGGTCGATTTTGCTGATTTTCAGATGACGGGTTCCGCCAAGAGATTGTGGAAGGATTTTGTATTGACCAGACCAGCAGGGTCACTTGCTCTTACTCGGGACCAGTTCTCTCAGATATTTCTTGAGAAGTTCCTTCCTGACATATTGAGAGAGGAGTATCGTCGGCATTTCGAGCATCTCCCGCAAGGTAGTATGACTGTTACTCAGTATGAGACCCGTTTTGTGGATTTGGCCTGTCATGCTCTCTTTTTACTACCTACTGAGGGAGAGAGAGTGAGGAGGTTTATTGAGGGACTCACTCAACCTATCAGGCGACAGATGGCCAAGGAGATTGGAAGTGAGATTTCCTTTCAGGCGACTGCTAATGTTGCGAGGAGGATCGAGATTGTTCTTGCACAGGAGAGAGGGTAGGGGTTTGATAAGAGGCCCGTCAGTTTGGTGGGTTCAGTGGTGCCTCGTCTGGAGGCAAGGGTAATTTTGGTAGAGGCCATCCTCCTAGGCCGTTTCATTCAGCACTCCAAGCATCCCACGGTGCTTCAGGTGGACGTGGCCCTCATATGCCTTATTCCGACCAGTTAGCTGACAGTGCACCACCAGCTCCTATTAGTGCACTTCCGCTCTAGAGTTTTCAGGGTAGTTACTCAGGTTGACAGGGTCAGTTTCAGGGTCAGCAATCACAGCAGTCGAGGTCCTGTTCTACTTGTGGTGATCCGAGGCACATTGCTAGAAGCACCTCCCGCCCAGCCAGCTAGAGGCAGGGGTCAGACAGCTATAGGTGGAGGTCAGGCCGCTAAAGGTGGAGGCCAGCAAGTTAGGGCCCGTCCTAGAGATGTAGTTCAGAGTGGTAGGGCACAGCCCCGATGCTATGCTTTTCCAGCGAGGCCTGAGGTTGAGTCATCTGACAATGTTATCACATGTACTGTTTCAGTTTGCAGTAGAGATACTTCAGTTCTATCTAATCCGGGTTCTACTTACTCATACGTGTCATCCTATTTTGCTTCATATTTGGTTGTGCATCGTGATTCTTTGAGTGCTCCTGTGTATGTGTCCACACCTGTGGAAGATGCTATCATTGTAGACCGCATTTATCATTGGTGTGTGGTAACCATTGGGAATCATGAGACTAGTGTAGATCTTCTACTTCTCGATATAGTAGATTTCGATGTTATCTTGGGTATAGATTGGCTGTCACCTTATCACGCAATATTGGATTGTCACGCTAAGACAATGACCTTAGCCTTGTTGTGGTTGCCTCGATTAGAGTGGAGAGGGACTCCTTGCCATTCTACCAGTAGGGTTATCTCTTATATGAAGGCTGGTCGTATGGTCAATAAGGGGTGTCTAGCTTATTTGGCTTATGTCCGCGATTCTAGTGCGGAGGTTCCTTCCATGGATTCAGTACCAGTTGTTCGTGAGTTTCCGGAGGTATTTCCTGCAGACCTGCTGGGGATGCCACCCTACAGGGACATTGATTTCTGTATTGATTTAGCTCCGAGTACTCAGCGCATCTCTATTTCGCCATACCGTATGGCCGCACCAGAGTTGATACCGTAGAGCTTCGAGCACTCAGTGCAGGATTTTCTTGATAAAGGCTTCATTAGACCTAGTGTCTCGCCCTGGGATGCGCCTGTGTTATTCATGAAGAAGAAGGATGTATCAATGAGGATGTGCATAGATTATCGGCAGTTGAACAAAGTCACCATGAAGAACAAGTATCCATTGCCGAGGATTGATGACTTATTTTACCGGCTTCAGGGTGCCAAGGTATTTTCAAAGATCGATTTGAGGTCTGGCTACCATTAGTTGAGCATTAGGGCATCCGAAGTCCCTAAGGCAGCTTTGTGGACTCGGTACGGGCATTGTGAGTTTTTAGTGATGTCATTTGGACTGACAAATGCCCCAACATCATTTAAGGATTTGCTGAACCGAGTGTTCAAGCCCTATCTGGATTCTTTTGTGGTTGTGTTTATTGATGATATCTTGATCTACTCCCGCAGTCGAGAGGAGAACGAGCAGCATCTTCAGATTGTACTTCAGACTCTAAGAGACATCCAGTTATATGCTAAGTTTTCAAAATGTGAGTTTTGGTTGGACTCGGTCGCTTTCTTGGGGCACGTTGTATCAGCAGAGGGCATTCAGGTAGACCCTAAGAATATTGAGGCAGTTTAGAACTGGCCTAGACCCACTTCAGCCACAGAGATCCGGAGTTTCTTGGGATTGGTAGGCTATTATTGTCGTTTTGTGGAGGGGTTCTCATCTATAGTAGCCCTGTTAACCAGGTTGACCCAGAAGGGTGCCCCGTTCAGATGGTCAGACGAGTGTGAGGCGAGCTTTCAGAAGCTCAAGACTGCATTGGCTACAACGTCAATATTGGTGTTACCTATAGGTTCAGGATCTTATACGGTATATTGTGATACATCCCATGTTAGGCTCGGTGATGTATTGATGCAGGATGGAAGGGTGATTGCATATGCGCCGCGACAGTTGAAGGTTCATGAGAAGAATTACCATGTCCATGACTTAGAGTTGGCAGCCATTGTTCAAGCGCTGAAGATTTGGAGGTACTATCTTTACGGCGTGTCGTGTGAGGTTTTCACGGATCATCGGAGCCTACAGTATTTGTTCAAGCAAAAAGATCTCAATTTGAGACAGAGGAGGTGGTTGGAACTATTGAAAGACTATGATATCACCATCTTGTATCATCCCGGGAAGGCCAATGTGGTGACCGATGCCTTGAGTAGAAAGTCAATGAGTATGGGCATCCTTGCGTACATACCAGTCGGTGAGAGACCGCTTGCATTAGATTTCCACGCCTAGTCTAATCAGTTCATGTGGTTGGATGTTTCTGAGCCCAGTCATGTTCTAGCTTGTACAGTCACTCGCTCTTCCTTATTTGAGCGTATCAGGGAGCAGCATTATGATGACCCTCATTTGCTTATCCTTAGGGATACAGTGCGGCACGGTGGTGCCAAGCAGGTTACTATTGGATATTATGGAGTTTTGAGGATGCAAGGTCGTGTTTGTGTGCCCAATGTGGATGTACTTCGTGAGTTGATTCTTGAGAAGTCTCACAGTTCCCGGTATTCTATTCATTCAGGAGCCGCCAAGATGTATCAAGACTTGCGGGAGCATTATTGGTGGAGTAGGATGAAGAAAGATATAGTTGCATATGTAGCTCGGTGTCTAAATTGTCAGGAGGTAAAGTATGAGCATCAGACCTGGTGGTTTGCTTTAGAAGTTAGAGATTCCTGAGTTGAAGTGGGAGCGTATCACTATGGATTTCGTTGTTGGACTCCCACGGACTCAGAGGAAGTTCGATGCAGTTTGGGTCATTGTAGATAGGCTGACCAAGTCAGCACACTTCATTCCTGTAGCAGTTACCTATTCTTCAGAGTGGTTGGCAGAGATATACATCTGCGAGATTGTCCGTTTTCACGGTGTGCCTGTGTCTATCATTTCTGATCAAGGTACGCAGTTCACCTCGCACTTTTGGAGGGTAGTACAGCGTAAGTTGGGAACGCAGGTGGAGCTGTGCACAACATTTCATCCTCAGACGGACGGACAGTCCGAGCGCACTATTCAGATATTGGAGGATATGCTCCGCACTTGTGTTATAGACTTCAGAGGTTCTTGGGATCAGTACTTACCGCTCGCGGAGTTTGCCTACAACAACAGCTACTAGTGGAGCATTCAGATGTCTCCCTATGAGGCATTATACGGTAGGCGGTGCCGATCACCCGTTGGATGGTTCGAGCCAGGGGAGGCTCGGTTGTTGGGTACAAATTTAGTATCGGATGCCTTGGATAAGGTCAATATTATTCAGGATCGACTTCGCACAACTCAGTCCAGGCAGAAAAGTTATGCCGACCGTAGAGTTCGTGATGTTGCATTCGTGGTCGAAGAGAGAGTTGCTTCGGGTATCACCCATGAAGGGTGTGATTAGGTTCGGAAAGAAGGGCAAGTTGAGCCCTAAGAAAATCGGGCCTTTTGAGATTCTTGAGAGAGTGGAGAGGTGGCTTACAGGCTTGCGTTGCCACTGGGTTTATCAGCAGTTCATCCGGTGTTCCATGCGTCCATGCTCTGAAAGTATCACGACGATCCGTCCCATGTGTTAGATTTCAGCTCTATCCAATTGGACAAGGATTTGACTTACGAGGAGGAGCCGGTGGCTATTCTAGCCCAGCAGGTTCGTCAATTGAGATCGAAGAGTTATTCTTCAGTCCAAGTGCAGTGGAGAGGTCAGCCCGTCTAGGCAGCTACTTGGGAGTCCGAGTCGGACATGCAGAGTAGATATCCCCACCTTTTCACCAGCCCGGGTACTTTTCTATGTCCGTTCAAGGACGAACGATTGTTTTAGAGGTGGAGAATGTGATGACCCGATAGGTCATCTTATGTTTTAGAACTTAATTCTGCACTTTGAAGCCTTAAATACCTTATTTTAGCCTTCCTTTATTTGTTTGCACAGTACGGGTGTTTTTCCGGAAAGCTTTTATGTTAAAAACTGAGAAAATATGAAATTTTAGCCTTAAAAATCCATTTGAGTTGACTTCGGTCAACATTTTGAGCAAATGGACCCGGAATCGTGTTTTGACGGTCCCGGTGGGTCCGTATCGTGATTTGGGACTTGCGCGTATGCCCGGAATGAAATTCGTAAGTCCCTAGCCCAAATTATCGGACTTTGTTGAAATTTGAAAGTTTGAAAGCTTAATGACTTTGATAGTTTGACCAATGTTTGACTTTATTGATATCGGGTCCGTAGGTCCAATACTACATTTATGACTTATTTGTCAAATTTGGTGAGAAACGGAGTTAGTTTGTCGTGGTTCGGACGACCGGTTGTGAAATTAGAAGTTAATGAGTTTTGTTGAAAATTTCCTTTGATTTGATGCTAAATTCGTAGTTCTATGTGTTATTTTGGTGATTTGATCACGCGAGCAAGTTCATCTGATATTTTTAGACTTGCGTGCATATTTGGTTTAGAGTCCAAAGGGCTCGGGGTGAGATTCGGATAGGCTACGGAGTGATTTCGACTTAGAACTCAGCTTGTGTTCTGCAATTTCTGGTACTGGTCTCTGATCTCACAATTGCTAGATCAGTGTTCGCATTTGAGAACATCCCAAATCCTGCCAGGCTCGCATTTGCAAAGAGTACCTGGGTCAACATAAGTTTGCATTTGCGATCAAGAGGTCGCAATTGCGGGGAGGCCAGAGTTCGCATTTGCGAATAATACTTTGCATTTGCGAAGTGGGGCTGGGGCAGGCTTGGTCGCAAATGCAGAAGATCAATGTTCGCAATTGTGTACAAGTCATCGCATTTGCGATGAAAGCATAGATGGGAAGGACTTTGCATTTGCGATTGTTTCTTTGCATTTGCGGGGCTTGCATTTGCGATCCCCGGGTCGCTAATGCGACATCTGCAACTGATCAAAATGGGAGTTAGACAGGATTTTTGTTCATTCTTCAAATTTTCAAAACAAGAAAACCCTAGAGGCGATTTTTCAAAGAACTCTTCTTCCCAAATCACTGGTAAGTGATTCTAATCCATTTTCTTTCAATATTTCACTACATTTCCTAAGATTTCAACCTAAAATCTAATGTTTTCATGGTGGAAATTGGGGGTTTGGGAATACTTAGGGATTTTTGCAAAATGGGGATTTAGACCTCAAATTGAGGTCGGATTCCAAAACAAATTACATAACCGGTCTCGGGGGTGTACGGGTAATCAGGTTTTTGTCCGAATTTCGGGATTGGACCAAGCGAGCCCAGGGGTTGACTTTTGTTGACTTTTTCAATAATGACCTAAATTGAATCCTTTGCAAGCATGGTAGTTCATAAGGCTTAATTTGAATCGTTTAGTTGGTAATTTCCTAGATTTTATTGGTTCGCAGGTTTTTTTGAAAGGCAAAGCCGTGGTTGAGCTTTGAGTGGAATATTGGAGCGAGGTAAGTGTCGTGGTTAACCTTGACTTGAGGGATTAGGACTTGTTTGTTTTTTTCCTACATGTTTAGATGTTAAGTACAACGTATATGTGAGGTGACGAGTACTTATGCGTTGTTGTCGGGTTAAAGCATGCGGGTGGAGACTTTTTCCTTGTAGTTTATTGCTTATTTTGATCTTGATATCCATGCTTAGACTAGTTACTTACTAAATTGATCATTCTTATCATGTTTACGTGCTTTTGTGATAATTGAGTATTGATTCCAAAGTTGAGATTGGTATTGTGGAACCATTGTTGAAGTAAGGCTTGTTCTTGTTGATTCAATCTCCCTGCTATTACTTGTTCATTGTTATGTGGTAAAGGAGAGTGTTAATGCACGAAGGGTGATGCCGTGCCATATTATGAGTGTCAATGCACGAAGGGTGATGCCGTTCTATATTATGAGTGTCAATGCACGAAGGGTGATGCCGTGCCATATTGTGAGTGTTAATGCACAAAGGGTGATGTTATGCCATATTGTGAGTGTTAATGCACGAAGGGTGATGCCGTGCCATGTTATGAGAGCTAATGCACGAAGGGTGATGCCGTATAAATTTTCTTCATTGTGTTTAGTTGTTTTTAATGGTTAAAGGCATGTTGACTGTTCTGGTTATCATTTCCGTTGTATCTCTTATATCTTATGCCCCTTTTGCATGTGCCCCTCCCAATAGTACATGTTTAGTTGTTATTTGCTATTACTTTGTACATATACTGTTATCTGCACAGGTTTATTATGTGGGTATCTTGCAATAGCCTCATCACTACTTCGTCGAGTATAGGCTCGATACTTACGTGTACGCGGGGTCGGTTGTACTCATACTACACTCTGCACTTCTTGTGCAGATTTTGGTACCGGTCCTAAATGATCGTGAGGTTTAGCAACTTGGACTTGCTTATTGGAGACTCAAGGTAGATCTGCTGGCGTCCGCAGACCTTGGAGTCCCCTTCTATCTCCCCCTTTCTATCTCCCTAATTTTATTGTTTCTTTTCATTCGGAATAGTTGTATTTCTTTCAGATTCTGTTTGTAGAAAATCTTAGAAGCTCGTGAGTTGTGACTCCAGATCCGAATTGTATCATATATTATGGGCTTTATCTTATTCCGCATTTCAGTTTTAGCTTCTATTTAGTTTGATTATGTTATTGAAATTGACTAAAATTGGTTTAAAGAATCCTTTAACATTGGCTTGCCTAGCAAGTGAAATATTAGGCGTCATCACGGTCCCGAAGGTGGGAATTCCGGGTCGTGATAGTATTAGAGAAATTTAACCACAAATCATGTTTAGACTACGTGTTGGCATTATAGTGACCCACGGGGGTCGTGTACATATTGAATTATCTGCTAAATTGCTATTTGTACTATGTCACAATTCGTTTGTATTTTATATCTCGGTCTCTATTGTTTATTTTTGATGCACCATATCATTGCTGTCTGAGCCACTTATTATGAGTTCTGAGAGCCCGAGAGACTGGACAGGTTGACGATTGAGTGAGGCCGAGGGCTTGATTGTGAGGTATTATTCTATAGCACGTGAGTAGTCCGTGCGGATCCAAATATTATACTATAGCATGTGAGTTGTCCGTGCGGATCCAGATATTATATTATAGCACATGAGTTGTCTATGCAGATTATAGCGCTTGGGCTGAAGGAGCCCCTCCGGAGTCTGCGCACACCCCCAGTGAGCGCAGGTACCTATTGAGTGCGAGTGCCGAGTGCTGAGTGAATTGGAAGGTTGAGTGACTGTGGCCCTGAGAGGATGCATTTGATTTCATTATTTTTGCATTACCTGTACCATTGTTTGAAATTTCTAAAAGATATTACACTCTGTTTCACTTGAACTGGTCATGGAACAACTGTTGACCTAATTTATCGAACTTGAGAGCATGCCTACTTTCCTATGTTGAAAACACTGTAATTGAACTATAACCGTGAAGCTCGTCACTACTTTCAGTTGTTTATTTAGTATCATTACTTGCTAAGTTGGTTGTACTCATACTACACCATGCACTTCGTGTGCAGATTCAGGTATTCCCGGACACAGTGGGTGTTAATTTTCGCACACAGTTGATCTTTTGGAGATGTTGAGGTAGCTGCCGACGTTTCGCATACCTTTATTATCCTTCCCTATCTTTCCACTTATTGTATTTGGTTTCAGATTTTCATAGACAATATTTTTCGGACATGTGATGTATAGATGCTCATGTACTCAGTGACACCCTGATGTTGGGCATTTTCGCGTTGTATTTTGGGTTTCTATCCAGTTTATGGGAAGTTGTTATCATTTAAACTATTTTAAATGATAGATAGATGTATAGATGCTCTGTTAAGTGTTGGAGTTATTTCATTAATATCGGCTTGCCTAGTACCACGATAGGCGCCATCCCGACGGGTTAGGATTTTGGATCGTGACAAGCAGGAACATCAACAAGCTGAGTATATACAATAAAGTGAAAGACGCAAAAAATAGCAGTAGTGAAGTAGAAAAAGAAGAGGAAAAATAGAAGCAACGAGTGAAGTATACGCATCTTTTGCGATAAAGAAAAAGCAGAGAAGGAAGAAGAAAAAAAAAGCAATGGCCAAGAAGAACTGGAGGAAACATCTCCAGGAAGAAAGAAGAAGAAGAAGAAGAAGTATAAAGAAATATAGATACCTGGAGTTTTTCAGAGTTCCAATATTTAAGGAGTTTCTTAAACCGAGAAGCTGGAACATCTTCAAGCATATGGAGTCGTCGAGTGTCATCATTGCCATAGGCGTCAAAGTTGTATTTATTCAATCTACTCTTGTGCTTTTTCCAGGCAGCTTGGACTGTTTCCAAAATCCATTTTTTTTCCAGCTTCATGAATATCATATTTATCCTACAATTGGTGTCAAATATGTTATTGCAAAAAATATGAAACATTTTCAACCAAAAATTAAAAATGAAGAACTTCAGAAATTGGTATATTCCCATATATCGTCTTTTGTATCAATCATCCTCCAATCCAAAATATTAAGAGGACATAGAGTCGCATTCATTGCCAACATGTTGAGGAGGCTTCCAAGCTGTAGCACAAATGCTTCACTAGGACCAACAAGCTGATTAAAATTGTTAAGTAAAATCAGTTTACGCTCATGTCGTCCATGTACATATTTCATCTTTGTTTTACCTTTTTTCTTTTTTGAATAGAAGGTCATACAATTATACGAACCAAAAAAAATCACCAAATTACTATTGTTGATACATTATTTATAACTAAAATAGGATGTAAACTTCTTTGGATAAAATATATAGTTCTTACCTTGTTCTTCACATTGTTCATCACTGATAGGAGTTGTAGAATTCAGTTGAACTTGTTCCTCTACTACTTCTACTACAAGAGTGGTTGATCTAGTTTGTACATGTGTTACTACTCCTGGACATTGTGACAGTAGCAGATTCTCTTCAATAATATTCGGGCGCTCTTTGTTTGATTGTCTAGCAGGAATAGTATATTTTTGGCTAAACGAATTCCTTATTTGGTTTGCCAAAGATGCCATAGTTCCAGCTTTTATGTATGCCGTGCCTGTCTTTCTTTTGGATTTTGAAGGTCTTTCTTGACTCATGTTTATCGGAATCTGTGACGAACACATATAAAAATAGGGGGAAAGATTTAGATATGAGTACCAAATTGATATAAATGTCAAAATGAGAAGGAAAATCGAGCAAAGGCTAACTGCTAGTTCACACAGAAATAGAGAATATAACGTTATATATTGTCAGCCATCATCTAACCTATAAAGATGCAACACTACTTCAAATGTCAGAATGAGAAAGAAAAATGAGCAAAAGCTAACTGCTTCTTCATTATTATAAGGCTACAAAGTAGATATAGATTCAAATGGAGTTCAAATACCAAGGTCATATGCAAGAGCTGCTCGGATATAAGAAAAGCTTGGAATTGAAACAAACTAATCTTGAACTGAAATATATTAAAATAGCTCCATGTATCAGACTATTGTATCAAGTACTTAGTTGTCATGACCCAAAATTTAACCCGTCGTGATGGTGCCTATCGTGATACTAGGCAAGCCGACATCTCCAAAACACTTTCAACATTTAACAAAAATGAATTAATATATTTAAAATAACTTGCGTCTTTCAAGAAAACAGGGTAAAACCCAAAGCATAAGTGCGGAAAAATTGCCCGACATCGGGGTATCACTGAATCACGAGTATCTAGATATCCAGTCTAATACAAATAGTGTCTGAGAATCAATACTGAAAAGAAAGAAAACATAAAAAGAGAGACAAGATTTGCGGACGTCGACAGCTACCTCGTAGTCTCCGGTACTCGATGGCGCACGAACTCAACGACCTCCGTGATCAAACACACCAAGATCTGCACATAAAGTACAGGGTGTAGCATGAATACAACCAACTCAGCAAGTAGTAGAAATAAATAAAGAACTGAGAAGGTAGTGACGAGCTATACAAATACAGTTCATTTTCAATAATTCCAGCAAAGAATAGACATGCTTTAAAATCCGACAGTTACAGTGCAGGTAATCCGGATATAGAATCATTCAGAAATTTTACAACAATGACAGATAGCAACTAAATGCATCAACAAATAGAAAACAAGTACAACCTCTCAGGGCACCAGACACTCAACTCATCACAACAGCTAAATCACTCGGCTCTCAGCCCTCAGTACTCACACTCAATAGGTACATGCGCTCACTGGGGGTGTGCACACTCCGGAGGGGTTCCTTTCAGCCCAAGCGCTATAATCCGCACGGACAACTCACGTGTTGCACGGACAACTCACGTGCTATCGTATCATATCAAGATCCGCACAGATAGCTCACGTGCTACAGTATCATATCAGAATCCGCACGGACAACTCACGTGCGAAGTATAAATATCATGATTCGCACGGACAACTCACGTGCTACGGTATCTATATCTCATAACCAGGTCCTCGGCCTCTCTCAGTCATGTACCTCTCTAGTCTCACGGCCCTCAGAAATCATAAAGATCAGCCCAAGCAAATAACAGTGTATCACCAAGAATCAAGAAGAGATTGAGATATGATGCGCAAGTAAAATCATGACTGAGTACAAGACGGCAAATAGCAGTTAATTCAACAAGTACTCGACCGTTGCGTGTCCCAATAGTGATAACATATGACGTAAGCATGATTTCTAACATGATTTGTAGTCAAATCTCTATAAAACAGAGAGAACATGCAATTAGCAATAGTCTATTCGATTTTACAGTCTCACGGGATGGACCAAGTCACAATCCCCCACGGAGCACGCCCACACGCTCGTCACCTAGCATGTGCTCGACCTCTAAAATAGTCACATCAAACCAAAATCCGGGGTTTCATACCCTCAAGACTAGTTTTAAAACTGCTACTTACCTCAAACAGCGCAAAATCCTACTCCGTAATGCCCTTGCCCCTCGAATCAATCTCCAAACGCCCTGAATCTAGCCACAAGCAGCACGATATAATTAATATAAGTTAAATGAATTGATTCCACAAGAGAAACACGAAATTATAAGCCAAAATCCGAAATAGGCTTAAACCGGCCCACGTCTCGAAATCCGACAAAATTCAAAAAATATGAACACCCATCCACTCACGAGTCCAACCATACAAGAATTACTCTAATCCAACCTCAAATCACCTTCCAAAACTCGAAATTTTAGCCTATGAAGTTTCTACCATTTTTCCCAAATTTACAACTCAAATCCCTAATTAGATGATGAAAATAGCAATAGATTCATGAAATATAGTCCAATCCGAGTTAGAATCACTTACCCCAACAATCTTCTTAAAGAAACATCAAAATATCGCCTCACACCGAGCTATCTAAGTCCCAAAATCGAAATGGGAATCAAACCCTCGAAGTTCCATTTTCTGCCCAGTTCTTCCGCACCTGCGGACATTCTGTCGCATCTGCGACACTGCACCTGCAGAAATTCCATCGCAGGTACAGATCCCACTTAAGTTCCCAGATTCCGCATCTGCGGTCACATATTCGCACATGCGGGTGCGCACCTGCGGGCTCTGTCCGCTTCCGCGATCCTTTCCACTCAAGCCTTTTTCGGCATCTGCGCCTCCCCTTTCGCATCTGCGGTTTCGCAGATGCGCTCCTAACCTTGCACCTGAGCTTCCAGTCCAACCCGGCCTTTCCCTCATCTGCGTCCTCCTCTTCACTTCTGCGGGGCCGCACCTGCGAGCTTACACCGCAGGTGCAAAACACCAGAAGAAACCAGCAATGACTAAGTCCAAATTTCCATCCGATGGGCATCCGAAATACCCCCGAGTCCCCCGGGACCTCAACCAAACATACCAACAAGTCATATAACCCCATGCGGACTTAGTCGAACCTTCGTATCACTCAAAACAACATCAAAACACCAGATACACCCGGATTCAAGCCTAAAGAACTTTTAAACTTTCAAATTTCACAAACGACACGGAAACCTACCAAACCACATCCGATTGACCTCAAATTTTGCACACAATTCATATTCAACATTACGGACCTACTCCAACTTCCGGAATCAGAATCCGACCCCAATATAAAAAGTCAACCCCCCGGTCAAACTTCCCAAAAAATGCGACTTTCGTCATTTCAAGCCTAACTTAGCTACAGAGATCGAATTGACAGTCCGGACACGCTCCTAAGTCCAAAATCAGCAAACGGAGCTAACGGAACCGACTGAACTCCATTCCGGAGTCGTCTTCACATACTTCCGACTACGGTCAAAATCTTGAGACTTAAGCTTCCATTTCAGGGACTAAATGTCCCAAAACACTCCGAAACCAAAAACAAGACCTCCCGGCAAGTCACTTAAGAAGAAACAGATACGATGAAAACTGTAAATAGGGGATCGGGCCTAATACAGTTAAAACGACTGGCCAGATCGTTACATCCTCCCCCTCTTAAAACAATCATTCGTCCTCGAACGAGCATAGAGACATACCTAAAGCGGTGAAAAGATGAGGATAATGGCTGCGCATATCATGCTCAGTCTCCCAAGTCGCCTCCTCGACCGGCTGACTCTTCCACTGAACCTTCACAAAAGCAATATTCTTCAACCTCAGCTTTCGAACCTGCCTATCTAAGTTCGCCACCGGCTCCTAAACATAAGATAAATCCTTGTCCAATTGGACTGAGCTAAATTCCAACATGTGAGACGGATTGCCGTGATACTTTCGATCCAAAGAAACATGAAATACTAGATGAGCTCCTGCTAGACTAAGAGGCAAGGCAAGCTCATAAGCAACCTCCCCAACACGTCGCAATACCTCAAATGGACTAATAAACCTCGGGCTCAGCTTGACCTTCTTTCCGAACCTCATAACACCCTTCATGGGTGACACCCACAGCAAGACCCGATCTCCAACCATGAATACAACATCGCGAACTTTCCGATCCGCATAACTCTACTGTCTGGACTGGGCTGTGTGTAGTCTATCCTGAATCACCCTAACCTTCTCCAGAGCATGAACCAAGACTGTACCCAATAATCTGGCCCCGCTCGCCTCGAACCAACCCACTGGAGACCTACACTGCCTACCATACAGAGCCTCATACAGTGCCATCTGGATGCTCGAGTGGTAACTGCTGTTGTAGGCAAACTCCGCTAGAGGCAATAACTGATCCCACGAACCCCCAAACTGCATCACACACGCACGTAGCATATCCTCTAATATCTTAATAGTGTGCTCGGACTGTCCGTCCGTCTGAGGGTGAAATGTTGTGCTTAACTCCACTCGAGTACCCAACTCATGATGTATGGCCCTCTAGAGCCGTGATGTAAACTGCGTACCTCGGTCAGAAATGATATATACCGGTACACCATGAAGCCTGACGATCTCGCTGATATACACTCGAGCCAGCTGCTCGGAAGAATAGGCAGTCATCACAGGAATGAAATGAGCTGACTTGGTCAGCCGGTCCACAATCACCCAAACTGCATCAAACTTGCGCTGAGTCCGTAGAAGCCCAACAACGAAATCCATAGTGATCCCCTCCCATTTCCACTCCAGAATCTCTAACTTCTGAAGCAACCCACCTGGTCGATGATTCTCATACTTCACCTGTTGGCAATTTAGGCACCGAGCTACACACTCCACTATGTCCTTCTTCATTCCCCTCCACCAGTAATGTTGTCTCAAGTCCTGATATATCTATGCAGTGCCCGGATGAATAGAATACCGCAAACTGTGAGCCTCCTGGAGAATCAACTCACACAAACCATCTACATTGGGCACACATAGCCTGCCCTGCATGCTCAATGCACCATCATCCCCAATAGTGACCTCCCTCGCATCACCGTGCTGGACCGTGTCCTTATGGACGAGCAGATGGGGGTCATCATACTGACGCTCCCTAATACGATCATAAAGAGAAGACCGAGAGACCACATAAGCCAATACTCGACTTGGCTCATAAATGTCTAATTTAACAAACTGGCTGGCTAAGGCCTGAACATCCAATGCCAATGGCCTCTCTGCTGCTGGAAGATATGCTAAGCTCCCCAAACTCACTGCCCGGTGACTCAAGGCATTGGCCACCATATTGGCCTTCCCGTGATGGTACTAAATGTTGATATCATAGTCCTTAAGAATTTCCAACCACCTCCGCTGACGCAAGTTAAGATCCTTCTGTTTGAACAGATGCTGCAAACTCCGATGATCAGTGTAAATCTCACAATGGACCCCGTACAAATAGTGCCGCTAAATCTTCAAGGCGTGAACAATAGCTACTAACTTAAGGTCGTGGACAGGATAGTTCTTCTCACGGGGCTTCAATTGGCACGAAGCATAAGCAATCACTCTACCATCGTGCATCAGAACACACCCAATACCGATCCGCGAGGCAAAACAATACACTGTGTAAGAACCAGAAGCTGATGGTAGAACTAGAACTGGAGCTGTGGTCAAAGCAGTCTTGAGCTTCTGAAAGCTCTACTCGCACTCATTCGACCACCTGAAAGGAGCACCCTTCTGGGTCAATTTAGTCAAGGGCGATGAAATAGATGAGAAACCCTCCAAAAAAATATGGTAATGGCCCGCCAACCCAAGAAAGCTCCAAATCTCTGTGGCTGAGAACGGTATGGGCCAACTCTGCACCGCTTCTATCTTCTTCAGATCCACCTGAATACCCTCACAGGACACCACGTGCCCCAAGAACGCCACTGAACTGAGCCAAAATTCACACTTGGAGAACTTTGCATAACGCTTCTCCTCCCTCAATCGATGTAACACAATCCTCAGATGGTGAGCATGTTCCTCCTGTCTACGAGAGTACACCAGGATGTCATCAATGAATACAATAACGAACGAGTCAAGATAAGGCTGAAACACACTGTTCATCAGATGCATGAACGCTGCTTGAGCGTTGGTCAGCCCAAAAGACATCAGAAGGAACTCATAATGGCCATATCGGGTCCTGAAAGCTGTCTTAAGAATATCTGAGCCCCGAATCTTCAGCTAGTGATACCCTGACCTCAAATCAATCTTGGAGAACACCATCGCTCCCTGAAGCTGGTCAAATAAATGATCATTACGCGGCAAAAGGTACTTGGTCTTGATTGTGACCTTTTTCAACTGTCTGTAATCAATGCACATTCTCGTAGTACCATCATTCTTCTTCACAAGTAGAACTGGTGCACCCCAAGGTGACACGCTAGGCTGAATAAACCCTTTATCAAGAAGTTCCTGAAGCTGCTCCTTCAACTCCCTCAACGCAGTCGGTGCCATATAGTATGGTTGAATAGAAATGGGCTGAGTGCCCGGCACCAAATCAATACCGAAATCAATATACCTGTCGGGCGATATGCCGGGCAGGTCTATAGGAAACACATCCGAGAAATCTCACACCACCGGAACAGAATCAATAGCAGGGGCTTCTTCACTAACATCCCTCACAAAGGCTAGATAAGATAGACAACCTTTCTCAACCATCCGCTGATCTTTAAAGTACGAAATCACTCTATTGGGATCATAGTCTATAAAGCTGCTCCACTCAACCCTCGGCAACCCCGGCATAGCCAACGTCATGGTCTTAGCGTAACAATCTAGAATAACATGACATGGAGACAACCAATCCATACCTAAAATCACGTCAAAATCGACCATATTAAGCACCAAGAGATCTACTCCGGTCTCCAGGCTCCCAATAGTCACAACAAATGACCGATATACCCGGTCCACCATAATAGTATCCCCCACTGGAGTAGATACATGAACAGATGAAACTAGAGACTCACGGGGCATATCTAGAAAATGAGCGAAATACGATGATACATATGAATAAGTGGAACCAAGGTCAAATAATACAAAGGCATCTCCGTGGCAAACTGAGAAAATACCTGCAATCACAGCATCTTAAGCAATGGCATCTGGTTTGGCAAGGAGAGCATAGAAACGGGCCTGGCCACCCCCTGATCTGCCTCCACCTTTCGGGCGACCCCTAGTTGACTGAGTCCCACCTCGAGCTAGCTGGACGGGTGGTGGAGCTGCTGGTGCTGGTGCCATCGGCCGAGTACTCTATTGTAGAGCCCCACTCAACAACCTAGGGCAATCTCTCTTAATGTGTCCAAAATCTCCGCACTCAAAACAACCGCTCCTCTAATGGAACTACTACTCCCGATGCCCAGAGGAACTACCCGTGGAAACCTGAGCTGACGAGGCATGGTGAAAACTCTGCGCTGGTAGTGCACTGAACGATGGCTGGCCCTGCTGATGACAATGTGATCCGTGGCCAGATGATGCACCACGGTGGATTGGGCCAGCCATCTGAGTATGTCTGAAAGGACGACCCCTACCGTGGTGGAACTTCCCCCAGAAGGAACATCACTAAATCCACCCTGTCCACGAGGCCTCTTGGCTTCCCTCTCAACCCGCTCCTGGCTGCGAACCATCTCAATCTAACGAGCAATGTCGACAACCTCATCGAAAGTAGCACCAGACACTCTCTCTATAGTCATAAGCAATCACAGTTGAAAAGTGAGTCCATTTATGAACCTCCTGATCCTCTCCCTGTCTGTGGGAACCAACCAGATAACATGATGGGCCAACTCTGAAAATCTCATCTCATACTGCATCATGGACATATCACCCTGACGAAGCTGTTTGAACTGCTTACACAGCTCCTCTCTACGGGACTGAGGCACGAACTTCTCACAGACAGGGAGAACTGCTGCCACGTAAGGGGTGATGTGCTGACCAACCTACGCCTCACGTAAGCCACCCACCAACTGAAGGCAGCCCCAGAGAACTGAAAGGTAGTGAACGAGACCCCACTGGTCTCTAGAATACCTGTTGTACGGAGTATCCTCTGACACCTATACAAGAAGCCCTGTGCATCCTCTCCCTTGATACCACTGTAAGATGGAGGCTGGAGTCTCCCAAACCTCTCTAATCGATGCAGCTCATCATCAAGCATGACATGTACCACATAGACCTGAGAAGCTAAAACTGGTTGGGCTGGTGGTGCCCCGGTGTCTAGAATCCCTGTACCACCTGCTCCGGTGTGCGGGTGGCGAGAGTCTGAGCACCTCCCCCGGCCTGAGAAGTGGCTGCTGCGGCTGGAACAGAGACCGCCTGAGCTAGACTGGTACACACGATCAGAATATGATCTAAGGCCTCTTGAAGACATGGAATCACAATAGGCACAGGTGGTGCCTGAGCTGGTCCCACCGGCTTATCCACAACTGGAGTCTGCTCCTCAACTGGGGCAACTAGTGGATCTGCATGTGCTGTCCTAGCTGCGGTGCGAGCTGCACCTCTGCCCCTACCACGGCCTCTACCGCGGCCTCGGCCTCTCGCGGCCCTGGCTGGACGTACCAGTGGTTGTCCGTCCTGCCCCGTAGTACGAATCTTCGCCATCTATGAGAGAATAAAACAACAGATGTTCAGTCACCAGACTCAACAGATTTGCACGACAAGAATTCAAGAATGAGAAGTTTTTCCTAAGGGCTCGGCATCCTCTCGAAGATAAGTACAGACGTCTCTGTACCGATCCGCAAGACTCTAATAAACCTGCTCATTACTCGTGAGACCTATCTAACCTAGGCTCTGATACCAACTTGTCAGGACCCAAAACCTAACCCGTCGTGATGACGCCTATCGTGATACTAGACAAGCCGATATCTCCAAAACACTTTCAACATTTAACATAAATGAATTAATATATTTAAAATAACCAGCGTCTTTCAAGAAAACGAGGTAAAACCCAAAGCATAAGTGCGGAAAAATAGACCAACATCGGGGTGTCACTGAATCATGAGCATCTATATATCCATCTAATACAAATAATGTCTGAGTATCAATACTGAAAAGAAAGAAAACATAGAAGGAGAGACAAGGTACCTGTGATCACTAGGGGTGTGTAGACTCCGGAGGGGCTCCTTTCAACCAAGCGCTCTAATTCGCACGGAAAATGATCGCAAAAGGGTGCATTTATCATATTGTGCGAGTTAGAGATGCAGATGCTGAGATACCTACACTTCAGTCTATTCCCATAGTCAAAGAGTATGCAGATGTGTTTCCAGACGAGCTTCCAGGTATTCCTCCAGAGCGAGAGATTGATTTTAGCATCGATTTGCTTCCAGGAACTCAACCAATATCCGTCCCTCCGTATAGAATGGCACCTGGCGAATTGAAGGAGTTGATGAGCAGTTAAAAGATTTGCTGGAGAAAGGTTACATCAGGCCCAGTACCTCACCTTGGGGTGCACCAGTACTATTTGTGCGGAAGAAAGACGGCTCGTTGAGGATGTGTATCGATTATACGCAGCTGAACAAGGTAACTATTAAGAATAAGTATCCACTTCCAAGGATCGATGACTTGTTTGATCAGTTGCAGGGGGCTAGATGCTTTTCAAAGATAGATTTGAGGTCGGGGTACCACCAGGTCAGAGTTCGGGAAAAAGATATTCCGAAGACAGCCTTCAGGACCCGATATGGCCACTTCGAGTTCCTTGTCATGTCCTTCGGGTTGACTAATGCACCCGCTGTATTTATGGACTTGATGAATAGCCTATTCCGGCCATTTTTAGATCTGTTCGTGATAGTATTTATTGATGATATTCTGGTTTATTCCCGTTCAGAGGATGAGCATGCGGACCACCTGCGAGCGGTACTCCAAACCCTCTGTGATCGTAAGTTGTATGCTAAGTTTTCTAAATGTGAGTTCTGGTTGAAGTCTGTAGCATTCTTGGGGCATATTGTATCAGATGAAGGGATAAAGGTGGACACTCAGAAGATTGAGGCCGTGAAATCTTGGCCTAGACCTACCACTCCGACAGAGGTTCGTAGCTTTCTAGGCTTAGCAGGATACTATCGGAGGTTCGTAGAGGGTTTTTCTTCCCTTTCGGCACCATTGACGAAGTTGACACAGAAAGAAACTAAGTTTCAATGGACAGAGGCTTGCGAGCGGAGTTTCCAAGAGCTTAAGAACAGGTTGACCTCAGCTCCAGTTCTAACACTTCCAGAGGGTCTAGAGGGTTATGCCGTGTATTGTGATGCATCAGGTGTCGGGTTAGGATGTGTTCTGATGCAACATGGGAAGGTAATTGCGTATGCTTCAAGGCAGTTGAGGAAGCACGAGAGGAATTATCCGACCCACGACCTCGAGTTAGCTGCGGTTGTCCATGCACTTAAGATATGGCGGCATTATTTATATGGTGTTCATGTTGATGTATTTACTGATCATAAAAGCCTACAATATATCTTCAAGCAGAAAGAGTTGAATTTGCGACAGAGGCGATGGCTTGAGTTATTGAAAGATTACGATGTTAACATTCTCTACCATCCAGGGAAAGCTAATGTTGTAGCAGATGCCTTAAGTCGCCGATCTATGGGTAGCTTAGCACATGTAGAGCCCAAGAAAAGACAATTAGCTAGAGAGATTCATCAATTGTCTTCGTTGGGGGTTCGGTTAGTAGATTCTGAGGATGGTGGAGTTGTACTCCAAAACACTACAAAATCATCCCTCATAGCGGAAGTCAAGGAAAGGCAGTACGAGGACCCAGAGTTGGTCGAGCTGAGAGAGCGAGTTCCACAGCAGAAGAAGCCACTGTTAGAGCTAAAGGTAGATGGGGTTCTCAGATATAGGGGTCGTTTGTGTGTTCCAGATGTAGCAGGACTACGAGACAGGATTATGTCAGAGGCACATTATTCATGGTATTCCATCCATCCTGGGTCGACGAAGATGTATCATGACATTAAGGATGTGTACTGGTGGAATGATATGAAGAAGAACATTGCTGAGTTTGTCGCCCAATGTACTAGTTGCCAGCAAGTGAAGGTAGAGCACCAGAAGCCTGGAGGGCTAATGCAGACTATAGAGATCCCGACATGGAAATGGGAGGCGATAAACATGGACTTTATCACGGGTTTACCTCGTTCTAATCGTAAGTTCGATTCCATATGGGTGATAGTCGATAGACTCACGAAATCAGCTCACTTCCTACCGGTCAGATCTACATATACAACAGAAGATTATGCAAAGTTATATATTAAGGAGATAGTGCGGCTACACGGAGTACCAGTTTCTATTATATCTGACCGTGGGGCTCAGTTTACAGCACATTTTTGGAGGTCATTTCAGAGAGGTCTAGGGACTCAGGTGAATCTCAGCACAGCTTTTCATCCACAGACTGATGGACAAGCCGAGCGCACAATTCAAACGCTCGAGGATATGTTACGAGTATGTGTGTTGGATTTTAAAAGAAGTTGGGATGAACATCTACCTCTTGTCGAGTTTGCATATAATAACAGTTACCACTCCAGTATTCAGATGGCTCCGTACGAGGCTTTGTATGGGCGTAAGTGCAAATCTCCTATAGGGTGGTTTGATGTTGGGGAATCTGGGTTATATGGGCCAGACCTGGTTCAACAGGCCATAGAGAAAGTAAAGCTTATCCGGGAGCGACTGTTGACAGCTCAGAGTCGTCAGAAGTCATATTCTGACGTGCGGCGACGAGACTTAGAGTTCAGGATTAATGACTGGGTATTCTTAAAGGTATCACCTATGAAGGGCGTGATGAGGTTTGGCAAGAAAGGCAAGCTTAGCCCACGGTATATTGGGCCTTATAGGATCATTCGGAGAGTGGGCCAAGTAGCTTATGAGTTAGAGTTGCCTTCAGAATTGGAGTCTGTCCATCCGGTTTTTCACGTATCTATGCTACGGAAGTGCATTGGCGATCCTACCCGAGTGGTGCCCACGAATGATGTACAGATTACAGAGGACTTGTCATACGAGGAAATTCCAGTTGCCATCCTAGACCGACAAATCCGCAATCTACGAAATAAGGAGGTAGCTTCCGTAAAGGTTTTATGGACGAGCAAGAATGTAGAAGAGATGACGTGGGAATCGGAGGAAGAAATGAAGTCTAAATACCCCCACCTATTTCAAACTGAAGATATGGCTCGAGATGGGATGCTACAACACAGCTCTATTCAGGCTAGCAGGTCATCAGGTAAGCTTTTATTTTTCACTTTTAGTATTTATGATTTACGGTTGGTGAGGCAAAGTGTTGCTATTTATAAACATTGGCCATGTGTGGCATGCATAGTATGTTTTCTGGCTACGTACAGGTTGGTTTTAACCTAGTGTACGAAGGATACTCTGGCAAAAGTTTCCAAAGTCTCTAAGAGTAAACATTCGAGGACGAATGTTCCCAAGGGGGGAATAATGTTACACCCTATATTTTCGTACGTAAAAATGCATCGTAAGCAAACTAATGTAGGACCAAAAATGAGAAAATTTTTAAAAGTATATAAAGTAATTTAATCATGTTACCTCTGAGGTTACAAATATTGAAGATCATGAACAACAAGTACAAAGAGGGTTGGACGGTTCAGAAGCTAAAGCAATTGAAGAAAATAATGTTTCGTCGAAAGTCGACAAGTTGGGAATGTTATAACATATACCTTTGGGGTGAGACTAGGGTGCTTAACATGATAAGGAGATTATGTTATGATTTATATTAGTCGTATGACATCCGTGTGTTATGTTTTGAAGTCAAGCGAGTTGTGGAACAAAAGTCGATGAAAGTCATCACAAGTTACATTCATAAGTTTTACTGAAACTTTGGGTCAAATGTAACTGCGATTTTCTCCCAATATACTTAGAGTTATGGGGTGTTCCACCCATCAAATTAAAGATCTATGAGTCTATTTTCCAACGCATTAAACCGTTTGTCAATACGACATTGGAGTAGAAAGATATGGGCATTTGTGCGATACTGCGCAAGCTGCTAGGTGACAAGTAGGTGTGTCACCTACTTGCTTAAATGAGAGCCCAAAAAATGGGCCATTTCGGGTCGTCCAAAGAGGCCTTTAAGGGCCTATTTTCTTCATATATTAGACTTAAAATAGAGCATAATAACCAGACATAAGCTCTGCAAAGAATCCTCCCAAAAATTTCCCACAAACCCTAATTGATTTTCTCTCCCTTTCAAGTTCCAATCGGAGGTAAAACCTAGAGTTTGATGAACCAAGATAAGAGCTGAGTTATCCAACAAATAAGGTGAGTTTACTGCTCTCTTTCATCCAATTTTTCTTCTGTAAATTCATGGTAAGTCGTTCTATACTTGTAAGAACTCACGGGACGGTGATCGGAAGCCGTGAGTTCGAGTTATTCACTTGTAGCGGACTGTTTTGTGGACTGTTTTGTGTTGCTGTTGGGCTGCGTGTTTTACTACTGTTTTGTGGAGTTTTGGAGGAGGAAGGGGGTTTATAAACACCATATAAATGTAGGGTGGTTGGCTGGTCGTTCGTCATAACATTTTCGGGTCGTTTGACACTACTACGGTGGTCGTTTTGTGTACGAAGAGATTGGGGTGTGTTGGGCTGTTTTGTAGTATTTGATGGTGTATATAGGGCTGGAAAATGATGTATATATGTTGTTATTGTTCTGTTCTTGTATTGTTGGTGTTATCTTGAATTTGGAGGAAGTAAGGATTATAGGGGAGATGCTGCCCGTTTTAATACAAAATAAGTTTGTCGTTCGTTGTGCGATAGTTGTACCTTTCGTAACTTAACGATAGTATTATTATCATTCTTGTAGATTAAGGTGCGAAGAGGTGAGTTCAACTTGGTGATTGGAAAGATTGTGATAAGGTATGTTAAGGCTAAGCCTTCCTTCATTTTGGCATGATCTCGTAGCTACATGTGTTAGTAATGAGACAAAAAGAGAAGTTCATATTCATGAATTTATTCACACTATTCTAGTCTCATAAGTTACAATATTATTCCTTATCGAGACTCTATATTATAGGGGAGATGCTGCCCGTTTTAATACAAAATAGGTTTGTCGTTCGTTGTGCGATAGTTGTACCTTTCGTAACTTAACGATAGTATTATTATCATTCTTGTAGATTAAGGTGCGAAGAGGTGAGTTCAACTTGGTGATTGGAAAGATTGTGATAAGGTATGTTAAGGCTAAGCCTTCCTTCATTTTGGCATGATCTCGTAGCTACATATGTGTTAGTAATGAGACAAAAAGAGAAGTTCATATTCATGAATTTATTCACACTATTCTAGTCTCATAAGTTACAATATTATTCCTTATCGAGACTCTATATTCAATTTTAGTATTGTCTTCTTCCAGTCAAGAGAACAGCAAGCCTATATATACAGTATTACAGTATTTTCATTACCATCGAGCTATAATCGATGGGCAGGCCCCTATTGGGCAACCTCTGATCAGATGGAAAGTTATATACCGAGCTTACTGTGGCCGAGCGCCTATGAGCGAGCCCAGCATGGTCGAGATACATAGCCTAGTATGGCCGAGCGCCTATGAGCGAGCCTACTATGGCAGAGCAGTTATATATACCGAGCCTTATAAGGCCGTACAATTATTTTACTTACTATATTGAAGGAGTTGAGTCAGTATCAGCAGGTAAGTATATCTCCAGATCATCTTTGACTCCCAGTTACTTCCAGTTATTATATTATCAGTTCAGTTTCGATTTTCAGTTATGTTATTGCCTTACATACTCGGTACATTATTTCGTACTGACGTCCCTTTTCCGGGGACGCTGCATTTCATGCATGCAGGTTCAGATAGACAGACGAGTAGACCTCCTTAGTAGGTGTTTCCAGAGTTTAGCCTGATCGGTAAGCTCCACAACCTTCGGAGTTATCGGGTCTAGGTTTTTGTGTGCATCTTATGTATGTATTTATATATATAATATGGGTAGGTCGGGGCCCTGTTCCGATCACAATATATCTATCAGTAGAGGCTTGTAGACATATCCTGTTGGTTAGTGCAGTATGTTGGGTTTGTAGGCCTGGTATGTATAATTTGGTGGTTTGTCAGCTGTAGTAGCTATGACGGCCTTTTCAGCCTAGCTTTATATTGATGTTTAGTTAGCGCTAGTTTCCATTCAGTTTTATATTTTGCTTCGCAAATTGTCTTGCAAGGTGGCCTCATGGCCAAAGTATGACATTATGTGTTCAGAGTCCCTTAGTCGCAATTTGGTACGCCAGGTTAGGTGAGGCACCGGGTGCTTGTCTCGCTCCTAGGTTCGGGGCGTGACACTATACCTCACAACCAGGCCCTCGGCCTCTCTCAGTCATGTACCTCTCTAGTCTCAGGGCCCTCAGAAATCATAAAGATCAGCCCAAACAAAATAACATAGTGTATCAACAAGAATCAAGAAGAGACTGAGATATGATGCACAAGTAAAACCATGACTGAGTACAAGATAGCAAGTAGCAGTTAAATCAACAAGTACTCGACCGCTGCGGGTCCCAACAGTGATAACATATAGCCTAAGCATGATTTCTAACATGATTTATAGTCAAATGTCTATAACATAAAGATAACATGTAATTAGCAATAGTCTATTCAACTTTACAGTCTCACGGGACGGACCAAGTCACAATCCCCCACGGTGCACGCCCACAGGCCCATCACCTAGCATGTGCGTCACCTCCAAAATAGTCATATCATACCAAAATCCGAGGTTTCATACCCTTAGGAGCATATTTAAAACTGTTACTTACCTCAAATTGCACAAAATCCTACTCCGCAATGCCCTTGCCCATCGAATCACTCTCCAAACTCCCCGAATCTAGCCACAAGCAGTAAGATATAATTAATATAAGTTAAAAGAATCGATTCCACAAGCAAAACATGAAATTATAAGCCAAAATCCGCAATAGGCTCAAACTGGCCCCCGGGCCCACGTCTCGAAATCCGACAAAAGTCATAAAATATGAATACTCATCCACTCACGAGTCCGACCATACAAGAATTACTCGAATCCAACCTCAAATCACCTCCCAAAACTCGAAATTTTAGCCTATGAAGTTTCTACCATATTTTCCCAAATTTACAACTCAAATCCCTAATTAGATGATGAAAATAGCAATAGATTCATGAAATATAGTCCAATCAGAATTAGAATCACTTACCCCAGCAATCATATTGAAGAAACCTCGAAATATCGCCTCACACCGAGCTCTCAAAGTCCCAAAATTGAAATGGGAATCAAACCCTCGAAGTTCCATTTTCCGCCCAGTTCTTTTGCACCTGCGGACATTCTGTCGCATCTGCGATGCCGCACCTGCGATGCCGAACCTCCGAAATTTCCATCGCAGGTGTAGATCCCACTTAAGTTCCCATATTCCGCATCTGCGGTCACATATTCGCACATGTGGGTGTGCACCTGCGGGCTCTGCCTACTTCTGCGATCCTTAACACCCAGGCCTTTTTCCGTATCTACGCCTCCCCTTCCGCATCTGCGTTTTCGCAGATGCGCTCCTAACCTCACACTTGCGCTTCCAGTCCAACCCGGCCTTGCCCGCATCTGAGTTCTCCTCTTCGCTTCTGTGGGGCCGCACCTGCAGGCGTCCACCGCAGGTGCGAAACACTAGAACACCAGAAGAAACTAGCAATTCCTAAGCCGAAACACCCCCGAGGCCCCCGAGACCTCAACCAAACATACCAACAAGTCATATAACCCCATGCGGACTTAGTCGAACATTCGAATCACTAAAAACAACATCAAAACACCAATTACACCTGGATTCAAGCCTAAAGAACTTCTAAACTTTCAAATTTCACAAACGACGCCGAAACCTACCAAACCACGTCCGATTGACCTCAAATTTTGCACACAAGTCATATTCAACATTACGGACCAAATCCAACTTCCAGAATCGGAATCCGACCCCGATATCAAAAAGTCAACCCCCGGTCAAACTTTCCAAAAATTCGACATTCGCCATTTCAAGCCTAAATTTGCTACAGACCTCAAATTCACAGTCTGGACACGCACTTAAGTCAAAAATCACCCAACGAAGCTAACAAACTGACGGAACTCCATTCTGGAGTCGTCTTCACATACTTCCGAATACAGTCAAAATCCTAAGATTTAAGCTTCCGTTTTAGGGACTAAGTATCCGAAAACACTCCGAAACCAAAAACAAAACCTCCCGCCAAGTCACTTAAGCAGAAATAGATACGGGGAAAAGAGTAAATAGGGGATCGGGGCTAATACACTCAAAAACCATCGGTCGGATCGTTACATTAGCATATTACAAAAGCATGGAACTGAAACAGACTACAAATGCCAAGAGCAAAAATTGTTCGAAAGAAGGCTATAAAGTCTCAATCAGTATCATTAAAATGATCCCCCTCTTTTGATATATTTATAATTGTATTTTGTGAATATTGTACATCAGCTGACATATCAATGACTTCAAGAGGTAAATCTTCGCTCGACCATCTAACATCAATATCGGCTACTCTAGTTGATGGATCGGCTTCATCATTATGCTCCCTCCAAAAAGTCTCCCCAACATTAGGAATATTCTCTTGCTCCAAATCATACAAATCAACAGGGACTTTATTCCTTGCATAATAAACATCTGTATCAATTGGATCCTTACATAAAAAACTTGATTTACTTGAGATGCCAATACAAAAGGGTCATCAGTACTACATAGTCGGTTAAAGTATACCCGGGATAACCCATACTCATCTACTTCATTATGAAACCAATCGCATCTAAATAGTAAAACACTAAAGTGACCCCAATAATCAATCTCAATCATATCCTGAATAGCTCCATAGTAGTGAACCTCTCCATCAATGGGATTTTGGTCCCTGACACTAGCAAAACTATCAGTTGTTGCTAACAAATTCACTCCACTATTCTGAGTATTCAACGGGGCATCCCGCGTCATTGTATGAAATAAGTAACCATTAATAAAATATCCAGTATATCATTTGGCCAATGTATTAGACCCTTTAGCTAGCCATCGCAAATGATTGGGCACTTCATTGCTTTTAACTTTCTCTTTAAACCAATCGACGAAGTTCCTACTATGATTCCTTTCTCTTACCCATGCATTTGATCTAGTACAATTAACAATTAAATTCTTATGTTCCCTGCAAGCCATATGTTTTAAATTTAATCATTAATCTTATATGAATTATGTTTAGAAGTTATAAGATATAAAATAAATGAAGATTATAATATAGAAATTAGTCCTAGTGGAGGAAAATCACTAATTGTCCACATTAAGGTTGCATGCAGTTGAAACATCTGGTTATATTCAGCATCAAATGTTTCGACACCGAATTCCCATAGTTCCTTCAATTCAGCAATTAATGGTTGTAGGTACACATCGATATCATTTCCCGAAGATGATGGACCTGAGACGATCATTGACAACATCATATACTCTGGCTTCATGCAAATCCAAGGCGATAGATTATAGTTCATTAACATAACAGGCCACATGCTATGAGAAATGCTCATTATTCAAAATGGGTTGAAACCATCACTTGAAAGACCCAATCTAACATTACGAGGGTCGCTAGAGAATTCAGGGTGCAAGGAGTCGAAATCCTTCCAAGCATCACCATCAGCATGGTGTCTTATATTTCCATCATTTGGTAGTTCAGTAGCATTCCATCTCATAGCTTCAGCTATTTCAGGACACATGAATATCCTCTAAAGCCTAGGCTTCAATGAAAGGTACCTTAAAACATTTGCAAGGGTTTTGGACTTTTTATTAGTCAAAACATTAAAAATATTCTTCTATCTAGAAGACCCACACACAGAACAAGTATCTGCATTTGCATTGTCATTCCAAAATAACATGCAATCATTATGACATGCATGTAATTTTTCATAATCAAGACCCAAATTTTTTATCATGCTTGTTTCCTTGTAGAAAGACTCGGGTAGCTGAGCAAATGGAAATGCCTCTTTTAACAACACCAACAAGTCAGAGAATGCCACATTACTCAACTCATGAATGCATTTAAACAAGTACAACCAAATCGTAAAACCTAGTTTGGAGAAATTCTTACACCCTGGATACAAATCTTGTTTCCCTTCGTCCACTAATTTAAAGAATCTTTTTGCATCTTCAGAAGATCCTTCCCTCACTTTTTCAAGTCCCAAATCATCATCAATATTTCGAAATTTATCATGAAGTAGTCCATCAATAACGTCATGTATGTCATAACCTTCATCATTATTGCTTGGATATCGAGTCTTTCTCGGGGGAAACCCTTCCCCGTGAAAAACCCATTTGGTGTATCCATGAACAAACCCATGAACAATCAAGTGATCTTCCACCACATTTCTATAATGCCCAAAACAATTAGTGCATTCTTTGGAAGGTCATAATATTTCATTTCCTTGGGAAGCTCGTTCAAAATCCTTACCTAGAAATTCATTCACTCCTCGTATGTACTCGTCAGTTGACCTTCGAAGTCCCATCCACCTTCATATTGGAAGCAATTTAAAGTACTACTTCTCTCTTCCTTGGTTCACAAAATAATTCAGTATTTGAATGAGAAGCATATTTGCACTTTTATCTGATTTATCATGTGAGAGGATTATAATAAAGCGTCCGTAGATCTTTCAGAAGCCAAGAGTAATTCTACTTTTAACACTCTAAAGAGAAGACAAGCCAATAGTCATGTACAACATGATGCTTCTGCAATCTGCAGTGTTAAACCGATTTTCATAGAGAAAAACCACTGCCAGCAGAAATATAAGTTTGAAACAAAGTTCTTAAGTTAGTACACCTGAGTACGTCTTCCAGGAAACATAAGGTAATAGAAGCTATGATGTCTAATACAAGCATACTGCAGTAAGATGCCTAATTCAAAATGTGTATTCTTTCACATTAAGAAGTGATACGAATAGAAGCTCCAGGTGTATTTCATGTTTTAATAAGTGTACAAGTTTGGATTCATTACCTGGAAAGCAATATCACAATCTAGAAGTAGTTAATAACCAAAAAAGAAAACACATGCACAGACTTCCTGCACAAATCAGTTTTACCGTGGTCATAGGGAAAGTTGAAATAGAAAAGGGAGTAATGATCGTTGGCCAATACATCTCAAATCAGTAACAGAGACAGAAGATTTAGGTGACAAATGACACTCCCATGTTTAGGAAAATTAAGGATTAGATAACATCATTTTTACCAAGCAAGAAGATTTAGAAGGGCAAGCAATTTCTCTGAGAAGAATAATCCCAATGTCTAATAGACGTGATGGCAAGCAGTTACCAATCAGACTAAAGCATAGACATGAATCAATCTCACAATTTTAAGTGAAAGCAGCGCAAGCATAAATGAACAGAAGTAATAGAATGTGTTTATCAAAAATATTACCAGAGAAGGAAAAAAGGAGCAGTGAAACAACTTTTCAGAATAACCAAGACAACGAACATCGAACATCAAACATCGAACATCGATAGCAAATATCGAATAAACAAAATCTCATGGTTTCTAACACATAATCAAAACCTAACAGATAAATTCCCCAAATTTACAAACTAAAAATCACAAAATCTATCATGTTATACAGACAAAGCAGAAGTAAAATAATGGATTTATCATAAATATTACCATAGAAAGAAAGCAAAAGGAGCAACAAAATAATTTTTCAGACTAGGGAAGAAGAAAGCGAAAATCGAACAGTGATAGCAAACACAAAACCCGAGAAAAATCGATAGCCTACCTCAGAGATTGCTTGTGTGTTAGCCGAAATTGGTCGTCCTTCAACGAAAGTTGCCGTCCTTCGCCGGAGCTGGCCGATTGAGTTCGTCGATGGTGAGGTCGATGATCTCTAGGTTGGGGCTTAGAGAGAGATGGTGTTTTTTCTGGTTTTGAGAGAGTCAGAGATAAACGGAATTTTCATAGTATGTTTTAACTTAAAATATAATAAAGAGTTAATAAAATATTAGTGGGGTCATTTATTTTGTTTTCTTTGTTTTCTAATAAATATGTAGGAAGGAAAATAAGGATGGAAAAATTGTTACGCCCCTGACCTGGGGACGAGACCGGCATCCGGTGCCTTACCTAACCTTGCGTACCAACTTGCGACTAAGGGACTCTGAATATATAATATCATACTTTGGTCATGGGGCCACATTGCAAGACAATTTGTGAAGCAAAATATAAAACTGAACGGAAACTAACGCTGACTAAACATTAATATAATGCGGGGCCGACAAGGCCGTCATAACTACTACAACTGACAAACAAACAAAATATACATACAAGACCTACAATCCTAACATACTGCAATAAATGACAGGATATGTCTACAAGCCTCTACTGATGGATGTACTATGATCGGAACAGGGCCCCGACCTACCCATAACATATATACAGATATACATAAGATATATACAAAACTCTAGACTCAGCATCTCCGAAGGACGTGGAGCTTACCGATCAGGCTGAACTTGGGCAACACCTACTGAGGAAGTCTACCAGTCTATCTGTATGAACCTGCACGCATGAAATGCAGTGCCCCCAGAAAAAGGACGTCAGTACGAAATAATGTGCTGAGTATGTAAGGCAATAAAATAACTGAAAGCTAAAACTGAACTGATAATATGATAACTGAAAGTAACTAGGAGTCAAAGATGATCTAGAGATATACTTACCTATTGATACTGACTCAACTATCTCAATATAGTAAGTAAAATAAATGTCTGGCCCTATAAGGCTCGGAACGTGTAACTGCTCCGCCATAGTAGGCTCGCTCATAGGCACTCGGCCATTCTAGGCTCTGTATATCGGCCATTATGGGCCCGCTCATAGGCGCTCGACCATAGTAGGCTCGGTATATAACTTACCATCTGATTAGAGGTTGCCCAATAGGGGACTGCCCACCGATTATAGCTCGATGGTAGTGAAAATACTGTAATACTGTATATATATAGACCCTTTGCTCTCTTGACTGAATAGAGACAAAACTAAACTGAATATAAAGTCCTGATAAGGGAGAATACTGTAACATATGAGACTAGGATAGTGTATATAAATTCGGGAGTATGAACTTTCCTTTATGCCTCGTTATCAAACACATGTAATTACGAGACCATGCCAAAATGAAGGAAGGACTTAGCCTTAACATAACTTATCAAAATCTTTCCAATCACCAAGTTGAACTCACCTTTTCGCACCTCCAATGCTTATAAATAGCAGCACTTTGCCTCACCGATCATAAATCATAAATACTAAAAGTGTAAAATAAAAGCTTACCTGATGACCTGCTAGCCTGAATAGAGTTGTGTTGTAGCATCCCATCTCGAGCCATATCTTCTGTTTGAAATAGGTGGGGGTATTTAGACTTTATTTCTTCCTCTGATTCCCACGTCATCTCTTATACATTCTTGCTCCTCCATAAAACCTTCACGGAAGCTAACTCCTTATTTCATAGTTTGCGGATTTGTAGGTCTAGGATGGCAACTGGAATTTCCTCCTATGATAATTCCTCTGTAATATGTACATCATCTGTGGGCACCACTAGGGTAGGATCGCCAATGCACTTCTGTAGAATAGATACGTGAAAAACCGGATGGACAGACTCCAATTTTGAGGGAAACTCTAACTCATAAGCTACTTGGCCCACTCTCCGAATGATCCTATAAGGCCCAATATACCGTGGGCTAAGCTTGCCTTTCTTGCCAAACCTCATCGCGCCCTTCATAGGTGATACCTTTAAGAATACCCGGTCACTAACCCTAAACTCTAAGTCTCGTCCCCCACATCAGAATATGACTTCTGACGACTCTGAGCTGTCAACAGTCGCTCCCGAATAAGCTTTACTTTCTCTATGGCCTGCTGAACCAAGTCTGGCCCATGTAACCGAAATTCTCCAACATCAAACTACCCTATAGGAGATTTGCACTTATGCCCATACAAAGCCTCGTATGGAGCCATCTGGATACTGGATTGGTAATTGTTATTATATGCAAAATCAATATGAGGTAGATATTCATCCCAACTTCTTGTAAAATCCAACACACATGCTCGTAACATATCCTCGAGCGACTGAATTGTGCGCTTGGCTTGTCCATCAGTCTGCGGATGAAAAGCTATGCTGAGATTCACCTTAGTCACTAGACCTCTCTGAAATGACCTCCAAAAATGTGCTATAAACTAAGCCCCACGGTCACATATAATAGAAACAGGTACTCCTTGTAGCCGCACTATCTCCTTAATATATAACTTTGCATAGTCTTCTGCTGTATATGTAGATCTGACCGGTAGGAAATGAGCTGATTTCGTGAGCCTATCGACTATCACCCATATGGAATCGAACTTAAGATTAGAATGAGGTAAACCCGTGATAAGTCCATGTTTATCACCTCTCATTTCCATGTCGGAATCTTTATAGTCTGCATTAGCCCTCCGGACTTCTGGTGCTCTACCTTCACTTGCTGGCAACTAGGACATTGGGTGACAAACTCAGCAATGTTCTTCTTCATATAATTCCACCAGTACACTTCCTTAATGTCATGATACATCTTTGTCGACCCAGGATAGATGGATTAATATCATGATACATCCTGTCTCATAGCCCTGCTACATCTGGAACACACAGACGACCCCTATATCTGAGAACCCCATCTCCCTTGAGCTCTAATAATGGCTTCTTCTACTGCAGAACTCGCTCTCTCAACTCGACCAACTCTGGATCCTCGTACTACCTTTCCTTGACTTCAGTTATGAGAGATGATTTTGCAGTGTTATGGAGTACAACTCCACCATCGTCAGAATCTACTAACTGAACCCCCAAACAAACTAATTGAGGAATCTCTCTAGTTAATTGTCTTTTCTCGGCCTCTACATGTGCTAAGCCACCCATAGATCGGCAACTTAAGGCATATGCTACAACATTAGATTTCCCTGGATGGTAGAGAATGTTAACATCATAATCTTTTAATAACTCAAGCCATCGCCTTTGTCGCAAATTCAAATCTTTCTACTTGAAGATATATTGTAGGCTTTTATGATCTGTAAGTACATCAACATGAACACCATATAAATAATGCCGCCATATCTTAAGTTCATCTACAACCACAACTAACTCGAGGTCATGGGTCGGCTAATTCCTCTCGTGCTTCCTCAACTGCCTTGAAGCATACGCAATTACTTTACCATATTGCATCAGGAAATGTCCTAACCCGACACCTGAGGCATCACAATACATGGCATAACCCTCTGGACCCTGTGAAGTGTTAGAACTGGCGCTGAGGTCAACCTGTTCTTAAGCTCTTAGAAACTCCGCTTGCAAGCCTCCGTACATTGAAACTTAGTTTCTTTCTGTGTCAACTTTGTCAATGGTGCCGAAAGGGAAGAAAAACCCTTTATGAACCTCCGGTAGTATCCTGCTAAGCCTAGAAAGCTACAAACCTCTGTCGGAGTGGTAGGTCTAGGCCAAGATTTCACGGCGTCAATCTTCTGAGTGTCTACCTTTATACCTTCATATGATACAATATGCCCCAAGAATGCTACAGACTTCAACCAGAATTCATATTTAGAAAACTAAGCGTACAACTTACGATCACGGAGGGTTTGGAGTACCGCTCATAGGTGGTCCGCATGTTCATCCTCTGAACGGGAATAAACCAGAATATCATCAATAAATACTATCACGAACAGATCTAAAAATGGCCGGAATAGGCTATTCATCAAGTCCATAAATATGGCGGGTGCATTCGTCAACCCAAAGGACTTGACAAGGAACTCGAAGTGGCCATATCGGGTCCTGAAGGCTGTCTTCGGAATATCTTTTTCCCGAACTCTGACCTGGTGGTACCCCGACCTCAAAACAATCTTTGAAAAGTATCTAGCCCCCTGCAACTGATCAAACAAGTCATTGATCCTTGGAAGTGGATACTTATTCTTAATAGTTACCTTGTTCAGCTACCTATAATTGATACACATCCTCAGCGAGCCATCTTTCTTCCGCACAAACAGTACCGGTGCACCCCAAGGTGAGGTACTGGGCTTGATGAAACCTTTCTCCAGCAAATCTTTCAGGTCCTAGAAGCAAATCGATACTAAAATCAATCTCTCACTCTGGAGGAATACCTGGAAGCTCATCTAGAAACACATCTGCATACTCTTTGACTACAGAAATAGACTGAAGTGTAGGTATCTCAGCATCTGCATCTCTAACTCGCACAATATGATAAATGCACCCTTTTTCGATCATTTTCCTCGCCTTCAGATGGGAAATAAACCTATCTCTGGGTGTCACTATATTACAAGGACTGGCTCACCAGAAATTGAAATCTGGCTACCTTTGTTCGGCAATCAACCGTGGCATAGCAAGTTGCCGACCAATCCATGCCCATGATAGCATCAAAATCCATCATCTCTAGCTCAACTAGGTTAGCTGAGGTCTGACGACTACAAACTGTCACTGTACAACCTCGATAAACCCATCTAGTAATAATCGATTCTCCGACTGGTGTAGATACCGCAAAAGGATCACTTAGTATTTCAGGCACTATACCAAACTTCCCCGCGACAAATGGGGTAATATACGATAAAGTAGATCCTGGGTCTATCAAGGTATAAGAATCATGAGAGAAAATGGTCAATATACCTGTCACAACGTCTGGTGAAGACTCCTAGTCATGTCGACCCACTAAAGCATAGATACGGTTCTGATTACCACCTGAACTGGAACCTCTACCTCTGCCTCTACCTCTACCAGCCGAAGACTGAGGCTTACGCCCCGAAGGATGCACAAACATGGATGATCTTGTTATTGAACTTGCTGGTTGTGCCATTCCCCTAGAATCTATATTTGGACAATCTCGCATCATATGCCCCGAACGCCCACATGTATAACAAGCATCAGAACCTGCTCGGCATTGGCCCAAGCGTCCTATACCACATATGTCACACCGCGGCGGAAATGACCATGTCTCCACAGAACCTCATTGTCGCTGCATATCTGACGCCCGTGAGCTCTCACCTGGTCCTGACTGAGTATAGCGGTCATAACTATAACCCTATAACTAAGGTAGCGGAGGCATAGGTGGCCGTCCGAAGTACTGGGGCCACTAACTACCCGAGATTACTCCTGAGACCTAGGAAATCTCATCCTCTTACGTTGCCCTTGCTCAGACCTCTCTGTACCCTGCTGCCGACGCCTACCCCTTTCTATATTCTGGGCAAATGCCAGAATCTGGGAGATATCCATACTATCCTGCAATGCAGCGGTGGCACATGCCTCAGTTAACTATGGGGCCAACCCTGCTATAAATATGTGAATCCTGTCTCGCATAGTAGCAACTATGGATGGTGCATATCTGGCCAATGAGTCAAAACAGAGACTATACTCTCGAACACTCATATTGCCCTGCTTGAGGGCTAGAAACTGATCGACTCGAGCGTGTCAGATCTCCCGCGGTAAGTGCTGGTCAAGGAAGGTATCTGAAAATTCTCCCAAATAGCTGGAGGTGCATCACGTCCCCTGGACCTCTCCCATCCCTCGTACCAAAGGATGGCTATATCTCGGAGTCAAAAAGCTGCTAGCTCAACTACCTCTTTCTCCGTGGCATGCATAACCCGACAGATCTTGTGAAGCTGATCAGTGAAATCCTGCGGGTCCTCCCTCTGATCTTCCCCCATGAACTCTAGGGGACTCAAAGGAATAAACTCTCAGACCCTTGAACTCCTAGACCCCTCAGAAGATCCTGCACTAGCTGATGTCCTAGCCTTTTACTGGCTAGCTACCAACTGTGTCAACAAATGCACCACACACCTCAAGTCCTGATCTGATGGAAGTGGAGGGGGAACTGGATGTGCGGTATCCCAAGGAATCTCCTTAGGTGGTAGAGGAGCCGGTAATGGCTGAGTAGGGGTCTCGCCTTGGGACTCAGACTGGGCCCCATCTACTGGGGGTACCCTGTTGGTCCCCTCACCTACTGTTGTATCTCTCCTCTGGATAGCCGTAGTCTTCCTAGTCACCGTCATCTGTGCATGCAAATACCAACACGTAAGTTTAACTCAAATTTCCTATAACTCAGTTCTATAGCACGGTTTAGATTTGAAAGAAGGGTAACCAACTCCTAAATACCATGTAGTTCCTTGCTTATATAATGTGGTTCACAACACATCTATAAACAGGACCCTACTAGACACGACTTGTAGATTCCCTAGGACAGAATTGCTCCGATACCAAGTTTGTCACGCCCCGAACCTGGGGGGCGAGACCTGCACCCGGTGTCTCACCTAACCTTGCATACCAACTTGCGACTAAGGACTCTGAACATATAATGTCATACTTTGGCCATGGGGCCACATTGCAAGACAATTTGCGAAGCAAAATATAAAACTGAACGGAAACTAACGCTGACTAAACATCAATATAATGATGGGCCGACAAGGCTTTCATAATTAGTACAACTGACAAACCAACAAAATATACATACAAGGCCTACAAGCCCAACATACGGCACTAACTGACAGGATATGTCTACAAGCCTCTACTGATGGACGTACTGTGATCGGATCAGGGCCCCTACCCATAACATATATACATATATACATAAGATGTACACAAAACTTTACACCTGGAAACTTCGAAGGACGTGGAGCTTGCCGATTCGGCTGAACTCAGGCAACACCTATTGAGGAGGTCTACCTGCTGTCTGTCTGAACCTGCACGCATGAAATGCAGCGCATCAAAAAAAGGGACGTCAGTATCAAATAATGTGCCCAGTATGTAAGGCAATAAAATAACTGCAAGATGAAACTGAACTGATAATATGATAACTGAAAGTAACTGGGAGTCAAATATGATCTAGAGATATACTTGCCTACTGATACCGACTCAACTCTCTCAATATAGTAAGTAAAATAAATGTCCGGTCCTATAAGGCTTGGAACGTGTAACTGCTCCACCGTAGTAGGCTTTCTCATAGGCGCTCGGCCATACTAGGCTCTATATATCGGCCATTCTGGGATCGCTCATAGGCGCTCGGCCACAGTAGGCTCGGTATATAACTTACCATCTGATCAGAGGTTGCCTAATAGGGGCCTGCCCACCAATTATAGCTCGATGGTGGTAAAAAGACTATAATACTGTATATATATAGACCCTCTGCTCTGTTAACTGAATAAAGACAAAACTAAACTGAATATAAAGTCCTGATTATGTAGAAAACTATAACTTATGAGACTAGGATAGTGTATATAAATTCGGGAGTATGAACTTCTCTTTATGCCTCGTTATCAAACACATTTAATTACGAGATCATGCCAAAATGAAGTAAGGGCTTAGCCTTAACATACCTTATCACAACCTTTCCAATCACCAAGTGGAACTCACCTCTTCGCACCTTAATCTACAACATCGATAATAATACTACCATTAAGTTACGAAAGGTACAACTATCGCACAACGAACGACAGACTTATTTTGTATTAAAACAGGCAGCATCTCCCCTATAATCCTTACTTACCAACAACACAAGAACACAATAATATCAACATATATACATTATTTTCCAGCCTTATATACACCATCAAATACTACAAAATAGCCCAACACACCCCAATCTCTTCATACACAAAACGACCACCGTAGTAGTGTCGAACGACTCGGAAATGTTATGACGAACGACCAGACCACCACCCTACATTTATATGGTGTTTCTCTACCCACTTCCTCCTCCAAAACCCCACAAAACAGTAGTAAAACATACAGCCCAAAAACAACACAACACAGTCCGCTACAATTGAATAACTCGAACTCACGGCTTCCGATCACCGTCCCGTGAGTTCTTATAAGTATAGAACGACTTAGCATGAACTTACAGCGGAAAAAATGGATGAAAGAGAGAACTAAACTCATCTTATTTGTTGGATAACTCAGCTCCTATCTTGGTTCTTCAAACTCTAGGTTTTACTTCCAATTTGAATTTGAAAGGGATAGAAAATCAATTAGGGTTTGCGGAAAATTTTTGGGAGGATTTTTGCAGAGCTTATGTATGGTCATTATGCCCTATTTTTAGTCTAATATATGATGAAAATAGGCCTTTAAAAGACCTCTTTGGACTACCTGAAATGGCCCATTGTTGGGCTCTCATTTAAGCAAGTAGATGACACGCCTACTTGTCACCTGGCAGCCTGTGCAGTCTCAACTTGAGCAAGAAGTAAAACTGTTTAATGCAAGTAGGTGACACACCTACGCCCATATCTCTCTACTCTGATGTCGTATTGACAAACGGTTGAATGAGTTAGAAAGTAGACTTATAGATCTTCAATTTGATGGGTGGAACACCCTGTAACTCTAAGAATATTAGGAGAAAATTGCAGTTACATTTGACCAAATTTTTCAATAAAACTTATGAACGTAACTTGTGATGACTTTCATCGACTTTTGTTCCACAACTTGCTTGACTTCAAAACATAACACACGGCTGTCATACGACTAATATAAATCATAACATAATCTCCTTATCATGTTAAGCACCCTAGTCTTACCCCAAAAGTATATGTTATAACATTCCCAACTTGTCGACTTTCGACGAAACATTGCTTTCTTAAATTCCTTTAGCTTCTGAACCTTCTAACCCTCTTTGTACTTGTTGTTCATGATCTTTAATATTTTTAACCTCCGAGGTAATATGATTAACTTAGTTTATATACTTTCAGATATTATCTTATTTTTGGTCCTACATTAGTTTGCTTACGACATACTTTTACGTATGAAATATAGGGTGTAACAAAAACAAACCTTTCCATATACTTTTATTTTACCAGACCGTTCCCACAGATAACTCTATCGTATTACCTTTATAAATCATCTCCATATATTTACTTATGGTGACAGTTATTATACTATTGGAACGGTTATTCTTCAGAAGTGTCCTAGAAGCCTTTGGACTCTATTGGGACTATTAAAATCGTTCCAGTATATTATCTATTGTAACAGTTACAAAATTATTGCACAATAACTGTTCCAACAAAATCATTTTCTAGTAGTAATAACATAGAGAAAATATTCCAGATAGACAGTTACAGAATAAAGAATATCAACAATAAAGGTTCCCAACATGATCCGATTCCATATCAATTACAAAAAATATTTTGAAGAGAACATTTGAAGAATCAAATGTATAAATTCATGATGACAACTTTATATATACATCAATTCGTTACGTTACCAACAACTCAAAAAAATATGAGATATCAACTCAACTCAGGTAATTCCATCCTGGCAATCAAATCATCAAATAAACAGAGGCATAGATTAAAATGTTAGGTACAATGTAAAAATATGTAAAATGCATGACAAATCATAAAGATTTCACTTGCAAAAATCAAGGCAACACCCAGTTTTGGGCAACAAGTCATCAAATATAAACACAAAGATATGGCACCTTCTGCCCATAATTCTGTCACAATAACAATAGCCACCTATATCTCTCCATCTTGAAAATAACAATATCCCACCTTGTCACTCCCGCCTGTTCAAATAACAATATCCTCCTTGTCGGTCCTGATTAATAATATCCGGCCTTGTCACCCCCGCTTGAAAAAATAACAATATCCCTCCTTAATGCTCTGGTTTAATAATATTCCACGTCACAACAACAACAATAACAACAACAATAACAATCACAATCATACGATAGAAAATACATGCCAACACCCAACAATTCGCCCAACACGTCTATATGTGCCATCATCACAACAATACAACATGCCCATAGTTGTCATCAAGACATAAACTCATAAATGGCCTACACAATGCACAAGGATATATCAATAGGGAATGCGGATGGGTGTTCAACATACAGACATGAATACAACTAACTCAATTTAGAAACAACTCCATAAATGCCCAACTTGGCTAACTTAGGAAATAATAGACCTAAAACATGATCTCTATCATGGAGAAATAACTCAATTAACCATCCTAGATGAACATATGTATCACAGAGATCTCACACGTCTCAAACAAGGCACAACGCAAGAACAAGTAAAAATTTGTGTTCAACCATACGTATATGATAGCATCCTAGGAAGATAATCTCTATTCAAGGACAAGAATAAAGCCTTGGAATCTCAAATAGGGCCTTTAACAAGATCTCGAGCGAAAGAGTTGCAAAACAATGTCATTAGACATCAAGTACAAATAAAGAAGTTGTTAATTGGAAGGAAGAGCTCAAGGATAAAGGATATGAATTGAATAGGTTTTACGACTGTTTAATGGCACAAATTTATGTCAAAGAAGAGGATGATTGGATCCAAAGAGACATCCTTTAAAGAAGGACGTAATCAGTCCACTTTTGGACCCATTTGGCACCTAAAATGTGTCCACATTTGCAGTCCAATAAGTCCTACATGTAGCCACATTTTTATAACATAAAAATGACTTACTTTCAACCCAAGAAGTACAATATTCGTGCAAGAAGTTAAGTGCAAGTTGGTGCCAAGTTTCTTGCAAGTTGCCTTCAAAATTTTAAAGATCCTATCCAAGATTGGTTTGAGACTTTCAAGATCCTATCCTAGATCAGTTTTAACTTATTTTCATATATTTTGGTACTAGATGTATTTCTTCCAAGTTAGTTAAGATTATGTTTTCCTTTTTCTAAGGTTATTGGTGTTACTTTACAAGATTGACTTGGTTTTTGTTTCCTAGTGTTTTCCTTTTCCTAAGGTAGTTGGACTTGTGTCCAAAATAGTTTACGACTTTATTTCCTTGTTTGCTAGCCTTAATTTTGTGACCCCCTCCTACCTATATAAGGGTGTCTTCTTTGTTTTTAGATGGAGATTATTACATACTGTTATCAATAAAAATTGGGAGTTTTTCTTGCACCCTTGTGTGTGGCTACTCTAGGATTTATTCTTCAACCTTCAAGACTCAACTTAAGGTTATAAGATTAAACACTTTTCAAAATCTTAGATGACTTTAGGTATTTAAGAAAGGTGACAGGCTTAGGCTTATTGTTGTTCTGGTTATTCTAAAAGGTCGGTTTCACAATCTATCTCCTGTCTTTAATTCTCTATTAAAGGCGGTTAGTTCTTTATTAGCTAATTGTTGTTGTTATGATTCAATATCAAGAATCAAGTTCGAGAAACTATTTCTTGAATTAACTCTATCTTTAATTTTTGTCTTCTTTTTTATTTTTTTTATTTTCTTTTAGCTTCCGCATATTTCTTGATTTTTTTATTTTTTCGTAGTAGTTCTTGGACCCCTAATGTGTTGTTATCAAGTGGTATCAGAGCATAGATTAATTAAGATCTCAATCTTGATAATTTTGGAAGGTTCTTTAGCAAAAACAAAAAACCAAAAAAAAAAAATAATATGCCAAAAAGAGTGTTATTGCTCATTATTATTTCCAGAATTCAAGTATTATTTGGTTTCCAAGTCAAGAAAGGAAACAAGAAGAGGGGATCCTAGTTTTTGAAGATTAAGGTAACTTCTTTCCTTATTCTTATGGATTTTGGGTTTCTTAAATTCTTTCCTTTTTTCTACTAACCATTTCCTATTCTTCCTAGGTTTGGTCCTTCACTTTTTTTCTAACTCTGTATTCTTATCACTAAGAGTTGTGACTAGTAAGGTTTATTAATAAATCTAAAGATTAACGACTAAGGGTTGCTTTAGTGAAAAAAGGCGAGAGAGGTAAGATAATTAAAGGTAAAAAGCCAGCTTAGAGAGATACATATTGCTTTTAATCTTTTTCTTAAGATGTCTCACACATGTAGTTATGAAGAAAGGAGGCGAGCTATGACTGAACAACTTGAAAAGTCGAACATACAGTATGTCGAACGAAAGGAAGACAATGATAAAGTTATTTTTCAAACTAGATCTAAAGTACTATCTAAGATTTGTTCCATTAGAATTGACAAAAATGTTGAAATGAGTAAAGGTAAATAAAAGGGCATTATTGCGATTGTCTATTGGAAGGTATAAGGATAAGATCTGGTGTGATGTGATTCCCATAAATAATTATCAAATCTTTATTGGGAAAGCCATGGTATGTCTATAAAAGAGCTTCATATCACAAGGAGAAAAATAGATACTCTTTTGAGTATAATGGGAAGAAAATCATTCTTGGCCATTTGAATCCCTCGGAAATTTTTGAAGATGAAAAGACTGTTAAAGAGAACATGGAAAACTATGAGAGAGAAAATAATGAGAGGAGTAAGGAAGTCATATTCACATTCTAAGAGAGGAAAAAGTAGAGGTTGTATTGAATGAAGAGAATGGGATGTCAACTTTGAAAAGGAGTAAGTTTGAACGAAAAACAAATAGAGAAGGCAATGAGATAAAAAAATAGTATGTGAGTTAGAGAAAGAAAAATAAGAGGGTTTGAGTGAAGAGAAAGAAAAAAACTTTAGTGAGAGAAAAGAGGCTAAGGGTGAGGATAATGTTAGTCTTGTGATAAAAGCGAAAGAGAGTGTATGTAAGAAAAAAATTTCTTTACTTCCTAACCCAATAATTCTTTCTTGTTTTACTTCTTTTGATTTTGTACAGCCACGTGTTGAAAGACCTTTTGAAAGGAGAGGTGAAGCGCAAGAGATGGTAGCAAAGGATCCAATTTGATTCCAACATGAATTTCGCGAAATCAATTCTTGTTGGATGGTGGAAGGTAAAAGCTTGGTTAAATTCTTTGTTATTGAACCATTTGACTATTTAGATTCTTATTTCCAAGCTTATGACATGGAGTATACTAAAGCCATTGCTAGGTTGGAACCATTGCATAAAATAATACAAGGTGAAGATGTTTCATTTGTAAATAATTCCAAGTATGGTATGTATAATTGGTTTATTCGAATTCTTGGGCTTTCCAGAACACCTAAGGTATTTTGGGAGGTAATGAACTATACTCTTATTTCTTATGTTGGTGACTTTATTATTTTTATGGACGGTGATATTTTTATGCATATCAAGTCATTAATTATAATACCTACATCAAAATGCAAGGGTAATTTTCTTCCTTTTTGTAACGACTTGACTGGTCATTTTTAGAATTAGCATCTCGTTCTGTGACTTAAGGTCTCGAGCAGCTTTGTATTATATATTATGACTTGCGTGTGTGGTCGAGTTCGGGTTTTGAATGATTCGGGATTGATTTGGAAGAACAATTCATGTTTTAGAAGCTTAAGTGGGAATAGATGACCAGAGTTTGAATTTTGTGAAGACGACTCCGGAATGGTAGTTTGATGATTCCAATAGTTTCGTATGGTAATTTTTGACTTAGGCGCATATCCGGATTTTGATTTGGAGGTCCGTAGATTGATTTGATGCATTTTGGTGAAAGTTGGAAAATTTGAAGGTTTGGAAGGTTGCGAGGTTTGACGCAGGTGCAAGGGTAGTAAGCGTAGATGTGATGGTCTTTCCGCAAATGCGATACTGCAGATGCAGTGCATAGAGCGCAGATGCGAATGGTCTTGTGTTTAGTGGTTCTCACAGGTGCGGTATTCATCCGCAAAAGCGAAAGTTCTGGGCAGAACATGTTATATATCGAGGGTTTGATATTTTTATCACTATATGTGTTTGAGACCTCGGTTTTTGCGGATTTTCTAGGGGAGTTTTACGTGTTGGATTGGGATTTGAGCCGTTATGAGGTTTTTTTCACACGAGAAGGTAATTTTAGAGTATTGATTTGGCTTTTTTAAGGTAAGTATCTTGCCTAACTTTGTGTGGGGGAACTACCACTTAAGAATTGAGTCGTTTGTGCTAATTTGTGACATGTGAAAGCTGTGTACGAGAGGTGACGAGTACGTACTCGGGCTTATATATGAAAATTGACCGGTTAGACTCTTAGGCTTCTTTCATGTATTTATTTGGAATTGTTAGCACATGTTATATCTCTTATTTGTCATGTTTACTATCACATGCTTTTTTGAAGTTGTCATTGGATGTCACATCATTTACTTGTCAAGTTTTGCTCTTATATGCTTTATTTGAAGTTGTTACTTCTTTTATCATTATGTGACTTCTTTTATATTTGAGTTACTCTTAATTGAAATTGTTATTACATGATATCCTTTTGTTGCCGGGTTATTCTCATGCATTTAGACGTAGGTACTAGTTCGTGCCATCTCTTTCATTGTTAGCCTATTTCATACACTAGAATCCGAAGTTTGCCATTTCATGGAAGTACCTTCCTTATCGAGTTTATCCTTAATCAATTAATTAAAGTTGAAGTTATTGAAAGTCAATAATCTATTTTAATTGAAGTTGTGTTTAAAGGGGGTGTTGTTCCTTGTTGAATTACATTCTCGTTAATTTTGTTGTTATTATGATTATATACACATTGTCTTTTAGTCGTGGGCTATTTGTTGTGAAAATATTGATATTGTGGGTTCTTTGGAAAAGTTGTGGCCTGTGGACACTTGTGGTACTAGTCGATATATCATGTTGTTGTGATATTAGCAGATGTGAATTATTGTGTGGATTGGTTGTTGTTATGCAGAGTATAAGGGTGACATTTCACTGTTATATTTATGCGGGTCATAAGGTGTCACGACCCAATTCTCCCTCCGTAAGACGTTGTGATGGCACCTAGTCTCTACGACTTGGTAAGCCTAACAAAATGCAGAAATAACAAAAAACAAATTGGAAGCAAAACTTAACAACTAACTGCAACAGATTACTAAATAACTGGTAACAATGCCGCTCGGCATGTACAATAACCAACACTCTAGTAATACACAATATTCCTAAAATTCGGAACACCATAAGTGATAAGCTATAGAAGAAAAACTAGTATCTCTACACACCAGAGTCTAATAAAAGAAGTACGGAAGGTAAATGACATAGGAAAGAATAGAGAGGGACTCTGAGGTCTACGGACACAACAGATGTACCTTGAAGTCTCAGTACAACAGCAAGCACTCTCAGCTAGTAGCGGGGCTGATAAGAATAGGTAGTCATCATAGGAATGAAATGAGTTGACTTGGTCAACCTATCAACAATCACCCAAATTGCATCAAACTTTCGCTGAGTCCGTGGAAGTCCAACAATGAAATCCATAGTGATCCGCTTCCATTTCCACTCCGCAATCTCTAACTTCTGAAGCAATCTGCCTGGCCGCTGATGCGCATACTTTACCTGCTGGCAATTCAAACACCGAGCTACATATTCTACTATGTCCTTCTTCTTTCTTCTCCACCAGTAATGCTGTCTCAAGTCCTGATACATCTTTGCGTCACCGGATGAATGGAGTACCGCGAACAGTGAGCCTCCTGGAGAATCAACTAACGCAAACCATCTACATTGGGCAGACATAGTCTGCCCTACATACTCAATGCACCATCATCTCCAATAGTGACCTCCTTAGCATCACCGTGCTGATCTGTGTCCTTAAGGACAAGCAGATAGGGGTCATCATATTGTCGCTCCCTAATACGATCATAAAGAGAAAACCGAGAGACCACACATACCAACACTCGACTTGGCTCAGAAAATATCCAATATAACAAACTAGTTGGCTAAGGCCTGAACATCTAGTGCCAATGACCTCTCTGCTGCTGGTAGATATGCTAAGCTCCCTAAACTCTCTGCCCGGCAAATCAAAGCATCGGCCACCACATTGCCTTATCGGGATGGTACAAAATGGTGATATCATAATATTTAAGCAGCTCCAACCACCTCTACTGACGTAAGTTAAGATCATTCTATTTGAACCGATGCTGCAAACTCCGGTGATCGTTCAAGGCATGAACAATAGCTGCTAGCTCAATGTCATGGACATGATAGTTCTTTTCATGCACCTTCATCTTTCTGGACACGTAGGCAATCACCCTACCGTCCTGCATCAACACCGCACCGAGACCAATCCGCGACGCATCATAATATACAGTATAAGACCTTGAACCTGTAGGGAATGCCAATACTGGGGCTATAATCAAAGCCGTCTTGAGCTTTTGAAAGCTCTGCTCACACTCCTCTGTCCACCTGAACGGAGAACCCTTCTGGGTTAGCCTAGTCAGAGTGTTGCAATAGATGAGAAACCCTCTACAAATCGACGGTAATACCCCACCAAACCAAGAAAACTCCAGATCTCTGTAGCTGAGGACGGTCTGGGCCAACTCTACACTGCTTCAATATTCTTCAGATCCACCTGGATCCCATCACTCGATACTACATTACCCAAGAATTCCACTGAGTCTAGCCAAAACACACACTTTTAAAATTTTGCATATAAATTCTTTTCTCTCAAGGTCTAGAGAGCATTCCTCAGGTGCTGCTCATGATCCTCCCGAGTCCGGGAGTACACCAGAATGTCGTCAATAAACACAATGAAGAATGAGTCAAGATAGGGTCAGAACATACTGTGCATCAAGTGCATAAATGCTGCTGGGGCGTTGGTCAGCCCAAATGACATCACAACAAACTCGTAGTGACCATACCGAGTCTTAAAAGCAGTCTTCGGGATATCTGACTCCCGAATCTTCAACTGATGATAGCTGAACGTAAGTCAATCTTGGAAAATACTCTGGCACCCTGTAACTTATCAAATACGGGGCAATGCATACCTTTTCTTCACTGTGACTTTGTTCAACTAGCAATAATCAATGCACATACGCATAGAACCATCTTTCTTTTTCACAAACAGGACAAGAGCACTCCCATGTAGACACACTGGGCCGAATGAAGCCCTTATGAAGCAACTCCTGTAATTGCTCCTTCAACTCCTTCAACACAAGAGGAGCCACACGATTTGGAGGAATATATATGGGCTGAGTGCCAGGCAATAAAACAATGCCAAAGCCAATATCTGTGTCGGGCGGCATGCCCGAAATATCAGCTGGAAATACATCTGGAAAGTCCCTCGGTACTGGAACTGACTCAACTGTAGAGGTATCAATATTGACATCTCTCACATGAGATAGATACGCGTCACACCCCTTCTCAACCATTCGTTGAGCTTTAAGAAATGAAATAACTCTACTGGGAGTATACTCTAAGGTATCTCTCTACTTTAATCGCGGTAATCCTGGCATAGCTAGTGTCACAGTCTTAGCGTGACAAGAAAGAATAGCATAATGGGGCGACAACCAGTCCATGCCTAAAATAATATCAAAGTCTACCATGGTGAGCAATAATAAAACGTCTATGGTATCAAAACCACTAAGAATAACCAAACAAGACCGATACACACTGTCAACAACAATAGAATCTCCCAGATGTGTAGACACATAAATAGGAGAACTCAAAGAATCACGGGCTACGCCCAAATACGGAGCAGAATAAGAGGACACATAGAAATAAGTGGAGCATGGGTCAAATAAAATTGACGCATCTCTATGACAGACCGAAACAATACCTGTAATGATAGGGTATGAAGAAATTGCCTCTGTACGAGCAGGAAGAGCATAATATCTGGTCTGGCCTCCCCCTCTAGGGCGACCTCGACCTCCCCGACCTCCACCTCGAGCTACCTGAGCAGGTAGGGCGGTAGCTGGTGCTATAATCATAGCCCGAGAACCCGGTAGAGCACGCGGTGGCTGAGAAGTTTGTGGAGGTGCACCCCTCCTAAGTCTGGGGCAATCCTTCACCATATGGTGAGTGTCGCAACACTCCAAATAAGCTCTCTGAGGGCGTGGATGCTGTGACTGGATCGGGCCAGGTCTGCTGCACTGACTACTAAAAGCACCCCGTGCATGAGGCGTACTAGATACTGGCGGTGTATAATAAGGCTCTTGGGGACTATAAGGGCCGGAATACCACTGGCGGCTGGAAGTACTGAATGAACGAGGCGACTCACATAACCCCTGCCATGGAAAACTGCAGCTGGGGCACGAGCACCACTATAAGTGCCAAACTCTCGAGACCTCATGACCTCCCTCTCCTCTCTCTCTAGAGCAAGAATACCCTCCAATCTCCTAGAAATACTCACAACCTACTGGTAAGAAATATCCATCTCCAACTCCCGGCCCTTGCTAAGCTTGATACTGGGGTGGAGTCCCTCAATAAACCGAAGAACCCTCTCTCGAACTGTGGCAACCAAGGCCGGTGCATGTAGGGCCAAATCACTGAAGTAAACTTCATACTCTAACACAGTCATAGCACCCTGGCACAACTACTCAAACTCCTCGCGCCACGCATCTTTGAGACTCTGAGGAACATACTCCCTCAAGAACATGTCCGAGAACTGAGTCTATGTAAGTGAAGCTGCCTCAGTAGGACTACCCAACTCATAAGTACGCCACCACTGATAGGCTGCTCCTCTAAGCTGGAATGTAGTGAAAGAAGCTACACTCGATTCTGCTATGGTCATAGTACGAAGAATATGGCGACAATCCTTCAAAAATCCCTAGGCATCCTCCGACGCCAATCCACTGAAGGTAGGAGGGTGGTACTTCTTGTACCTCTCAAGTCGGAGCTGCTCTGCCTCAGAAACATCTGCCCTAACCTAGAGATGAGCTGGAGCTACCGGCTGCATCGTTATATTCTCTGGAACCTGGTCGACCTGAACCCGCTACTCTGGAGTACCGGCGACAGGAGCCTGTGCTCCTCCCCCGGCCTAAGATGTGGCAGGAGCAAGTGGAATCAATCCAGCCTGAGCTAAGGTGCTGAACATGCTTAGAATCTAGGCTAGAGTCTCCTGGAGAGTTGGTGCAGCAATAGGTATCTCAGGTGTTGGCCCTCTAGCTGGAGCTACTGGGGGCTCCTCTGTGGCAGCTCGTGCAGGTGCTCTGGCTTCACCGCGTGGACATTCTCGACCTTTACCCCGGTCCCGGCCTCTCACGGCTCTAGTAGGGGGCACGGGTGCCTGATCATCAGTTCTGCCTGTACGGGTCCTTACCATATGTGAGAGAACAGAATAAAGAAGTTTAGAATTTTTTTTTGAAGTCAATAATTTTTGCACGACAAGGAATCAAAGAAGTGTAATTTTTCTAATAGTTCCATAGCCTCCCGAAGATAAATACAAGCATCTCTGTGCGGATCCGAAACACTCTAATAAATCGGCTTGTGATTCACGACACTTATGAACCTAGAACTTTGATACTAACTTGTCACGACCCAATTCTCCCTCCGTAAGATGTCGTGATGACACCTAGTCTCTACGACTAGGTAAGCCTAACAAAATGCGAAAATAATAAAAAGAAAAGAATGGAAGCAAAACTTAACAACTAACTACAACAGATAACTAAATAACTGGTAACAATGCCGCTCGGCATGTACAATAACCAACACTCTAGTAATACATAATATTCCCAAAACCTGGAACATTATAAGTCACAAGCTACAGAAGGAAAACTAGTATCTCTATATACTAGAGTTTAATAAAAGAAGTACGGAAGGTAAATGACATAGGAAAGAATAGAGAAGGACTCTGAGGTCTGCGGACATGACAGATGTACCTTGAAGTCTCAGTACAATAGCAATCACTCTCAGCTAGTAGCGGGGATGATAAGAAGCACCTGGATCTGCACACAAAACATGTGCAGAAGAGTAGCATGAGTGCACCACAATGGTACCTAGTAAGTGCCAAGCCTAACCTCGGTAGAGTAGTGACAAGGTCAGGTCTGGGCTCTATTGGGATATAATAATAAGATAAATGATATAATAAAATGAAGTAGAATGGAGAAGTTAACAAAAAGTATTCACAAGGCAATAACAACACACCACAAAGTGATAACAACAGGGGCACTCCCAAGATACCGCCTCGTAGTCTCAAAAGTAAATGTGCAGGGAGAACTACCGAGGTACCGTCTCGTATTCTCAAAAGTAAACACACAACTCAAACCGATAAATACAATAGTTAAAGCAAGAATCCTACAGTTAAGACTGATAAAATCAAGGAGAAATATGAAATCAACTAGGCCTGTTGCACAGAGTTCAAATAAGCAGTTAAAGCACGTAGACATGTGATATTAGAATTAGTAGGATAACTGCACATGCAGGTATAACTCAATTAAGATGAGAACAGGTTACTACTCAGTACAAATCGGGTATTACAACAAATAGCCCGTGTACGCACTCGTCGCCTCACGTACACGGCGCTCACATATCACAACAGTACCAAATCCTCAGAGGATTTCCCCTACACAAGGTTAGGCAAGCCACTTACCTCGAATCAAACTCAATCAATCCGCAAGAGTGTCCTTTCCTCGATTATCCGACTCCAAATGGCCCAAATCTAGCCAAACACAATTGCATATCATAAATACAACTACAATAGACTCATCTAATTAATGAAATCAATACTTTAACAAAAATTTCGAAAATCACCCTAAAAAGTCGACCCGGGCCCACGTATCGAAATTGGGTAAAAGTCACAAAATATAAACATCCATTCACTCACGAGTTCACTCGTACCAAAATTATCCAAATCCGATATCAAAATCCGAATCAAAACTCAAAACTTAGTTGAAGAACTTCCAACCTTTTTTCCCAATTTCTCAACCAAATTCCTTAATTAAATGATGAAAACAACTATAGATTAGTAGAATATAACCATAAACGAGTTAAGAATCATTACCCCAATGTTCCCTCTAAAAAATCATTGAATTATCGCCTCAATACGAGCTCTCAAAGTCCCAAAATTGAAAATGGGATAAAACCCTCGAACTTGACCCTTTTCTGCCCAATAATTTCGCATCTGCGGGCGTATAATCGCACCTGCGATGCAGCACCTGCGGAATTTCTATCGCAAGTGCGGACTTAACATAAGTCCCCTGGTCCTCATCTGAAAGAGAAATGCAGCACATGCGGATGCGCTCCTGCGACCAAGGAGCCGCACCTGCGACCCTCACCGCTCCTGCGCACCATCCCACCACAGAAACGAGGCTGCATCTGCGCAATTAAATATGAACCTGCGAACCCAACCTGAGCTGCCCAAATCCGCATCTGTGCACTTTCTTCTGCACGTGCGAGTCTGCACCTGCGGTCACCCCACCGCACATGCGATTACACCAGAAAACATAAAACTTCAGCAATTTGTATAAATCCAAATTTTAATCCGTTAAGCATTCAAAACACACTCGAAGCCCCCGGGACCTCAACCAAATATACTACCAAGTCCTAAAATACCATACGAACTTAGTTGAGCCCTCATATCACATCAAACAATGCTAAAAGCATGAATCACCCTCTAATTCAAACTCAATGAACTTTGAAACTTAAAACTTCTACAACCGATGCCAAAACCTATTAAATCACGTCTGATTGACCTGAAATTTTGCACACAAGTCATATTAAACATTACGGACCTAATCCAACTTCTGAAATGGGAATCCGACCCCGATATCACAAAGTCTACTTTCGGTTAAACTTCCAAAAATTTAACTTTCGCCCTTTCAAGCCCAATTTAGCTACATGCCTCCAAAACATAATCCAGACATGCTCCTAAGTCCAAAATCTCCCAACGGAGCTAACGAAACCAACGAAACACCATTCCGGAGTCATCCTCACACAGTTCCAACTACGGTCAAAATCTTAGAACTTAAGCTTCCGTTTAAGGGACTAAGTGTCCCAAAACACACCGAAACCAAAAAATGAAACCTCCCGGCAAGTCACATAAGTAGAAAAATATACTAGAAAGCAGTAAATAGGGGATCAGGGCTATTACTCTCAAAATGACCGACCAGGTCATTACATAAGGGTGGCATCTCACGGTTGTTGATTGGGCGGAGTGATACGGGTGGCTATTGTGTTATCGTCCGGACGGAGCGATATGGGTGGCTATTATATAGAGAGATAGGGGTTGCTATATGAGTGATATGGGTGGCTAATGATATTGTCAAGGCAGAGTGATACAGGTGGCTATAGGAGGGATACAGGTGGCAATGTCAGGGATGATGTGTTGTGTTTCTTGTTGAGCTACTCGATATCTTTGATATTACTTGTTGACTAGGGCTGTAATAGTACATTCACACAAGCACACACCGTCGCATGCCACTTATAGTAGTTCAGGAGAATTAAACTTGACATCTATTGACCATGCCCATGCATTCTTGTATTATCTGCTTCATGTGACCTTGCCGGGCGGATTGTGATAGTGAGCCCGTGACCATGCTAGACAGACTGTGATTGTTAGCCTGTGATCATGCTGAGCAGATTTAGATATTGGCACGTGAGTTGCTTGTGCGGTCGTGATTATAAATATGGGCACAAGGTTCCGTGAGTATATGATTTGTGGGTTGAGACACGTGACTTGCGATATAAGATAAGGTATCTCGGAGTAATGTCATTACGAAACTTGTGTCAGAACGACTAAATTAATTGGTTATTATTGTCTTCCTTATTTGGATTCAGTGGTACTTTCATGGTGTTCTTATTACTTTATTGTTTATATCACATGTTGATTCTTGTTGCCATTTACTAATTCCTGCTTTAATGATTATCTTTACACTCTTATACTGCACAGGTTATTTTGACTAGAAAGTGTCTTGACTAGTTCCTAGTCAATTACTCAACCGAGGTTAGTCTTGATACTTACTGGGTATCGACCGTGATGTACTCATACTATACTTTTGCACATTTTTGTGCAGATCTAGGTATTGGAGATATGGAACTCAGGTGGATTTAGCTTATTGATCGCGAGGATTCAAAGTAGAGTTGCTTGGTCATCGCAATCCCTTGGAGTCCTTTCCTTTCATCGTACTGTCAGCTTATTATTTGATCAGTATTGTATATTGATCTATGATATATTTTCATGTATTCAACTAGAATTCGTGACTCTGTATTACTTGATCTAGGGAGGTTGCTATGATTATCGCCACGTAGGCTTATTTTGCTTAAGTTTCGGTATTCATATTAAAGTCTGTTTTAAATTATCATTGTCAAAAACTGGCATAATTGTTGTAAGTAATCGTCTTACCTAGTCGTAGAGACTCGGTGCCATCACAATGTATGTGGTGAGATTTTGGATCATGACAAGTTGGTATAAGATCTCTAGGTTCATAGGTTCTACGAGTCACGAGCAAGTTTAGTACAGTTTTGCGGATTGGTACGGAGACGTCTGTACTTATCTTTAAGAGGCTACGAAACTATTAGGACAACTCCACTTCTTTCATTCCTGTCATGCACATTTGTTGATTTTGAAGTTTGAGCCTTTGTATCTTATTCTCTCACAGATGGCGAGGACACGCGCTACTAGATCAGCCGAGCAGACACCCGTGCCCCCCTGATATAGCCGCGAGAGGCCGGAGTCGAGGTAGAAGAAGAGGAGGGACACGTGCCGTAGCTAGAGCACCTTCCATAGCAGCAGTTGAGGAGTAGCCAGTAGCTCAGGTTAGGGGACCGGCACCGGAGACGAATGTTGTTAACCCCAAACTTCCTGAGACTTTATCGCAGTTCCAGAGCATGTTTGGTATATTGGCTTAAGCGGGATTGATTTCCGCTGTATCAGCTACTTCATAGATTGGGGGACGAGCTCAGACTCCCACCGCCCGTACTCCAGAGCAGCAGGCTCATGTTGGTCATATTTCGGGTGCGGTGCCGGTACAACCTGTTATTCTGGCTTAGTCAGAGGTCAGGCCAGGGGCATCAGGGATAGAGCAGAAGAGGCTTGAGAGGTTCAAGAGGTATTGTTACGCCCCGCAGTATTATATTACGACGATGTTACACCCTGTAGTATTATACGTGAAATTGTCGTAAGATAATTAACCTCAGTTCAAGGACATGATTATTTGGATATTATAGGCATTATGCTATTTCGAACAAGTGATGAATAAATTCGTGAAGATCAGAGGGTAAGCAAATCGAAGAAAATAAATTTTCGTCGAAGTTGACATTTTGGGATAAAATACGGCCCGAGCTAAAATACCCGGTACTTATGGACTAGTACCATGCAAGGTACCACATGACCATGATAGTAAGGTGTGTTAAAAGTGAGTAGTATTCTAGTTAATTTGAGATAATTATTAATTATGTGGATAATTAATTAATTATGGAGATTATTGTAATATTAGGTGGATAAGTGTCTTTTGGGGATTTCCACATGGCATAGACTAAGCCAAAGTGGCAAAATGCATAAAATTAGTCATAAGGCAAAAGGCCATCTTGTTTACACGTATAGATACTTGGTCTATCTATTAGTAAGTTGTGGAATTTTTCTAAGACTAAGTAAAATGACATTCCAACATTATTAAGAGAGAAATAAAAAGAACGGTAGCACTTCCAACAATTCAAGTTCCTAACAGACGCTAAACTCCATCCAAAATAAATCTTCCAACGAAATTCTTGCAACCAAATTCTCCTACAAGGTTTCAACGAAATTCTTGCAACCAAAGAATTCCAACGAGAATTGTTAGAACCGTAACAACGTAAAATTTTATGGTTCTAAAGGAATACGGTGCAATCTTTTCCAAGAATATTATACGAATTTTTCCCTACTCCAGGTATGTTAAGGCTATCCCTTATTTCTTTTGGCATAATCAATATGATACAAACGAAATGAGCAAATGCACAATTTCCATAAATGACTCTATTCATAGAAATATTAGGGGTGTATATATTCTTGATTCCCCATGTGAATTATTATTATATCTTCTATTCATGGTTCTCACAAAAATACGTATTTGATAAAATTTATCCGACAAGCATATTATTTTTATGACATTCCGAGAAAATCTTATTAACGTATTTCCTATGCATTTCATGCATTTATACATGTACATTGACCCATGACCAGATGGCATTATATACGCATATATTATATGTATATGGGATATGGGAAACGGTTACGGCGTTATATACGCACCACCACCTGATCAACTTGTATACGTTGATGATTTGCCCATAGTGGCCGAAATGATATGATGGGATGCCCTCAGAGGCTTGATGATGTTATGAACACATATAGCTATGCATGGTATGACATTTATACGCATATGCATGACATTATAAAAATGAAATGATTCACAGAGCTATGCAGATGTACATGTCGAGTCTTTTACTCCATGTTTCTCTCATGTATATTATTTACTCATTTTCATTCCTTACATACTCGGTACATTATGTGTACTGACGTCCCTTTTGCCAGGGGACACTGCGTTTCATGCTCGCAGGTCTCGATAGACAGGTCGAGAGTCCTCCAAGTAGGCAATCAGCTCAACAGAAGATATTGGTGCACTCCATTTGCTCCGAAGTTGCTTGTTTGGTCAGTATAATTTAGATGTATATGGTTTGGTATGGCGGGGCTCTGTCCCGACTTTTATGACAATTATGTGCTCTTAAAGGCTTGTAGACAAATGTCGTGTACGTGAAAGATTGTACGACCTTATCGGCCTATGTTTTAAATTTATAAATGATCATGTTGGCCTATTAAGCCTGTATGTCACGTGTATATGATGAAGTAATAAGAAAGATACATTACGTTGGTACTCGGTTGAGTAAGGTACCGGGTGCCCGTTGCGGCCCATCGGTTTGGGTCTTGACAAAAGCGGTATCAGAGCAGTTCTGTCCTAGGGATGTCTACAAGCCGTGTCTAGTAGAGTCTTGTTTATGGGTGTATTGTGTACCACACTTATAAGTAGGAGGCTACAGGGCATTTAGGACTGTCACTCTTTATTCTTACTCTAGATCGTGTGGTAGAGCTCAATTGTAAGAACTCAATTTCCTAAACTCTATCTTATTCCTAATATGACGATGCCTACGTCTAGAAAGACGGTTGGTAAGAAATTGCATGTGGATGTGAAAGTGTTGAGTCAGAGGAACTCGATTTTGCATGATGCTTATGATGGATAAATGAAAAGTCTTCAGTAGATCATGTGTGTACTAAGACGTGTAAGCCTTTTTAATAAGGAGCCTTAAGGCAGGAATATCTATCCACCCCAATGGTGAAAGGCAATGAGAGATTCAGAAGATAGATACAAGTTTCAACAAGTAAAAGAAGCAAGATAAAAAAGGGTGCGAAGCGCCTAGTTAATGAAAATTATCTGTATTTACAATTCAGGTAGATGAATATAAGCCTTTTGTGCTACCTTCAACAATAACAGTGGTATGTATAATTGGCCATACCCATCTCATTTATGCCCTATGGGGGCTAACAAAAGCAGTATAAGAGAAGGCAGGATATCAGGATCTAGCTGGGGTTAGGGTAACCCAAAATGGTGGATGGATTGTTAGCGTTAGCTGACATTTCCGAAGGATATTGCAAATGTGCTAATAGATCTCCTTGTGAAATGCCCAGATGGTTCACTTTAAAATAGTACAACTAGTTATGAGTACTACAAATATAGGCACTGGATGTCTGGAAGGGATAAATATTATCTTAGTGTAACTCCCATCTCTAGTAGAGAGAGAATGTTAGGCAACCCGAAGAGCCAGTGGATGGAGCAAGGGGAGCTAAAAGCAAAAGAATGTCTTATTGAAGTTTTCAGAATAAAGTGGTAGACATAAATATAAGCGGGAAATAAGAAGAGAGTTAATGAAGCATTATGAGTAAGCTGTGATACATGGATGACAACGGTATATCAAAAAGATGACAGTATTACAGAGTCTATAGTCGAGTGAAGGAAAGGACGAGAGATGACAGGCCTTGAGACGACAAAAGTGTATAGGCCATAAAGTCGTATCCTCATTTCGAGAAATACGTTCGTGATGCTAACGTGATTACCAGAAGAAAAAATTAGACCTCTAAGTAATAGATATCAATGTGGACTGGTGAACAAGATAAACTAAACATGAATTAGGCATTTAGTGATTTGATAATGGTCAACAACATGAGAATTTCAGATTTCGTTTCGGCAATAATAGAATCGACAACAGAAGAAGATTCATGAGAAATTCAGAGAATGGTCATTCAGGAAGACGCTTCTCTAAAGTAAGCAATATGAGCAAAGATAAGCTTAAGAGACTGTATGTGCTAGTTATAGTAATTGTCACCCTCACGAGTAAGGAATTTTGTTATCCTTAGTACAGAAGGATTACTGCAAGGAGAGTAAGGGTCATCGATGATGTGAAAGGATGCCAAAAGTGAAAAGGTAAAACATCTATAGGCAGATTGTCGTAGCTCCAACTCTTAGTACTCCCCTAAAGGGGGGAATATGGAGTGATGTGATACTAAGTTAGAATTAAGTGGTTCTAGTAACTATGGAATGGTAAAGAAAGAATGAGACAAAAATAAGAAAGGGATGAAATACTACTTATTCAAATCCTACAAATATGCTACGATTCAAGAACATTATGCGAACACGATGTCAGGGAAAGGAAGTAAGGGTTTCTGCCTGGGATGTTATTGATAAATAAGGAGCCAGTGCGAGAGGTAAGTTAAGACAAAGGAAATAACCCAAGAAAGATCACACGGAATATTGATATGAGAATGGGCCAACGAGTGGTTAGTAGTTGATTCAGGAAGAACCTAGTTATGGCTAGATAAGAGGCTACAAATAAATCAATAGATCGTGCAAGATAAATAGAGTGAACCCCAATATGGGGAATCCAACCTCGTAGTTATGACATTATAATACTTGAGATATATTCATATAGGAGTTGGGGAAGTTAAAAAGGTACTGTATGAGTGTTACGGAAATAAAAGTGAATGCCACTCGGAAGACAGTCAAAATATCAGTTCAGAAGACACCCCACAAGCACAAGGGCATGGAGGTAAGTAACTACGGATAAGTATAGACAAGGAAGGACATCAGAAGGTCCGTCAAGTATACAATATAATAAGCTCATAACTTTACAAGAGTCAGAGGGTCCTCCTTAAGTACTACAATAAAAGACTAACTAAGGAAAATAAGGAAGAAGGCTTCAACCTAAACTCAGTGACCTAAAGAGAAAGTTATCTTATAACAACAGTTTCACAACAACGCTGTATGCACTCCATAAGAAAGTGGCACCTACCGTGGCTAATGAAAGGGAAGAAAAATCAGAAGTGATATTCAAGATCACATGAGTTGTATGGAATTCAATATATGTTGGCACTAAGGTAAGCTATGTATGCACGCAACAAGGGGGTAGGAAGACCAGGAAAAGTAATTGCTCACATTTAAAGAAAGCTGAGAAGGAATGGAAATAATCATTCGATTGATAATCCAGAGTTAGTTACGTTATGAACGCACAATTTCAGATTTTTTTTAATAGACATGCAGCATGTATGTTGACAATCATACAGTCATATAAGACTTTGGTATAAGTTAAAGGAAGGAATTGAGCGCAGGGCATAGACAAAGGATTGAGTTGTTAGAAGATTGTATCATGGATATTCCATAGCGCCGTGAAAGGCTAAAAGTAATAACTAACACCATGAGCCGCAGATCTAAAGATAGCTTAAGCCTACATAAAGGTTGATCAGAGAAAAGAGGAAACAAAAGAGTTACATCAACTATAGAAATCATAATTGAGAACATTGCAGGATCACTCTTAATATCAGAGGTGCAAGAGAGAAAGTACAACAACCATGTTCTATAACGGCCCTACGATAAAGCCATTTGGAAAAGTACTAGCCTCATAAGAAGTCAGTACGAAGCTTCCACTGGATTCTGTATGCACCATAGATGCAAGTATTATAATAGAGCTTCAAGTTATGAATGTGAATTACACCTATGTGGAAGGGAGGTCATGAAAGACATGGAAGATACGATGCAAGATTTTAAGGTAGCAAGGTAAAGGTGAACAACGTACGAAATACTCAAATGCATAAGGTTGTGAATAGTCTATACTTGGATAAAAGGCTAGAAGCGCGGGGATTCAGTATCCAGGAATGATAGTGGCATTGTCAGTGGCATATCTTCCAGCCTATGATTTCTAGGTACCGAGAGATCTAGACAAGAGAGTAAAGAAGAGTTAGAGACGATGTGCTGTCTCGCTTGATGTTCTAGAATAACATAAGGAAATCTATGCTGCAAACAAGTTGAAGGAAGGTTGCGAGTAGCATAAATAGATATGTATAGGTCGTAAGCTAAAGTATAGTAAAGCAACAAGGTTTTATGACAGAAGTAAGGATAAGAAAGGGCAAGTGAGAAGGTGACGAGAAATGGAAAAGTCCTCAGGATTAAGCCCATAAAAACAAGAAGAGCTGATGGTTTCTCTAAATTATACAAAGCTCAGTATAGCCTGAATGAGCTAAAAGGAGGCTAAGGCTAATAGCATTTAGCAGAGGTGGAATGTTGCCCTGATAGTACAATGAGGGTTTGTGATAGATAAAAGATGACGATTGGGCCATCGATTGAGTAATGATTTGAAGAGGATTTCATGTATTGTACGGGATTAAAATATCCACGTAAGTGAATCACATTGGGATGACTATGATATGAAGTATTGTTATGAACGTATAGTATCGCCCCCAGGTGGATCAGGAAAATTACTTCAAATGTTTTAGGGTGCAGCGTAAGCCCTAGTGGCAATGTTTTATGTAAGAAGTTTCAAGATATCAGTGGTAGATTGTAGATCAACATTGAGGTAAATCAACAATGGATGGATAGAAGTTACAAAATACGAATGAGATATGGCAATATTCGTAAGTTTGACAAAGTACCTACTGAAGAACTTCAATACACCTATAGATGCCCAGAGGGACATCTTATCAAGTTTGGTATATGTTTCCAAAGTGAAGCCTAAAGATTGGCTAAAAGATGAAGGAAAGAGTCGCATAGGAGCACATGCAAGGAAAAAGTCCTACAGGCTGCATGGCAATAGGTAACAAGAGTTACGAGATTGGAAGAATTCCGACCACAGACCGTGGTGTGAGAAAGAGGCCTAAAGGGGGGAATGCCCTGGCCTTTGGATTTATTCAAAGAACAATTGCCTAAATGGATAGGAGAATATTAAAGTATTCGCAAGAGCTATGGATTATGAGAATGATGGTGCATCAGTCAACATTCGAGGACGAATGTTCCAAAGAGGGGAATGATGTTACGCCCCACAGTATTATATTACGACGATGTTACACCCTGTAGTATTGTACGTAAAATTGTCGTAAGATAATCAACCTCAGTTCAAGGACAAGATTATTTGGAGAATATAGGCAATATGCTATTTCAAAAAAGTGATGAATAAATTCGTGAAGATGAGAGGGTAAGCAAATTGAAGAAAATAAATTTTTGTCGAAGTTGACATTTTGGGATAAAATACGGCCCGAGCTAAAATACCTGGCACTTATGGACTAGTACAATGCAAGGTACCACATGACCATGATAGTAAGGTGTGTTAAAAGTGAGTAGTATTCTAGGTAATTTGAGATAATTCTTAATTATATGGATAATTAATTATTTGTGGAGATTATTATAATATTAGGTAAATAAGTGTCTTTTGGGGATTGCCACATGGCATAGACTAAGCCAAAGTGGCAAAATGCATAAAATGAGTCATAAGGCAAAAGTCCATCTTGTTTACACGTATAAATACTTAGTCTATCTATTTGTAAGTTATGGAATTTTCCTAAGACTAAGTAAAATGACATTCCAACATTATTAAGAGAGAAATAACAAGAACGGTAGCACTTCCTACAATTCAAGTTCCTACATGAAACCAAACAATTCCAGTTACAAGTCAAGACACTAACAGACGCTAAACTCCATCAAAACAAAGCTTCCAACGAAATTCTTGCAACCAAATTCTCCTACAAGGTTTCAACAAAATTCTTGCAACGAAACAATTCCAACGAGAATTGTTACAACCGTAACAACGTAAAATTTTGCGGTTCTAAAGGAATACGGTGCAATCATTTCCAAGAATATTATACGGATATTTTCCTACTCCGGGTATATTAAGGCTATCCCATATTTCGTTTGGCATGATCAATACGATACAAACGAAAGGAGCAAATGCACAATTTCCATAAATGACTCTATTCATAGAATATTAGGGGTGTCTATATTCTTGATTCCCTATGTGAATTATTATTATATATTATGTTCGTGGTTCTCAGAAAAATACGTATTTGATAAAATTTATCCGACAGGCATATTATTTTTATGACATTCCAAGAAAATCTTATTAATGTATTTCCTATGCATTTATACATGTACATTGACCTATGACTAGATGGAGTTATATGCGCGTATATTATATGTATATGGGATATGGAAAACGGTTATGGCGTTATATACGCACCACCACCTGATCAGCTGGTATACGTTGATGATTTACCCACAGTGGCTGAAATGATATGATGGGATACCCTCAGAGGCTTGATGATGTTATGAACACATATACCTATGCATGGTATAATATTATAAAAATAAAATGATTCATAGAGCTATGCAGATGTACATGTCGAGTCGTTTACTCCATGTTTCTCTCATGTCTATTATTTACTGATTTTCATTCCTTACATTCTCGGTACATTATGTGTACTGACGTCTCTTTTACCTAGGGAATCTGCGTTTCATGCCCACAGGTCTCGATAGACAGGTCGAGAGTCCTCCAAGTAGGTGATCAGCTCAGCAGAAGATATTGGTGCACTCCATTTGCTCCGGAGTTGCTTGTTTGGTTAGTATGATTTAGATATGTATGGTTTGGTATGGCGGGGCTCTGTCCCGACCATTATGACAATTATGTGCTCTTAGAGGCTTATAGACAAATATCTTGTACGTGAAAGATTGTAAGGCCTTGTCGGCCTATGTTTTGAATTTATAAATGATCATGTTGGCCTATTAGGCCCATATGTCATGTGTATATGATGAAGTAATAAGAAAGATATGTTATGTTGGTACTCAGTTGAGTAAGGTACCGGGTACCCGTCGCGGCCCATCGGTTTGGGTCGTGACACGTATCGTCCACCCATATATAGTGGCACAACTACCGAGGATGCACAGGGCTTTCTAGAGAAGTGCTACCACATTCTCTACATCATGGGTATTATGGAGTTGAGCGGAGTTGCTTTTACTATATTTCAGCTATTGGGGGCAATGCATCAGTGGTGGTAGGTTTATGAGGAGGGTAGACCAGCCGATACAACACAACCCACTTGGGCTTAGTTTTTAGATATGTTTTTGAGGGAGTTTGTCCCCCAGACCCTCCGAGATACGTGGCGTACAGAGTTCGAGCAGTTTCGCCGGGGCACCATGACAGTGTCAGAGTATGCCATCAAGTTCAGTGAGTTATCCCATCATGTACCTACTTTGGTTCCTACAGTCAGAGAGCGAGTCCGCATATTTAATAATGGGCTCAGTTAGGGCCTTAGATTCATCATGGCTTGGGAGTTGGAGACTGGTACTCCATTTAAGTAGGTTGTGTAGATTGCGAGGAGATTAGAGCATATTAAGGGTGAAGAGAGGGAGGATAAGGAGGCCAAGAGGTCTCGAGGTTTTGGAATATTTAGTGGATTCTCCAATTCATCTATGACACATCGTGGTGGAGGCTCGAGCAGTGGGCCAGTCCATTCAGCACCTCAGACTACTTGTGGTGATCTAGTTAGTCAGGATACTCATATGGGGCATTCATCTTTTAGTCAACCACCTACACGGAGTTCCTATAGTGGTTATTCCAGTTATCCACCACCGACTCATTACAAGCAGCCACGCCTATAGAGGGGTTGTTATGAGTGTGGTGATATTAGGCATATCATGAGAGATTGTCCCTGACTCGGGAAAGGCGCATTGTGTCAGAGCATTCAGGCCATGGGCTCTATTCCAGTTGCTACTCCACCAGCAAAGCCAGCTATGGGTGGAGGATAAGCGGGTAGAGGGTGCCCTAGAGGGGGAGGCCCGACCTGTTGATATGCTTTCAATGGTAGGGTTGAGGCTACTAAACCAGATGGTGTCGTTACAAGTATGGTTTCGATTTGTTATAGTGGAGCATCATTCTTATTTTGATTCAATTCTGCTTATTGGGGTGAGTCCTCATATCTTGCTTCATATATGGGTGAGTTTAATGATTCTTGTACTCTTCTTATGTGTTTTCACTTGTTGGGAGATTCTATAGTGGTATCTCGTGTCTATCGTCATGGTTTATTCACCATTGAGAGCTATAAGACTAGATTGAACTTTCTGTTACTCATTACATTAGGTTTTGATGTGTTTTTTGGGTGGTTTGGTTACGATTTGTGATTTAGGTGCTCTACCAATATGGGAAGTCTGTTACATGTTCTGATTTTGTGTCGCAAAATTGAGTCTGGGGAAGGTTTCGGCTGATATATTATGTAATCTACTTGTGATTTAGAACTGAGGATGGGATCCTCGCGTTTTCATCTGGTTTGATATGTTTGAACTGGGGTACGTGCCGCAGTTGAGTTATATTAGAATGACATCCGTGTGAGTAGTTCATATGTTTTGATTCTCCCTTGTGGAATTGACTCGTAGTATGGTACTTATAGGGAGTTGTGCCCGTCAGACTTGTTTAATATTTCTCTCTTATGTTTCGCTTCCCATATTCAGTAATATTCGCGTTATGCTTATTGGGTTTTAGCTTGTTAGGTGTGTGCCCAGGTGGAATTAGGTGTTACTTGTTGATTTGAGTGACTGGTTATGGGGTCTTAATGTTTCTTGCATCTTTTTCAGTGTTGTGAATGTTTGGAACAAGGTTCTAGCTGATATGATATTGTTTACTGGTGCTGGGTTTGATTATGGGCAACTATCATGGTTAGAGTAGTTTTTGTGGCCATCTGTGTGATGTGTTACGTTGTGTGGTTATACCTTGTGGGTGTATGCATGAGCCGTTACAGCTGGATGAGGTCGATACAGTGAGTTTATATGGGAATCGGGTCTTTGCGAAAGGATCAGAGAGTGAAATATTTGGTTATAAGGTTTATTAGTGTGGGTGGAAGGAATAATCTTTAGTTGAGATGGTGTGTCCGGCCTGTGTTGATTGGGGTGACGTGTAATCACCCGTGAGTATGTTTATGATGAGTACATTCAGTGATTTGATGACTTTAGAATGATTCTTGGCACGTTTGAGGACAAACGTTTGTTTAAGAGGTGGAGAATATAACGACCCGACCGGTCATTTTGAGAATTAGCATCCCGTTTTGTGGCTTAAGGTCTCAAGCAACTTTGTATTATGTATTATGACTTGCGTGTGTGGTCAAGTTCAGTTTTCGGATGATTCAGGATTTATTTTGAAGAACAATTCTTGTTTTAGAAGATTAAGTAAAAAGAGTTCAGCGGAGTTTGACTTTTGTGAAGACGACACCGAAATGGTATTTTGATGTTCCCAATAGGTTTGTACGGTGATTTTGGAGCTAGGCGCGTGTTCAGATATGGATTTAACAGGTTCGTAGATTGATTTGATACATTTTGGCGAAAGTTGGAAAAGTTAAAGGTTTGGAAGGTTGAGAGGTTTGACCGGGAGTTGACTTTGCCGATATCGAGTTTGGAATTCGATTCTGGGAATTGGTATAGCTCTCTTGTGTAATTTGAATCTTGCATGCAAAATTTGACGTCGTTCCGGCTTAATTTGATATGACTCGGCGCGAGTTGTAGAAGTTGAAAGTTCATAAGTTTATTAAGTTCAATTCGAGGTGTGATTCGTAGTTTTGATGTTGTTTTCTGTGATTTGAGGCCTAGAGTAGGTACGCGTTATGATTTGGGAGTGGTTGGTATGATTGGACGGAGTCCCGGGGGCCGCCTCGGATGTGTTTCGGACGTGTTGTGGATCATTTTGAGCCTTGTGGAAGTTTATGAAGACCATGTATGCTGGTGTCTTCGCACCTGCGGAAGAGGGACGTGCTTGAACTGTCAGCAGGTGAAGTACAAGCATCGGAGGCCGGGCGATTTGCTTCAGATACTTGAGATTCACGAATGGAAGTGGGAGCGTATTACCATGGATTTCGTTATTGGGGTCCCTTAAATGTGGGTTATTGTAGATAGGTTGACTAAGTCGGCACATTTCATTCCGGTGGTGACTACTTATTCTTCAGAGCGGCTGGCTCAGGTCTATATCCGTGAGATTGTTCGTCTCCACAGTGTGTCAGTGTCTATTATCTCCGATTGAGGCATGTAGTTCACATCGCATTTCTGGAGAGCCGTACAACGTGAGTTAGGCACACAAGTTGAGTTGAGTACAACGTTTCACCCCCAAATGGAGTAGCAGTCCGAGCACACCATTCAAATCTTGCAGGACATGCTATGTGCATGTGTTGTGAATTTTGGGGGTTCATGGGATCAATTCTTACCTCTTGTAGAGTTCTCCTAAAGCAACAACTACCAATCGAGTATCCAGATGGCTCCTTATGAGGCCTTATATAGGAGGCGGTGTGGTTCTCCAATTGGTTGGTTTAAGCCGGGAGAGGCTAGGTTGTTGGCACTAATTTGGTTCGGGATGCTTTGAAAACTTGTTGCGACAAAACACACTCATATAAATATACGTGATCGTCAAGTAATAGAGTAGTGAGTAAAGTATCGTTCCCACAGAGACCTATCATTAACTTTTGACTGATTTAAACGTAACAAACTTATCAATTCAAGAGATTTCTCACAAAATGTGTAAGTGATTAATTTACTACCTAAGAAACTATCAAGCAATGAAATAACTAGTGATCAACCTCAACACTTAGGCAATTTCCGATAAAACTCAGTATGAGAGGATATTCCAGAGTCATAGGCTAGCTAACAATCTTGTGCGTTCTAGGCTTAAACTGACTAATTGATTTATCTGGATTGTTGATTGATAGAGTTAATATTACTCGTAAGAATCTGTCGAGTTCTTACTCGCATATTCAAGATAACTTAATACCTATATGTCTATGGCATTAAGACTAACAATAACGCATTTACACTTCCTGTATTTCAACCAAGCATGACAATTAGGTATATTTCTATCGTAATTGCGAATCTGTTTCCAGATGCCCGGAGTCAAGAACTTTCTTTATTTAATCCTATATGCAATCTAGAATTCCCACTTTGGAGTTCAACTATAGATTCGTAAGTAGTATTTCATTGTTAGCTACTCGAAAAATAATTAAGAACAACATTAAATAAACAACCCAATAATGATAAAATCAAACTCGTCAATGTAAACTTCAAACGTCAACATTCATATAGCACCCATGATTCTAGAATAATAGGGTTCTTAGCCACACATGTTCATACAATCATCAAAAAAAAATTCAAATATAAAATCTATGAATACTAGAAGAAGAATGGAAGAATTGATCAAATCCGTGCTCCCGAGTGTTTCGTACTTTTGATACTTTCTCAAAGTCGTGTCCTCCTCCCAAAAATAGGTTTAGGTTGGCTTTTATATGAGTTGGGGTGTCTTGGGGTCGAAATAACCGAGTCCCGATTGAAATAGGACAATTTCACGTCACTAGCACCCAGGGTAGCGTGGTGTGCTAGCCCCAGAGCTCGGCTTTTTAACATTCTGTTTTGTGCGCCAGAGGTAGCGCCCCACGATGCCTGTGGCGCTCAAATGTGCACTTTTGCCTTTTGTTCCCATTTTCACTCCAATTCACACACATTCGTGCCAAATTACATCTAAATGATTCCTACACATTGAAATACCACAAATTAGCACAAATCATTATATTATCAATCCGAAATCTACGAGACATGAACACAATGCGAGGCATTATACATAAAAATATGCATACTTTAAGCCAAATATCAACACCCTACACTTAGACTCTTGCTCGTCCTCGAGCAATGGAACTATATTAACACCTCAAAACGTACATCTCACTATGAAAGAGCAATTCACATTTAACTCAATCACACACTCTACCTTTTGACTATGGTCAATACCAACAATCAAGCACGAACACACGAATTTCACATTCTTTCCATTTTTAGACTAGCCCAAGTATACACAATGCGATTCAACAAAATCAAACAACCTCTCCACAACCACCCTACCTTAAGAGACGACTCCTTACTACTAAGCATCCTCAACTCACGCACTCACCCAACAAAAGAAGTGTACAACATCACCAATCCGTCATGAGACAAAGTGCCCTCACCACAAGCAAAAGTGTGAATATATAAGTAGCCCATACGTTCAAATATTCCATTGAACATAAATTAAGGACATCATACAATTGAACAAAATTCACTCACTCTCACAAAGAATTCATGTGCATCCCGTGGTCATACCATAAGCTTGACCATAGTGTATATCTCTACTAATCTAAGCTAGCCAATTCTAGAATCAATTAGGACTTTATGTGTGTAATGTAGGCTAAGGGATGGGTAGGAGGTATTCAGGAATAGTGATTAACCCTCCTAAGTACTTTAATACACCACACTCACATATCGAGCACATTTTGCTTCTCAACCAATTCACTTGTCATACACCATATATAACATAGCCATCTTTTCAATTAAGCACCTCTATAATTTCATTAGCACGAACTAGTAAGTTTGGGAGGTGTGTGTTTTTTTACATTATTTGAACAATTATTTTTTCTCTTCTTGCAATTATTTCTTCTTCTTCTCTCTCTCTCTCTCTCTCTCTCTCTCTCTCTCTCTCTCTCTCTCTCTCTCTCTCTCTCTCTCTCTCTCTCTCTCTCTCTCTCTCTCTCTTATTTTTTCTCCATACCCTCCATACATTAAGGTTCATCGGCTAGAGACATTCTTTCCACAACATTAGTGCACCTTAATGGCCTTTCCATGGTTCCACTCGAAAGCTACTCCCCAATATCTCACCTTACTTCTTTTAGCGATTAAGTGCCTTAGGAGGTAAAGGTTCAATGATCTCAAATTAAGAACAAAATAGGGGTGTGGCTTGAAATGTGGGTGCCAAAGCAAGGGTCTATAGGTTCAAAGAGACTAGCAACGGAAACTTTTATTTTTATGTGATAAGCACATTTATGATCAAGCAAGAAATGCCTATGTCATCTCCTAGACTAGCACAACTTAATGATTTTGCTTCGATTAACACACGAGGCAAATTCTAGACTACACAAGATAGCATAGAAGATCACGATACCTCACACATACATTGCACATGACTCAATTGAGACGGTTCTATTAAACTCTCAAGTGAAGCAAACACATATAATTGAGAAGATTTAAGCAATATTGCACTATGAGGCATACAAGTAATAGGCTATTTATTTTACTCAGGCATCACAATTCAAATCAAATATTTGGGAAGACAGAGCACATGCCAAAGCTTAATGAGCCAACACCAAACATGTCAACATGTGGCTCAAAGCACCTCAGTTTTCTCTCTATCATATTCTAAAAATAAAAAAAACAAAACACACGGTTCGAGCTACACCTTTGGAAAAGAACCGGCGTTCAAAGAAAAACCAAGGGATACTACCTAACTATCCTAACAAGAACAAAAGAAATTCTTTTTGGTATTTTTAATAGGACTTTAATCCCTCAAGAAAATTATCCAACAAATCCATCATCGGGAAAAGTCCGAGCTTTTTTTTTATTTTTGTTTTACTAGATAATTAGACTATGTGAGTTCTAAACTAAGCTAAAAAAATAACAATTTTTTTTATACAATTACAAGTTAGGAAGTATTTTCCCTACCCCACACTTAAATAATGCATAGTCCCCGATGCATAACAAATTCAAAACAAAGTAAGGTGGAAAGAAATAACTCACTGCTAGTCGGTGTAACGACCCAAAAGTCCGACTAGTCATGATGGCATTTAACCCAATCCGCTAGGTAAGCCAATTAACCACTAACCAATTTCAATAACAATTAATAAAGTAATTAAGTAAGGAAATGTCTTAATCTAATACATTCCCCAAGAACTGGTAGTACAAATTATGAGTTTCAAAGAATAGAGTTTACAAAGCGGAAATGAAATAAATACATGGTCTGTTTGAATAGTACATAAACAGAGTTTTACAGACCTAAAGCTACCACGAACATGAGGCAGCTACAGCCGGGACGTAGATACATCTTCAATCCAGCTCCCATCAAATACAGCAACATCAACAACCAACATCTGCACTCAAGGTGTAGAAGTGTAGTATGATTAGACCCGATCCCATGTACTCAATAAGTAATAAACCTAACCTCAGGTTGAAAGTAGTGACGAGCTAACACGAAGGTCGGGTCCAACACCAATATTTCACAACTCAACATAACAACATAGTACAAGTAATAAAAGGGTATCTCAGAAATAAAAGGCTCTGTTTGTTCACATTTCCAGAAAAGTAGGCATTTTTTTCAAGTATCTTAGTGAAAACCTAAATCTTCTACCGAAAAAGTCAAAATACGAGTAAGTTTGAAAACTATGATTTTTCCCAAAAACTTCTTTCAATAATAAGTAAGATTTCTCATTTTTCAGATAGCATGAGAAAAATACGTCTCTATGCCTACATGTCAAGATACATGTAAAATCATAAATGTCACCAACACCGGGTAGCAGAAAGAAAGACATCTCTATGCATGTATCTCAAGTATGCATGTCAAATGCAATGCATCTCAATGATGAGTTAATGTACTCATGCTCTCAGAGTACTCAACCTCACTGTCTCGCATTCTCTCTCACTATGCTCACTACACTCAATAACTCAGCGCTTTACAGTACCTGCTGCAGCGTGCAGCCTGATCCCTGTTTATAGTCGACTGCACTCACTGGGAGGTGTGCAGACTCCGGAGGGGATCCTTTCAGCCCAAGCGCTATATCGCTGCGGCGCGCAACCCAATCCCAAATTATCAATATAACATGCTGCGATGTGCAGACCTATCCCAAAATAGCTATATAACATGCTACGGCATGCAGCCTGATCCCAAAATAGCAATATAACATGTTGCGTCGTGCAGCCCGATCGAAAAATAGCAATATAACATGATGCGCCATGAAGCCCGTTCCCAAAATAGCAATATAATATGCTGCGGCGTGCAGCTCGATCCCAAATTATCAATCTCACTCAGGCCCTCGGCCTCACTCAATCATCACTTTCCAGTCTCACTCACGGGCTCACAATGCCATGAAACTAGCCCGACAACAATGATATGATGTATCAATAAATAACAACTGAGACTAAGGTATGATATGAATGCATGAATATGACTGAGTACGAAATATAAATGAAATCAGTGAGATGATAGTAAGAAATGACCACTATGGGTCCAAACAGTATCGGCGTAATGCCTACACATGATATCTTGCATGATTGACAGCTCAATTACTTTATAACATGGTGAAAACAAACTTATCGATTCTAAGTCGGGAGAGGCTAGGTTGTTGGGTACTAATATGGTTCGGGATGCTTTGAAAACTTATTGCAACCAAACACACTCACGCAAGTGTACGTGGTCGTCAAGTAATAGAGTAGTGAGTAGAGTATCGTTCCCACATAGACTTATGATTAACTTTTGACTGATTTAAACTTCACAAACTTATCGATTCAAGAGATTTCTCACAAAATGTGTAAGTGATTAATTTACTACCTAAGAAACTATCAAGCAATGAAATAACTAGTGATCAACCACAACACTTAGGCAATTTCGGATAAAACTCAGTAGGCGAGGATATTCCAGAGTCATAGGCTAGCTAACCAGCTTGTGCATTCTAGTCTTAAACTGACTAATTTATTTATCTGGATTGTTGATTGATAGGGTAAATATTACTCGTAAGAATCTGTCGAGTTCTTACTCGCATATTCAAGATAACTTAATACCTATATGTATATGGCATTAAGACTAACAAGAACGCATTTACAGTTCCTGTATTTCAACCGAGCAAGATAATTAGGTATATTTCTATCCTAATTACGAATACGTTTCCCGATGCCCGGGGTCAAGAACTTTCTCTATTTAATCCTATATGCAATCTAGAATTCCCACTTTCGAGTTCAACTCTAGATTCGTAAGTAGTATTTCACTGTTAGCTACTCAAAAAAATAATTAAGAACCACATTAAATAAACAACCTAATATGATAAAATCAAACTCGTTAATTTAAACTTCAAACGTCAACATTCATATAGCACCCATGATTCTAGAATAATACGGTTCTTAGAAACACATGTTCATACAATCATCGAAAAAATGTTTCAAATATAAAATCTATGAATACTAGAAGAATAATGGAAGAATTGATCAAATCCGTGCTCCGAGTGTTTCGTACTTTTGATACTTTCTCAAAGTCGCGTCCTCCTCTTAAAAATAGGTTTAGGTTGGCTTTTATATGAGTTGGGGTGTCTTGGGGTCGAAATAATCGAGTCCCAATTGAAATAGGACAATTTCACATCACCAGCACCAAGGGTAGCGTGGTGCGCTAGCCCTGGCGCTCGGCTTTTTAACATTCTGTTTTGTGCGCCAGAGGTAGCGCCCCACGATGCCTGTGACGCTCAAATGTGTACTTTTTCCTTTTGTTACAATTTTGTTACATCTAAATGATTCCTACACATAAAAATACCACAAATTAGCACAAATCATTATATTATTCATCCGAAATCTACGAGACATGAGCACAATGCGGGGCATTATACATAAAAATATGCATACTTTAAGCCGAATATCAATACCCTACACTTAGACTCTTGCTTCTCCTCGAGCAATGGAACTATATTAACACCTCAAAACGTACATCTCACTATGAAAGAGCAATTCACATTTAACTCAATCACACACTCTACCTTTTGACTATGGTCAGTACTAGCAATCAAGCACGAACACACGAATTTCACATTCTTCCCGTTTTTAGACTAGCCCAAGTATACACAATGTGATTCGACCAATTCAAACAACCTCTCCACAACCACCCTACCTTAAGAGACGGCTCCTTACCACTAAGCATCCTCAACTCACGCACTCACCCAACAAAAGAAGTGTACAACACCACCAATCCGTCATGAGACCAAGTGCCCTCACCACAAGCAAAAGAATGAATATAGAAGTAGCCCATACGTTCAAATATTCCATTAAACATAAATTAAGGACATCATACAATTGAACAAAATTCACTCACTCTCACAAAGAATTTATGTGCATCCCGTAGTCGTACCATAAGCTTGGCCGTAGTGTACATCTCTACTAATCTAAGCTAGCCAAATCTAGAATTAATTAAGACTTTAAGTGTGTAATGTAGGCTAAGGGATGGGTAGGAGATATTTAGGAATAGTGATTATCCCTCCTAAGCACTTTAATAAACCACACTCACATATCGAGCACATTTTGCTTCTCAACCAATTCACTCGCCAGACACCATATATAACATAGCCATCTTTTCAATTAAGCACCTCTATATTTCCCACCAGCACGAACTAGTAAGTTTAGGAGGTGTGTGTTTTTCTACATTATTTGAACGGTTATTTTTTCTCTTCTTGCAATTATATCTTCTTCTTCTCTCTCTCTCTCTCTCTCTCTCTCTCTCTCTCTCTCTCTCTCTTATTTTTTTCTCCACACCCTCCATACGTTAAGGTTCATCGGCTAGTGACATATTTTCCACAACATTAGTGCACCTTAATGACCCTTCCATGGTTCCACTCGAAAGCTACTCCCAAATATATCACCTTACTTATTTTATCGACTAAGTGCCTTAGGAGGTAAAGGTTCAACGATCTCAAATTAACAAAAAAATAGGAGTGTGGCTTGTAATGTAGGTGCCAAAACAGGGGTCTATAGGCTCAAAGAGGCTAGCAATGGAAACTTCTATTTTTATGTGACTAGCACAACTTAATGATTTTGCTTCGATTAACACACGGGACAAGTTCTATACTACACAAGATAGCACATAAGATCACGATACCTCACACATACATTGCACATGATTCAATTGAGACGGTTCTGTTAAACTCTCAAGTCAAGCAAACATATATAATTGAGAAAATTTAAGCAATATTGCACTATGAGGCATACAAGTAATAGGCTATTTATTTTACTCAGGCATCACAATTCAAATCAGATATTTAGGAAGATAGAGCACATGTCAAAGCTTAATGAACCAACACCAAACATGTCAACATGTGGGTCAGAGCACCTCGGATTTCTCCCTATCATATTCTAAAAATAAAAAAATAAAAAACAAAACACACAGTTCGAGCTACACCCTTGGAAATGAACCGACGTTCAAAAAGAAACCAAGGGATACTACCTAACTATCCTAACAAGAACAAAAGAAATTCTTTTTGGTATTTTTAATCAGACTTTAATCCCTCAAAAATATTTTCCAACAAATCCATCATCGGAAAAAGTCCGAGCTTTTTCTGATTTTCTTTACTAGCTAATTAGACTTTATGAGTTCTAAACTAAGCTAAAAAAATAACAATTTTTTTTTATACAATTACAAGTCAGGAAGTATTTTTCCTACCCCACACTTAAATAATGTATAGTCCCCGATGCATAACAAATTCAAAACAAAGTAAGGTGGAAAGAAAGAACTCACTGCTAGTCGGTGTCACGACCCAAAAATCTGACTAGTCGTAATAGCACCTAACCCAACCCACTAGGTAAGCCAATTAACCACTAACAAATTCCAATAATAATTAGTAAAGCAATTAAGTAAGCTGAATCTAATACATTCCCCAAGAACTGGTAGTACAAATCATGAGCTTCAAAGAATAGAGTTTACAAAGAGGAAATGAAATAAATACATGGTCTATTTGAATAGTACATAAACAGAGTTTTACAGATCTAAAGCTACCACGAACAAGAGGCAGCTACAGCCGGGATGCAGGTACATCTTCAATCCAGCTCCCATCGAACACAGCAACATCAACAACCAACATTTGCATGCAAGGTGCAGAAGTATAGTATGAGTACAACCGACCCCATGTACTCAATAAGTAACAAATCTAACCTAAGGTTGAAAGTGGTGATGAGCTAACACGAAGGTCGGGTCCAACACCAATATTCCACAACTCAACATAACAACATAGTACAAGTAATAAAAGGGTATCTCAGAAATAATAGGCTCTGTTTGTTCACATTTCTAGAAAAGTAGGCATTTCTTTTCAAGTATCTCAGTGAAAACCTAAATCTTCTACCGAAAAAGCCAAAATACGAGTAAGTTTGAAAACTGTGATTTTTCCCAAATACTTCTTTCAAAAATAAGTAAGATGTCTCATTTTTCAGATAGCATGAGGAAAATACATCTCTATACCTACATGTCAAGATACAGGTAAAATCATAAATGTCACCAACACCGGGTAGCATAAGGAAAGGCATCTCTATGCATGTATCTTAAGTACGCATGTCAAATGCAATGCATCTCAATGATAAGTTAATGTACTCACGCTCTCAGAGTACTCAACCTCACTGTCTCGCATTCTCTCTCACTATGCTAAGCACACTCAATCACTCAGCGCTTTACAGTACCCGCTGCGGCATGCAGCCTGATCCCTGTTTATAGTCGACTACACTCACTGGGGGTTATGCAGACTCGGAAGGGGATCCTTTCAGCCCAAGCGCTATATCGCTGCGGCATGCAACCCGATCCCAAAATATCAATATAACATGTTACGATGTGCAGCCCTATCCCAAAATAGTATTATACATGCTGTGACGTGCAGCCCGATCCCAAAATAGCAATATAACTTGCTGCGGCGTGCAGCCCGATCCCAAAATAGCAATATAACATGTTGCGGCGTGCAGCCCGATCCCAAAATAGCAATATAACATGTTGCGCTATGAAGCCCTATCCCAAAATAGCAATATAATATGCTGCGGCGTACAACCCGATCCCAAAATATCAATCTCACTCAGGCCCTCGGCCTCACTCAGTCATCACTTTCCAGTCTCACTTACGGGCTCACAATGCTATGAAACTAGCCCGACAATAATGATATGATGTATCAATAAATAACAACTGAGACTGAGGTATGATATGAATGCATGAATATGACTGAGTACGAAATATCAATGAAATCAGTGAGATGACAGTAAGAAACGACCACTATAGGTCCAAAACGTATCGGCATAATGCCTAAACATGATATCTTACATGATTGACAGATCAATTACTTTATAACACAGTGAAAACACGGATATCAACAAAATATGACCACTATACAGTGCCATAGAAACAACAGAGTCCCGATTCACATGGTACACGCCCACACGCCCGTCACCTAGCATGTGCGTTACCTCAATACCAATCACAAAACACGTATTACGGGGTTTCATACCCTCAGCACTAAGATTAGAAGAGTTACTTACCTCAAACAAGGCAATACCAATGCCGAACAAGCCAAGCGGTGCTCCAAAGATGCCATCACGCGCGACCCGACCTCCGAACGGCTCGAAACTAACCAAAAACAACTCAAATGCATCAAATAATGCTAAAGGAACCAATCCCGATCGAAAAGATCAAATCTTGAATCGAAAGCCCAAAACCAGCCAAAAGCCCAACTCGGGCTCGTATCTCGAAACTTGACAAAATTTATAAAATTTGATAACCCATTCAATTATGTGTCCAACCACACTTGTTTCACTCAAATCCGACTCCAATTCGATGTTCAAAACTCAAAAAATCATATTATGAAACTTTAGGCCAAAAATCCCAATTTCCTCTTTAAAATTCACAATCCAATCACCGAAAACAAAGATAGATTCATCAAATATAACCAAAATCGAGTAGAGAACACTTACCCCAATTCATATGTTGAAAATTGCTTCAAGAATCGCCTCAATCCGAGCTCCATAGCTCCAAAAATGTAAAAATGGCTGAAACCCTCGAAATAGAGTACTTTATAATCTGCCCAGGCCTCCTCTTTCGCGAACGTGGGAAATCCATCGCGTTCGCGATGAATAAAACTCACACTGCCACAAAGATTCTATGCATTCTCAATACACCCCACGCGAACGCGATGAACACCGCTGCCAAATCTTCGCAAACGCGACTGACCTTACGCGATCGCATAGAAGAACGCTCAAATTCCCAGCTGCCAACCACAACACTTCGCGAATGCGATCCTCCATACCCGAACGCGAAGAGGACTTGATCCAACTCTACGCGAACGTGGGACATACTTCGCGATCGCGAAGAAAAATTTGCTGCTGCCATCAAAATACACTACGCGTTCACGACACTAGCCACACAAATGCGACGAAGAACTGAGACACCAGAAAACAACAGAACACAGTAGTACCAAAATGAAGAAAAATGATCTAAAATCAATCTGAAACATGCCCGAGTCTCTCGGGACCCCGTCCAAACATGCCAACAAGTCCCATAACATAACACGGACCTCCTCGAGGCCTCAAAATACACATAACAGCATCGGAATGATGAATCACACCTCAATTCAAATTCAATGAATTTGAAACTTCAAACTTCCACAACCGATACCGAAACCTATCAATGACTTGTGCACAAAACTTGAGGTCATTCGGAATTGATTTGATATTATTCTGCATTAGTTTTAGAAGTTGGAAGTTTATTAGTTATTTAGGCATGAATCGATGTGCGATTCATGGTTTTAATGTTGTTTGATATGATTTGAGGCTTCAAACGAGTTCATATTGTATTTTAGAACTTGTTGGTATGTTTAGTCGGGGTCCCGGGGGCCTCAGGTGTGATTCCGATGGTTGGCGGAACATGTTTGCACTTAGTGAGATGGATGCAATTTCGGTTACCGGATGCAACCGCACCTGCGATGGTTTTTCAGCAGGTGCGAGGCTAAATAAGAGGAGGAAAGCTGGAAGCGGGGAAATCGCAGATGCGTGCATGATTCCGCAAAAGTGGAGTTGCTTCTGCTAGGAAGGAAATGCAGAAGCGGAGGGACCGTAGGTGCGACGTATTTTCCGCAGGAGCGGATGCGCAAATGTGAGGGCCTGACCGTCGAAGCGATAGGACGGGGACTTAAGTGAAACTTGTAGGTGGGAAATTTGCACTTCATAAGTGGTCCCGCTGAAGTGAAAATGGGTCGTAGAAGCGGGATCGCTAGGCAGATTATATAATCGAGGGTTTGAGTTATTTCTCTCATTTTGGACTTGTGTTGCTCGGTAAAAGGCAAATTTTGAGATTCAACTAAAGAGGTAAGTGAAGTTTAATCACTTTTAATGATAGATAATTATTACCCATTCATTATTACACCTAGTTTATATGAATTTGAAGTAAAATTTGAGAATTTTGACTATGTTATTAGAGAGTGAGATTTGGTGATTTAAGGGTCGATTTATAGATGGAATTGGATGAAAATAGTATGGTAGGACTCGTAATTGAATAGGTGTTCGAAATTTATGAATTTTGTCGGGTTCCAGGGTATAGGCCCAGAGTTGACTTTTTTGGTTGACTTTGCATATTTGATTCAAGACCTTAGCTTTATCTTTTGGAATTGTTTACTATAGCTAGTATTGTTGGTATTAAGTTGTTTGTGACTAGATTTGAGTTGTTTGGAGGCAGATTCGCGAGGAAAGGGCTTGTTGGAGTATTGAGTTGCGTGCTTTGAGCTAAGTAACACATCTAAACTTGGATTTGGGGGTATTTAACCCTGAGAACTGCGTTATATGAAAGATATTAAGGTGACGTATGTGCTAGGTGACGGGCGTGTGTAGGTTCACCGGTGTGTTCGTGGTTTGGGAAGGCCTTTAGGCTATTACCGGGCTTGTTTGGCTATCATATCTTGTTATCCCCGCGTTGTATTCCTTAGTTGTTTGATCAATTGAATTGCGATTCATGTTAGACATCATATTTAGGCTAAGTACTATTTGTTTGAGACTTGAAGGGCTATTCTTGCTATTTCAGATCTATATGCCTTATTTTGTAACGACTCAGCCGGTCATTTTGTGAGTTATAGCTCCGATCCCCTATTTACTGCTTTTCCCGTTTCTATTTCAGCTGGTTGAGTTGATATTTTCTAGAAATAATTACATTTAGGATTTTTCCATCTGCAAATAATTATTAAATAAGTTTAAATGGAGACGTTAATATATTTATCAGAAATTTGGATTTAAAAAGAGGTTGTTCTTGCTGAGTTGTTCTTCTGTCACTGCTTACATATTTACTTTGGGACTACGAAGCGGTACCTCGGGATATCCCCATGTCTTGCATATTTACTTTGGGACTATGAGGCGGTATCTCGGGAGATCCCCGTGCTTGTATATTTACTTTGGGACTACGAGGCGGTACCTCGGGAGATCTCCCTGTCTTGCATATTTACTTAGGGACTACGAGGCGGTACCTCGGAAGATCCTAATGTCTTGTATATTTACTTTTTGACTACGAGACGGTACCTCGGGAGATCTCCCTGTCTTGCATATTTATTTTGGGACTACGAGGCGGTACATCTAGACATCCCCCTATTGAGCATTTACATTGAGTTTACGAGGCGATACTTCGGGAGCGCCCCTGTTGTTTACTTCTATTTGTTGTGCTGTTACTTTTCTGTAAATTCCTCGTCGTTCACTCCTCAGTCATTTCATTAAATTATTATGTCTTCTACCTTGTGAACTGCCCGTACGGTTATGATAGAAATATGGGCACAAGGTGCCGTGAAATATAATAGTGGGATGAGACCCGAGATTTTTAGGATTATGAGGTGAGGTGTCAACCAGTGATTTTACTTGAAAGAAATTTTAATTGAAAGATTTTACTTGAGAAGAATTATATCTGAAGGATTTTACTTAAAAGAAAATATATTCGAAAGAAAAGGTTTTTATTTGAAAGAATTATATTTGAAAGCTTTTATTTAAAAGAATTATATTTGAAAGGTTTTTATTTGAAAGAATTGTATTCGAAAGGTTTTTATTTGAAAGAATTATTGACGAGCGCAAAACACACACTTAAATTATGCTCGCTAGTCAAAAATAGTATAGTATAATATCATATCAACGGGGATTGGAGTTAAACAATATTATCGTAGTTTGTTGCTAGATTTCTATCCAATATGATCAACAATTTAGATTTATAAGGCTAGAATCTAGAACTAATTGACTAATAACAATCGAACCAAGGCCTAAGCAAAGGAAGATATCAATGGGAGAAAATGGGGGTTTGATAGGATAGGTGCAAGATAATTGTCTGGGATTTAACTCTAGAAAATTTACTTCTAATTTTCAAGTGAGTCTCTCATATTCACTTAATTATTAGTACAATTATTTAGTAGAAACTCCTCTCTCGATTAAGTCTCAACCTCTCAATAGGAGCCAATTTAAGCTCTGTGAAGATATGCAAGAATGCGTAATGGATTGGTCTTTAGGAGAACCTCTCTTGATTATTCTCCTAACTAGGTTTAATCAACGATTTAACTAGCCTCTTTTGATTACTTAGAAGAATCTATGAACTCAACCAACAATATAATGCAAAGTTATCACAAGTTATGCCTCTTTCGATTACACGAACAAGTGAATATAGATGCAATAATTAAATCTTCCAAAAATGATTCAAATACATAAAAATAGAGTAATAATCCATAAACAATCATCAATACACCAAATCTATCAAAACCCAAAAGGATCTATTCCATAGATATGGAGAAGTTCTTCACTAATGTAACTAGTGAATAGGAAAACATAAATTCAATCCAAACCGATCTTGAGTGAGGAAGGGATGATAAAATCCTTGTGCTTGTGTTCTTCCAACTCCTCCTGAGCCTTCTTGGCCTCCTTAGGTTGAAATTGTATCAAAAGTCAGAAAATAGTATTTTTCATGTATTTAAGTCAACCCCCAAAAATCCCCAGACGAAAATACCCTTTTTAGCTGAAATAGGAAGATACTCTAATAATTTTGTACTACCGCACCGCATGCCGCGCCGCGTCATGCGACGCGCTTATGGTCAATTCCAGTACGATTTGCAAATCACTTTCTGGTCATAATTTGCACTGTCGTGCCGCACTGGGCGACGCGGCGTGCGTTGCGTTAGTGATATTTTCCAGCAACTTTCAATTTGCACAAAATTGGCCAAATATCTTTGAACCCCCCCCCCACGTATGCAGACATGCTAATTAAATGTGACTCTTTAATGCTTTGTCCCCCAAGAATGCTCACTTTAATGCTTTTTTGCCTATCTTTCCATTATCTCTTTCCTTTTCCAATTATTTGTGTTTGTCTTCTAATATTAGCTTTAATCCTTTGCATTATGCATTTTTCACTAGAACCTCATTAGTCATGTTAACTTGCACCATAATTTCATCCAGTTTCTGTGCATACTCAGTTTTTATCTCGAACTCGATCCCGACTTAATCCCTTGGGCCTTTACTCAGACTTCAAAGCTCCAAATAACTTGAATTTGCTTCGTAAAATTTAAATAACTCGGGATCACTCCTACACGGCATAAAATATATAATAAGTGCAAAACACTACTAATTAAAGCTCAACATAAGTAAAGTGCAGTGAATTAAAGTGCAATAAGCGACTAAAATACGAGAATATAGCCTATCATGAACACCCCACACTCAAACTATTGCCCGTCCTCGAGCAATCAAACTACACTTCACATAGACACGACCTTTTTAAACAACTCTCCTAACTCATCACACCAATAATAATAGAACAGATTAAGCACAATACTGTAACATCCTCGCCTCAAGAGTTGACTCAACAACACCATGCATTTTCACAACCTGCTCACTTACTCTAACACAGAGGTCAATGACATTTCCTTTTCTTCGTGAATCAAGTGCCCTCACACAATAATAGAGAGTAGTTCCACACACAATAAAGTTTAAGAACAATTAAGAACTTAAGATAGGAAGAATTCGCCCACTCTCATAAACAACATTCATGTGACACAAAAGATGTGCCATAAGCTTGCCCGTAATGTACTACTCTACTAATTGAGCTCATTCAGTCAAGGATCAAGTAGGACTTTATTTGGTTGTAATGTAAGCTGCGGGATGGGTAGGAAATAGTTGATTGACTACACCTCCCTAAGCACTTTAATACAAATAATTTAACTATTTAAAATTCCATACTTATGTCAAACCATAACTCCACCTTCACATCCGTATATGTCAACTCCCAACTTATTTAAGCACAAATTCATCAAAAGTTATCACTATCAATGAATATTTGCACAAAAATGCAACTATATGTCACAACCCAAATACCTAACCAGTCGTGATGGCGCCTATCGTGGAACTAGGTAAGCCGTCATTCTCAATATGCTTTCAATATATAATAGAAGTGATCTAAAGTAATTAAACTAATCGAAGGTTTACATAATAACGGTGTAAAAACCCAAAACACAAGTGCGGAATGATAGCCCGACATAGGGGTGTCACTAAGTCATGAGCATCTAACAACCAATCTAGAAACAGAGTCTACTACAGTCTGTGCCAAATGCCAATACAAGGGAGAAAAGATAAGAAGAAAAGAGGAACAAGGACTACGGACGCCGGCAGCTACCTTGTAAGTCTCCGATAATCAGTTCGCGCACGAACTCAGCGAGCGCCAGGACTGTACACATCTGGATCTGCACATAAAGTTCAGAGTGTAGCATGAGTACAACCAACTCAGCCAGTAACAGAATTAAATAAGGAACTGAGAAGCAGTGACGAGCTATAAAAAAATACAGTTCATTTCAAAAGTTTTCAGTAAAGAGTGAACATGCTTTCAAATCTGATGGTATAAGTCAAATCAGTTCGAGCTCATGTAAAACAGATATGAATCTTCCAGAAATTTCACAACAACAACAGATAACAATTAAGTGCAACAATAAATAAAAGCAGTACAGCCTCTCAAGGCAGTAGTCACTCAACCCATCTCAACAGCTAATATTCTCGGCTCTCAGCCCTCAATACACACTCTTAACCGGTACCTGCGCTCACTGGGGGTGTAAAAACTCCGGAGGGGCTCCTTCAGCCCAAGCGCTATATTGCTGTGGCATGCAGCCCGATCCAATATTGTTGCGGTGTGCAACCTGATCCAATATTGCTATGGTGTACAACCCGATCCAATATTGCTGCAGCATGCAGCCCGATCCAATATTGTTGCGGTGTGCAATCCGATCCAATATTGTTGCGGCAATGCAACCCGATCCAATATTGTTGCAGCGTGCAACCTGATCCAATAATATATATATATATATATATATATATATATATATATATATATATATATATATATATATATATATATATATATCCCGAAGGCTTGTTGCGGCGTCCATCCTGATCCATATACCTCACAACTCGCAGCTCGGCACTTAGGCCCTATCTCAGTCACTAACCTTTCCAGCCCCTCGGGCTCACAGAATATCATAATAATCAGCCCAAACAGAGAATACTACAAGTATCAACAAGAAATGAGAGGGAATGGAGATATAACACACAAGTAAGACTGTGACCGAGTACAAGATAACAATTAGCAGTCAATTCAACAAGTATACGACCGCTGCGGGTCCTAACAGTGATATCATATGGCCTAAGCATAGTTTCTAACATGAAAGGCAGTCAATTTCTCAAAGACAAGGAAAAACAAGTGATAACAATGGCTATTCGACTTTACAGTCTCACGGGATGGACCAAGTCACAATCCCTCACGGTGCACGCTTACACGCCCGTCACCTAGCATGTGCGTCACCTCCAAATATTCACATTATACCAATTCTCGGGGTTTTAGGGACTTTGTCGATATCGGGATCGATTTTGGTTTAGGGAGTTGGAGTAGGTCCATTGTGTCATTTATATATCAAAAATTCCACTCCCGGTCAACCTTTCCAAAATTTCAACTTTTGCCATTTCGAGCCAAATTCAACCACGAACCTCCAAATCACAATCCGTACGCGCTCATAAGTCCAAAATCATTCAACGGAGCTAACGGAACCATAAAAATTCCAATCGGGAGTGAAATGCTAAAAAGTCAAACTTAGTCAACTCTTTCAAATTTAAAGCTCCCTAGTTGAGAATCATTCTTCCAAATCTATCCCAAATAACAGGAAGACCAAACCGATGATTCACACAAGTTAAAATATATCATACGAATCTACTCATACCCGTAAACTACTGAGAAAAGTGTAAATATGTCATGCCCCGAGCTTGGGGGCGAGACCGGCACCTGGTACCTCATCTATCCTTGCATACCAACTTGCGACTCAGGAATTCTGGACAAATAATTTCATACTTTGGCCAGGGACCACATTGCAAGACAATTTGAAAAGCAAAATATAAAACTGAATATATACTAACGCTGACTAAATGTCAACATAAAGCTGGGCCGGCAAGGCCGTCATAATTACTACAACTGACAAGCCAACAAAATATATGTATAAGGCCTACAAGCCAAACATACTACACTAACTGACAGGATATGTCTACAACCCTCTACTGATAGATGTACTGTAATCGGAACAGGGCCCCGACCTACCCATAACCTATCTATATATATACACAAGATGTACAGAAAACATCTAGACCCGGCAACTCCGAAGGACGGGGAGCTTACCGATAAAGCTGAACTCGGGCAACACCTACTGAGGAGGTTTACCTGTCTGTCTGTCTCAACCTGCACGCATGAAATGCAGCGCCCCCAGAAAGGGACGTCAGTATGAAATAATGTACCGAGTATGTAAAGCAATATACGAAAAACTAAAACTGAACTGATAATCTGAACATATGCTTACCTGCTGATACTGACTCAACTCTCTCAATATATTAAATAAAATAGTTGTACGTCCCTATAAGGCTCGGTATATATATACAACTGCTCTGCCGTAGTAGGCTCACTCGGCCATACTAGGCTCTGTATCTCGACCAACTGGGCTCGCTCACAGGCACTCAGCCACAATAGGCTCGGTATATAACTTATAATCTGATCAGAGGTTGCCCAATAGGGACCTGCCCATCGATTATAGCTCGATAGTAATAAAAATACTATAATATTGTATATATAGACTCTCTGCTCTCTTGACTGGAAAAAGGAAATACTCAATTGAATACTGTACTTCTCTTGACTGGAAGAAGAAAATACTCAATTGCATATTGTACTTACAAGACTATGTGTAACTCTTTCTGGAAATGAGTCTACAAATCATGCCAAGTTACCCTTTGAAATTGTTCAACATGATGTGAGGCCTTGGAAAAAAATATTCATGTTACCCTTATTGAGTATTTATTCTTTAACTTGGTTGTTTTTATGAAAATTTCCCGAGTGATTTTTACTATTCAAATATGCACATACTAGGACCGCGAAGAACTTGTTACTTCCTAGGTGACATGCAACTTCACGTGATGCCACAAATAATGTAAAATGAGTAGAGTTTCATTGGATATGTATTTAATTAATTCAAACTCAAGATTAAGCCCCAATTCCTTATCAAACAAAAGTTGTGGTTTGAACGATTTACCTTATTAAATATACGTAAATTCTGGGACATGAATTTTTTTTTTATAACTCGTTATCAAACTTGTGTAATTACGAGATCATTTCAAAATGAAGGAAAAGCTTAGCCTTAACATACCTGGATTAGGAAAAAATCTGTATGATGTTCTTGGAAAAGGTTGTACCGTACTCCTTTAGAACTGCAAAATTTTACGTTGCTACGGTTCTAACAATTCTTGTTGGAATTGTTTGGTTGCAAGAAGTCACGTTTAAAACTTACAAGAATTCACTTCTGATTGTAACATTGTTTTGTTTTGGAATTTTTAGAATTGAAATGTCTTGTACTCAAAATCCTAGAATGAAGTGTTGCTAACGTTCTGACGAAGTCTTTCAAATATGAAGTGTTGTATTCAAATTACTCTTACAAGTCTTGTTATTCAAAATGTTAGAATGAGGTGTCTTTTAATTATTAATTAGGTTGCCACCTAATCCAAAATTGACTAAGAGTCACTTGTTTGGAAAGTGGCTTGCTTCCACGTAATCCCATTGTTGGGGAATTTAAACTTTATCCAATAATCAATTAGGTAGTATCCCACTACCCGGTAATTAACTAATTACCCGCATAATTAAGAATTATCTCAAATTACTTAAAATTCTACTTATTTTTAACACACTTTATACATCACACTATCACAGTCATATGGTACTTTGTATGGTACTAGTCCATAAGTATCAGGTATTATAGCTCGGACCGTATTTCATCCCAAATCGGCAACCTTCAACGAAGCTCTTTTTTTTTTAATTCGTGTATCCTTTATCTTTTATGGCACTTACTTACCGCTTATTATAAATAGCACAAATATGTTAATCTCAAGATCATCTCATCCCCGAGTCTACGTCAATTAATTGAAGACGAAACTTTTAACGTACGAAAATGCGAGATGTAACAAAATGCTCAAATGACAGGTCGGGTCGTTACAGTCGGATTCCTCCTCCTCAGAATGCCCACCAACTGCAGCTATGGGCTCATCATCATCATCCGCTCCTAGGGGCACCAAAGCCGTGGGCCTCGTGACTTCATCACCAATCTCATCCGCATAATCGGATCCTTTGTTAGTATTTTCATCCTCATACGGGTGAATGGGATTTTTCGGTGCAATTCCCAACATCTCCTTGGAAGCACTGGAGAGATCATTGCGCAGATGCATACGCTCCTCATCCGACACCCATATCCTACTCATTATCACATTGAGGGAACTATAGAGATACCTGTTGAAATTTTCGTCTCTTTCATTCCTCGCATCGTGGCTTAGCTTTAATGTGGACTCGACCAAGGATGTAATGTCTAGCAATGACGGTGCCTCCACTATCTCATCATAGCCAGGGTACTCCGGTATCCCATGGGATAGCATGTACTGCGTCAGGAGGTTTCCAAAGAAGAACCTTTTGATAATTTGCCCAAAGCGGGTGCGGGTCATCTCCCCTAGCATGATCTTTCCCTAGTGCTTGGTTTGAAGGAGCCCCTCCGGAGTCTGTATCCCCCACAGTGAGCACATATGATTTATATTCGGAATGGACTTCCCAGTGCATGGATTTGCCTTATTTATTTATAATTGTGATGAATTCCCTGGACATGGATCTTGTCCGAATCATTTATATTTGGGGATGAATTACCCCTGGGCTGGGCTGGCCTTATACGGTATTGAGTGACTGATATATATGGGATGGATCTTCCCTGGGCTGGATTGGCCATATACAGTACCGAGTGACCGAGTAAATTGTGATCGTGAGTACACGAGGTTTTTCCACTGAGGTGCGTCACTTACAACACGTACATTGGCATGTAGATATAGAGATGTCATATTCCTCATATCATTTATAATTGATCTATTTTACTTGTACTGAGTTTAACTGTTGAACTTGAAAGCTTTCCTACATTTCTGTACTGTTATTTCTATACTTGACTATTCCTATGGAGCTCGTCAATACTTTCAGCCCAATGGTTAGTCTTGTTACTTATTGAGTTGGTTGTAGTCATACTATACTCTGCACCTCGTGTGCAGATCCAGGTACTTCCGGATACGGTAGTTGCCAGATTTGAGGATTTATCTGTTGGAGACTATCAAAGTAGCTGCTTGGCGTCCGCAGACCTTGACTCTCTTTCCTTTCAGTATTGCACTGTTCTATATTTTCAGACAGTATTCTTATCAGTCAAACTTTGTTACTATTTAGATGCTCATGTACTCAGTGACAATGAATTTTGGGAGTGTATTTTATATTAGTAAGTATGGGATGTTTTTAATTAAATTTATATATTATGTTTTCAAACTTGAAAGAAATTGTGGCATATTGAGGTTGTTGGCTTATCTAGTATTGAGATAGGCGTCATCACGACATGCGAATTTTGGGTCGTGACATACACGCGAGGTGACGAGCGTATATGCGGGCACTAAGGTTATACCATGGTTGGGATAGATTTTAGGATTATTTATGCCTTGATTGGATACATGATCTACTTGTGATATGCTTTAAATTTTTTGTATGTCTATTGGAGTTTTTTTATTCATCTTAGAAATCATATCTATGTTTTTATGCATATTTGGGCATGATGGGCTTTTTTTAAGATTGTTGATATACTTGATTTGGCCGTAGTCATACTTTATATGTCATACTACCAGTTCTTCGTGTTAGTTATATTAATTTTTGTGTTCTTATTTTATTATTTATTTGATGATCTTAAATTCGAGCTATGTTATATGTTAGTTGGCTTACCTAGCGAGTAAGATATGTTCCATTACAACTTGGTGGGACTTGGGTCGTAACACATTTTCGAGGGTTTTGGGTCATGGCAACCCATTTTGGAAATTTTGAGCTCCTGCATGGGATCCAAAATGAAGTTTTAAGCTATGATTTAAGGGTGAATAGATTTACTAATTGAGCTATTAAATGGAACCAAATTTGGATTTTGATAATGGATTTGAGTTCCGTAGCTTATGGGTGAATAGCGCATGAACTACGTTTCGGGTTTTGATTGCATTGGCAAAAGGTTGACTTCGGGTTTTAAGCTTCCTAAATATATTGGATATCTCTCCTAGTCTAATTCGAACCCGTTATTCATGATTTTGAATGGATTGAGGCAATTGGATATCGCTTGAGTAAGTTTTTAGAATTCCTTTGAGGCAAGTGAAACTTTATCTCTTAGTTTGCTTGTTTTTTCTTAAAAGAATGCTATGTGTGTTTCTTATTTGTATTTAGACTTTCTTGTTCATGTGTGCGGGCGAGCATGATCTTGGTTGGCTAGTTAAAAACTTTTATCTTAGACCGTGATAGTATTAGCATAACTTATCTATGCTTTTACAGTACATTTAGCAGATTATACATTTCTTTTTATCTTGTATAGATTCTTAGCATGCATCTTCACATGTCTAGAAGTAGGTTGAGCTTGAGCATTGAATCATGGCCCCACAGTAGCATTAGTTGTCTTACGACTTGTAGTACATCATGTTTATATTTTTTTACCTGTATTCGTGATCTCAATTCAGTTTCTTTACATGCATATTGCTTTTGTATATGTACTTCTTTGCTTACGAAGTATGTATGAATTACCCACAATTTCTAACGACTTGACCTAGAGGTAATCTGGGAGAGCGAGTCGATGATCTTGCCGAGTCTTGTAAATTCACAGTGACTACTTGTGTGTAGGTCCAATAGAGGGAGATTTAGGTACTGATCAGTGACCCAAGGTAATTTACAAGTCTAAACAGTTGAGATGCCACCACTAGTTTATGGAGGCGGCATCAGCTTCTATCCTTTTACTTCTTGTTTTGATTTTGTTAATTTAGGGATGGAAATGGGGTGGTACGGGTGCGGGGCGGGTTTGAACGTTTGCGGGACGGTGCAGGTTTGAGAATTTGCGGTTGCGGGGCGGTCGCGGGTAGGGATTTAATTTTTGAACTAACAGACATAATGGCTAAATACTAAAACCGTAGTCCCAATTTTACTCTATTAACCTAGTCAACTGCTCTCTCACTCACTACGGCTCATCTCTCTCCTTAGTCCTCTCGCTCGATAATCAGAGAAACATTTACAGCAACTTTCAATTATCAGTGGAGGTCATTATTCTATGGTTTATCAAGGATTGTGAGTCCCTTTTCTCTGTGAATTCTACTTCTCACTATATAGCTCCATTTTCTGGTTCTAGTAATCTTGAATTAAGTTCTTGGGCTTTATCTTTGTTGTGGAATTCCAATTTAATTTTGGTTTAAAACTTTGCATTTTCAATTATATCTTTGTAATGTCTGTATCTGCCATTATAGTATTAATGCAGTAGTAGCAATGTACTGTTATTGGTGTCATCTCCTGAAGCAGTAAGGAAGGTTTTCCTATAGAAAACTTTATCAAACACATTATGCATTGTGTCCGTATATATTTTATCATAAGCTACATATTTAATTCTGTATGTATACATTGTGCACTGAAAAGCAATGACAAGCAAAAAGGCTACTTCAAAAAAGTTAAAAATATTTGCGGGGCGGGACGGGTTCACGCGGTTGGAGTGCGGGGCGGGTGAATACGGGTTTAAATCCTATGCGGTCGGGGCGGGGCGGGTTGAAATTGCGCGGGTTCAGACAGAACCCGCCCCGCTTGCGATTCCTATTTGTTATCGAGTTGTGACTCATATCAGTTGTATTCAAATTATAGTGATCCATGACTCATTTTTTATGTTGGGTTCTATGGGATATTTTGAGACTTATTCTATGTTTATCCACTGTTATTATATGTATGAGACTGATTTAGTATCTTTCTTCTCTTATTCTACGCTTTAAGTCACGTATTAGCTAGAGGATTCGCCTAATGAGTACGCTTTTAGTCACGTATTAGCTAGAGGATTCGCCTAATAAGTAGTGGCTCGTTGGATGCCCGGTCGCGACTTAATGCCAAATATTTGTCATTTACACTGCTACACATTTTTGTGTAGATTCTGATCCTAGCACTAATGGTGCTCAGGAGTGATATGATGCGTATGTGTAACAATAAGAAGGTAGGATGCATATACTATAACAATAGCAACAATGTGGGACGCGTATGTCTAACAGTAACGACCAAGGTATAAGGCATATATGCGTGAATGAACTAAGCATAAACATGATATAATACATGACTCATTATCACCGCACGAAGAAACACCTATTGTGCCAATATCAGATCAAATCGCATGGAAACATTCATCATGCTTTTATCATATCAAATCCCATGAAAATACCCATCATGCTAGTATCTCCCATCCTCACCATGCGTATGTATATTTGTATCAAGCATTGTGGAATGTATGAATACGATCAAGGAAAATGAGTAAGCATAATATATTATTGTCACGACCCCATGATGTTTGGCTAAAAATTCATATTTTTGCATGTAATTTACCTTTCATTATACCTCTCTTTTGTTAATTTTCGTGTGAATACTTGTGACTGGAGCTTAATAATGTTATTTATATGTGTAGGAGTCAACTGAAAGTAATTTGGAAAGTTTTCATGCAAAGTGGAGTACAAAAAAGGAAGAATCTAGATAAAGTATAAGTTTGGTGCCAGGTCCCGGACAACGAAGCGAGGGTCACTTCGCGAGACCGGGACTGGAGCAGAAGAGACCAGAAAAGTCCCGAACAGCGAAGCGAGGGTCACTTCGCGAGACCGGGACCGGAGCAGAAAATTTCAGCTTCTCCTAGCCGAATTAGGAGAAGCCCAATTCGCCCCAACAAACCCTAGTCGCTATAAATACATCAAGAAAATATGCTTTTACAGGTGAGACACTACTTTGGAAGGGGAGAACACGTTGGGAAAATTTTTTTGGAGGCAAGAACATCACGTGGAACAACTTTTAGAGGAGAAAATCATTGAGTTCTTCATTCCTTCATCTTTTCTTTGTAATTTGTTTATGCAAAATACTTGGAAATTGTTACTACGAACATGAGTGGATAAGCACTCCAGTTTCTAGGGTTATGGTTGACATGATTATTAACGTTTATTAATTACATCTTCGTTAATTCGGATTATCATCCTGTGATTGTTTCTTTAATTCTACTTTTAACTTGTGAATTGTTGTAGCTGCCAATTCACTCTATTATCTATGCTATGCTTGGGAAAGCCGTGTTTAGATTAGAGTCGAATTAAAGAGAGCTTGTTTCTGAACCCGTGGTTTGGGGAACGATTTCGCGGTTTAGATAGGAATATACCTAACAGTCTTGCTTAGTTGAATACCATATTTTATTCGTTCATGATAGACTCAATACCATTGGAATATAGGATTGATATATTGTGGATATGCGAGTAGTATTGTTGGAACATTCTATTCATATAAAATCCGGTCAATTAGCAATTATTGATAATCTAGATTAACATGTGTGACTATTGAACTTAATAGGATTGATAAACCGGCCACAACCCTGGAATCTTCATCTCCTTTGAGTAAAATCCAAAACACACGTTTGCATCCCTGATAAATTAGCTAATTACTTGTCCAATCTTTGTATGAGTAGTTCAGTAGATAAACAACATTTTTTTATTATCTTGGACAGTTAATTGATTGTAGTTTGCATAGTTAACGATTAATCCAAGTCTATGTGGGTTTGACATCCGACTTTCGAGTCACTTTATTACTTGACGGCCATATATACTTGTGTATACTTGGGGAACCAAAAAGTTTTGGGCATCGTTGTCGGGGACTTAGTTCTTGATTGTTTCTCTAAGTTAAGCTTCTAATTGATTTCTGTTCAAGTTTTTAATTTTCCTATTTAATTATTTTTCTAGATTAAACTTTTACTTTTATCTTTATAGGTTTTGTTTATTTTTTTCCTTTTGTAAATTTTTTTTTTTTTATAACAATTTGATCTTTCTCTTAGTGTGTTCATAGTTCTCTCAACATGACATCTAGGGATGAAATATTCGGGGGTAAGGTTATTGATGAAGACACTTGGTTGACGGAAAACTTTTATGGCCCGTCTTTTTGGGCTTGTCATGACCTGAACTCTGGGAGGTCTGAATTTGAATATGGGAGTAAGGGTTAGTATTGGGACGGATATTCACGATTAAGAAATATGCAGAACGGCGTTATCTTCTAACAAAGTTGGTGAATGATTGGTCGAAGGAGAGAGTTGATCTTGCACAAGAAATTGACAAGTTTGGCTTGGCTTTGCACAGCTTGGATGTAGATTTGAGTGCAAAGGTTGAGTTGTGTGAAACTGAAAAAAATATTCTAGACCAAATTGAGGAGCTAAAACGAGAATACCAAGCATTAGACCATATTTTTCTTAAGGATGCCAATGCTGAGAGGAGTGTTCTAGAGTCATATGAGGAAGTAGATAATATTATATTTGAAGACTCTAGTGTGTGTACATATGAGGATGTAAAAAGTAATACAATTCTAGAGTTAAGGCGTATTGGTCCTCATTCCATACATTTTTCAACATTGTGCTTGGATGATGACATGTAAATCGAGTCATCTGAGCCTTTGGAGGAGCTAATGGACGAGGAACGGGGTGCCTATATTCTTGAATTTGTTGTGCCAAAAAGCAAAAATTACATTCCTCATTTAAAGGTCAAGAGGTGTAGAGCGAACATTTTATTGCTTGGTCTGGTTTTCTTTGTTGCCTCACCAAAGGAGCATAGCCACAGACTGGATGCCTTATTGGGGGCTCAATTCATAAGTTTGAGATGGAGACAAAAAGTGCTACAAGTCGTGCCGCGACATTAAATCAGGCGCTTGTTGGGAGGCAACCCATCTTTACGGCTTTCTTTTAGTTTTATTATTATCTTATAATTTTTGTAGTGTTTGTTTTTGTTTTGTAGGATTATAAGCATAGAAAGCAAAGCCATTGGAAGAGTGTAAAAGCGAGTTAGATGGTGAGAACTAAGTGTGGGGTGCCCACACAAAGGACCATGTCTGGGGGAAGTCTGAGTACCGCGTGAACCGCTATTGCTTCGGCCTTTGGCCTTTCAGGGATTATCTTGTCACCCTCATTATTATTTTGTTTTTTGTGTGTATTGGGCACACTTCACTCTTTTAAGTGTGTGGTGGGAGAATTCTCTAGATAATTAGGAGTAGGATGTTAAAAAAATATTAACTTCTTATTTTTGTTTTCGTAGTTGTATAGTGTTTTAGTATTTTAGTAGCTGAAAAAAAATCGAAAAACAAAAGTAGAAATATTGGACTTTTCCCGGCGATGAATCTCTTAGATAGTTTGTTGAGAGATTTAAGTCTAAAGAAAAAGGTCAAAAAGATTTTCTTTGTAGGTAGTATAGTAATACCCCCTTGGTGTTTCTTTGTGCCGCAGTTCTTTTTCAAGGGTTTTGTATGAACCAGGTGTAGTTAGTTTTATTTTTTTTAGGAATATGAGCCATTGTGCTATGAATTGAAGCAATATCTCTTGACTTTGTTATGCCTTGAGAATAGTGAGTATTTTGGTTGTGACGCTAGGCTCAATTTTTGAATCTTGTATAAGTACCTTAAATTGTATGATCTTAACTTTGATTAACTGCTTTGACTAGGGTGTCTTGATGAGTCCAATCCTGAGGTAGTTATGTTCTATGTGCGTGTGAGGTTTGTGTGTTATTATGTGCATTGCATTTGATTTCTAGAACTTCCCCCGTATGTTTGCAAAGCGCAATAGTAGTTTTGTTTAGTCTTGGAAGTGATATAGGCGTTTCTTTGTTGAGCCAGATATATATAGTTTACCCGCCTAATTGTTATGTAACGTAGTTAACCCCTTTGAGCCTGTAATCCTGTTTCTTTGGCAACCACATTACAAGCCTTACCCATTTGAATGAATTAACCATCTATTTGAACCTTTTCACCTCTCATGAGCACTTGGATTGTTATGAAAATTGTAAAAATTAAAGTGTGAGGTTGTTGGTTTGGCTTTTGAGTGGAACAAATGAAATAAGAAGAAAATTGCACTATTTTGAAAAAGTGAGATCCACTTGAATTGGAAGAAAAGATAGTTGTATTGTTGTGAAAAACATTCCTTGATAGTGGTGACTCTTGATGTAATTGTGCTTAAAGAAGTATGGAGTTAGTATACATTGATGTGAATATGGAGTTATGGATTGACATAAGTATGGGGTTTGAATGTTAAAGTGTATGTTTTCAAGTGCTTAGGGAGGTGTAGTCACTCTTATATCCAAATGTATCCTACCCGTCCCGTAGCCTACATTACAACCAATTAAAGCCCTACTTGATCCTAGACTGAATGAGCTCGATTAGTAGAGTAGTACACTATGGGAAAGCCTATGGTTCCTCTCTTGTGGCATATGAATGTTATTTTTGAGAGTGAGTGAATTCTTTCTATTTTGAGTTCCTAATTGTGCTTAAATTCTATTATGTGTGGAACTACTCTCTTTTGTTGTGTGAAGGCACTTGATTCATGAAGGAAAGGTAATGTCATTGACTCCTATGCTAGAGTAAGTGGGTGAGTTGTGAATAATGTGTGGTACTTGTGAGTCAAATCTTTAGGTGAAGATGTTACACTCTTGTGCTTAGTCTATTTTAAATATTCTTGGTGTTATGAGTAGGAGAATTGTTTAATAAGGTCGTATCTATATAGAGTGTAGTTTGGTTGCACGAGGACGAGCAAGAGCTTAAGTATGGGATGGTGATGTTTGGATAAAAATCCATGTTTTTGCATGTAATTTACCTCGCATTATACCTCGATTTTGTTAATTTTCGTGTGATTACTTGTGACTCGAGCTTAATAATTTTATTTATATGTGTAGGAGTCAATTGGAAGTGATTTGGAAGGTTTTCATACAAAGTGGAGTACAAAAAAGGAAGTATAAGTTTGGTACCCAGGTCCCGGACAGCGAAGCGAGCGTCACTTCGCAAGACCGGTACCGGAACAGAAGAGATCAAAAAAGTCCCGGACAGCGAAGGGAGGGTCACTTCGCGAGACCGGGACCGGAGCATAAAATTTTAAATTCTCCAAGCCAAATTAGGAGAAGCCTAATTCGGCCCAACAAACCTTAGCCGCTGTAAATACATCAAGAAAACATGCTTTTAGGGGTGAGTCACTGCTTTGGAAGGGGCGAACAAGCTGGGAACATTTTTTGGATGCAATAATATCACGTGGAACAACTTTTGAAGGAGAAAATCATCGAGTTCTTCATTCCTTCATATTTTCTTTGTAATTTGTTTATGCAAAATACTTGGAAATTGTTACTATGAACAGGAGTGGATAAGCACTCTAGTTTCTAGGGTTGTGGTTGACATGATTATTAACGTTTATTACATCTTCGTTAATTCGGATTATCATCTTGTTGTTGTTTCTTTAATTCTAGTTTTAACTTGTGAATTGTTGTAGCTACCAATTCACCCCACTATCTATGCTATGCTTGGGAAAGTCGTGTTTAGATTAGAGTCGAATTAAAGAGAGCTTGTTTCTGAACCCGTGGCTCGGGGAACGATTTCGCGGTTAGGATATGAATATACCTAACAGTCTTGCTTAGTTGAATACTGTATTATGTTCGTTCATGATAGACTCAATACCATAAGAATATAAGATTAATATATTGTGAATAGGCGAGTAGTATTGTGGAACATGCTATTCATATAAACGTTCTGGTCAATTAGCAATTATTGATAATCTGGATTAACAAGTGTGGTTATTGAACTTAATAGGATTGATAAATCGACCACAACCTTGGAATCTTCATCTCCTCGAATAAACTCCAAAACACACGTTTGCATCCCTGATAAACAACATTTTTGATTATCTTGGACAATTAATTGATTTTAGTTTGCTTAGTTAACGATTAATCTAAGTCTTTGTAGGTTCGACATCTGACTTTCGAATCAGTTTATTACTTGACGGCCACGTATAGTTGCGTGTACTTGGGGAACCAACACCCCAATTTCCCTCCGTAGGATGTCTTGATAGCACCTTGTCTTAAGGACTAGGTAAGCCTAATACATACTGAATTAATAGAAAACACAACCAACAACTATTAGATATGAAACATAAATTTCTATACAAGCCAACAATCCCAAAACTGGTAGTACAAGTCATCAGCTCTACTGAGTTTACTAGAAATCCCTATGTACAACTGTTTTGGAATAGAAATAGACAGTACAAAGTAAAATTTCAGAATGTGACTTTGAGGCCTGCGGAGCAACAACAGATATACCTTGAGTCTCCACAACGATGCCCGATCAGCTAGCTAATGATCAGCAAAGTTCGAAGTACATGGATCTGCATAAAAATATGTAGAACGCGTAGCATGAGTACACCACATCATTGTTTCATTACCCAGTAAGTATCAAGACTAATATCATCATCAATAAAGCTATACATGATAACAATAATGAAACAATGCTGGTAGTAGGAAACTAAAAGCAATAATTATCAATGAGACACAACAAGTAGTAACACCGTGGAGTAAGCTGAATACAGTTTAAGTCTGAATAAACCAAGCAAGGACAAATAAGTAACAGTTAATAAGATTAACCACTTTCACACAAGATTTATTCAAGGACTTCCTCGAGGTACTTCACCTCATAGTCACATTTCATGGGTCCCAACTCATGAACCCTAATCAATTGGCATCTTGTGCCCACATTACAATTCATAACCGCACGGATGACTTACATGCTAAGGGAGTGATATTATCTCATACCCACGCGGACAACTCACGTGCCAACAATAATAATGACCTTGACCGCATGGACAACTCATGTTCCAGAAGAATAATTTTTACACAAAAGGCAAGTATACGAGAATATATGTAAATGATCAATAGACATCAGGGTTGATCTTCTCAAACTGATATGAGTGATTAATTATGTGTATGCTTGTGCAAGTGTTCTATCACAGCTCGAGTCAGATGTAAGAGTAGAGACAACAATGGCACATAGGAAACAACACAACAAGATGTAAAATGCATAACTAACACCATGTAGGAACACCACTACACAAATATCATCATTAACAATGCCCCCAGGCCATCACAAGTCATTACAAATCATCCCTGACATAGCCACCTTGTCTCACCACATGCACAATAATAAAGTAAATGTCCGTCTTGTCTTGCTACACGCGCATAATAATATTCCCACCTTGTCTCGCCACATACGCAAACCCATATATATAGCCCACCTTGTCATGCCGCATGTGCATATACCAATAAAAATAATAGCACGGGAGTACGACCAGTAAATTAACACAAGAACTACAGAACATAAAGAAATAGAAGTATGAGCTCATAATGGAAGACACCACAAGTAATAATGGTTTCAACAAGAATAGCTCAACATGGGGAGGGATAATGTGTAACAATGATTCCACTTAAGTATAACTCGACGATAAGAGAGATAGTATGAGTCAAAGATTCCAAAGAGTAAAATTTAGTATGTGGGGATTTAACATGATAAGACAACTTCGTTTTTAAGGGTCATAAGAACCTAAGAGCCTAAAACAGTCAAATTCCCACAAATAAGCCCGAGTACGTACTCGTCAGCACGCGTACACGGTCTTCACATGAAAGAATTAGCACAGATGACTCAAATCCAAAGGGGTATTCCCCCCTCCCCCCCCCCAAAGTTAGGCAAAATATTTACCTCATAGAAGCTAGACCGATACTCTAAAATGACCTCATGTGAAACAATCTCCGGACGGCTCAAATCTAGCCAAAATAACTTTATCTCATGAATAAAAACTATAGGAAACGAATCTGCATAACAAAGCTTCAATCTTTAATAAAAACTAAAAAGTCAACCCAAAAGGTCAACCCCATGCTTGCACCTCGGAACCCGATAAAATTCACAAAATCCGAACACCCATTTTGATACGAGTCCAACCATACCAAATTCATCCAATTCCAATATCAATTCATCCTTTAAATCACCATTTTGTATTTTTGAAAGTTTTCACAAAATTCCCATTTTTCCCCAATTTAAACTACTAATTTAATGATAAAAATAAAGATGAAATCATGAAATAAAATCAAATCCAGGTAAAGAACACCTACCTCAATCCAACACGGGAAGAACCCCACAAATATCGCTCAAATCCGAGGTCTCTAGCTCAAAAGATGATAAATGGAACAAAACCCCCGATTTGGGAATTAATATTTGCTGCCCATGTATTTGCACATCGCGATCCCGTAAATATACATGCGATCGCGAAGAAGAAACAATGACTGGCCCAAAAAATGCACTACACGATCGCGAAAGAATGCATGTGATCACGAAGAAGAACTGACACTGCCCCACAAAAGACACTACGCGAACGTGGAAAAGGAAATGTGAACGCGGTTCACACCGACCTCCGCTTACGCGATCTCGAACCATATGACGTGAATGCGAAGAGCAATAAACATGGCCTCACCAGCATGATTGCCCACTACGCGATTGCGAAACAACATATGCGAACACGATGGAGCAGAACCCACACTTACACGATTGCGGACAATACCATGCGAACGCGAAGAAGGAAATAGGACCAGTCACCCAACAACCTTCGCGATTGTCACACCCCGAACTCGGGGAGCGCGACCGGTGCTCGAACAAATACATATTTTCGTTAATTATACAATAAGGAAACCATGCATACAATACTAATTTATTACCATATGTAACTTTATTTTGAAGTCTCCAATTACACACATTTTCATGGTCTAAAGTGGAACAAGTAATTCCAACACAACATAACATGGTTTGATTTCCCCAGCACCAATATACAACCCACACTTTGTCTACGAAGCCTCTAATAGATACAGAAGAGTACTATGATAATGCCGACAACTAAGCCCCGGCTATACCTCATACACAATACACGAGGAATAAAAGATACATGACCCCGAAATGAAGTGGGGCTCACCAAGTTAGCTGGGAAGAGGGTGTACCACTATCACTGATCAATGTCTCCTGCTGTGGAACTACCTGCATCCATTGAAGATGCAGCGCCGCAAAAGGGACGTTAGTACATATGGAATAGTACTAGTATGAATGACAAAACACCCTCTCACTAGAATGATAAATAATACAAGGAATAACAATCATAATATCACTGGAATCCACAAACAACATCAAACCTCAAATTAGGATCAAGACAGTGTTCAAATTAATTTCCATATCATAGTTTGGGAGATCGTTAATACCAATATACCACTGTTCATGATACCAATATTAACAATACCAATACCACCATACTTTTAGCACGGAGTCCGATCACGACCCGATCGTCTAGGCCGTCTCATTCGAGACATCAACCACAATCACAATTTCAATTTACAATTTCCAACACAATCACCACCATGTGTGCGACATGGCGTCCGATCACGACCCGATCGGCTAGGCCGTCTCATTCGAGACATCATCCTTTTTATACCAATCATCTCATTTCATACTTCTTTCACATCTTTCCATTTCATTGGCACTAGTGGCCACAATTATAAAATCATTCTTGGTACGTCGACCGTTTTAGTACACATGTGAACACTTAAGAGTCTTAGACACATAGAGATTTTTCACAAGATTTGTCATAATAGCCTTCGTTTGGACTTGGCTTGAAGTCAAAGCATTTTTAATGCACAAATAATACTTTGAACACATTCTCAAATGATAACATAACATAATAAAAGCATTTGGTATACATATTAAACATATATCTTTCAAAATAACTCATTCGGAATAGCCAATTAATCTATACTGAACCACTTGGGATTATATAAATTACATGAATGTCGTGGAATTCAATGCTCCAATTGATTAAAATGTCCAAATATCACCCACAATTTAATACCTCTTGGTGAAAGAATCTCACTTTTCCACTTTTTGGTGTTTTTGAAGATTCAACCCATTTCCTCGAAGTGTATCCATGGTGGAAGAGCACATCCTTCTCTCTAGAAATCCATTCCAAGATGAAGAACTAGCACATTCTCTCTCTAAACCCATATTTTCAGCTCCTTAAAATGACCCTTGAAGCTGTGTAGCCTCCTGCGTAGGCTATGCACAAAGGCTACGCAGGGTAGACTTCCATTGCCCTTCAATTGGAAGTTGATGTATTTGCCAACGCAATGGTGTGTAGGCTACGCAAGACTCGCGTAGCTGTTCTGACACCCTTTAGGAAAGAGGTCATAACGTCTTGTAGGAATCTCCAAATGATGAACAGTTTGAAGCATTAAAAATTAGACAAATAGCCCTTTCGTTTGATAGGTCATAAACCATATTAAACTTCATATATTGAGAGTTATGCTCGTTTGAAGTTAGATCTTGTGCGAACTCACTTGAAACTTTACCCCATCATATAATTTCCAACTTGACTTAGCCTTGGGGCTCTTCTTAGACCATAAACCATTCTTAAGTCACATCATACATATATTATCATGATCAATTGATATCATTCATATTATTAGTCTTGTTCATACCTGAATTAATATAATTAGTACCTGCCAATCTTCTTAATGGTCTTAAAACACTTCAAAATTTTCTGAGGTGTTACATTCTCCCCCACTTAAGAACATTCGTCCTCGAATGTTTTGCAAGTCATTATTAGGCATAGTATTATCCTCCTTTCACCTTAACCATCATCTTTAATCGTTCTTAACTTCATGTAGATCTTAGATATTCTTCCAACATTTCAACTTCCTTAAGGCCCATAAATTTGGCAAACTCCAAAATGTTTCAGAAATTTCGGCAGAGTTTCCTCTGCAATTGGGCCTAACCACCTGCCAGAGAATTACCAAAACCAATCCTAACAACATATACATAAACCAACGATACAACATAACATTAAAACAATGCCAATCGTGGCCTCACGAGTAGTATACTACCATAAAGGAACACCTTTAACATCAACTATACAGTCGATACATAATTCATAGAAGGTAACTCTTAGCATTTTCATAGAACACAAATTTATAAATACATGACTATTCAAACAAATAAGGGTACTTCTTCTTCATTTCTTCCTCGGCCTCCCAAGTGGCCTCTTCAACATGCTGATTTCGCCGTAACACTTCACGGAGGCAATTTTTTTATTTCTCAACTTTCGGACTTGCCGATCAATAATAGAAACTGGAATCTCTTCATAAGTCAATTCCTCATTAACCTCAATAGTCTCAATCGGAACAATGAGTGTCGGGTCTCCAACTACTTTCTTCAACATAGACACATGAAATACAAGTGCACTAATGATATCTCAGGTGGAAGCTCAAGCTTGTATGCTACCTCCTCAATCCTTTGAATGATTCTGTATGGTCCGACATACCTCAGACTCAATTTCCCTTTCTTACCAAATCTCATTACACCCTTCATGGGGGAAACCTTCAAGAATACCTAATGATTTTATTTTTTCCATAGCCTGATATACGAAGTCTAGCACTATCAACTCTGTTTCCCCAATTTTGAACCCCCAAATGGGAGATCTACATCTCCTGCCATATAAAGCCTCGAACGTTTCCATCTAAATGATAGCATGATAACTATTGTTGTAGGTAAATTCTATGAGTGGAAAATGATCATCCGAGCTACCTTTGAAGTCTAGAACACAAGCACTCAACATATCCTCAAGAGTCTGAATAGTCCGTTCTGCCTATCCATCGGTATGTGGTTGAAAGGTTGTACTAAGATTCACCTAGTACCCAAACCTTGCTGAAATTTCTTCCACAAATTGGCCGTGAACTGTGCCCCTCGATCTGGGATAATAGAAACTGGAGTGCCATGCAACCTGACTATTTCCTTGATGTATAACTATGCATATTGTTCCACTATATCGGTATCCTTAATTGACAAGAAGTGTGCTGATTTTGTGAGTCGGTCCACAATCACCCAAATCGAGTCAAATTTGCAAGGGGTGCGAGGTAGTCCTACCACAAAGTCCATATTAATCATTTCCCACTTCCACATTGGAATCTCTATCTTCTGTGTCAACCCACCGGGCCTTTGGTTTTCAGCCTTCACTTACTAACAATTTGGAAATCTCCCCACAAAGTCCGCTACATTCCTCTTCATATCATTCCTCCAATAGACTTCTTTAACATCATGATACATTTTTCTAGAGCCCGGGTGCACGAAATACCTAGAGGTGTGAGCCTCGGTCATGATTCTCTCCCGGAGACCATCTACATTTGGAACACATAGACGCCCTTGGTACCTTAGTGTACCATCACCCATGCCAAGATAAAAGGCCATGATCTTGTGTTTATGAATCCCCTCTTTCAATTATGCCAACAATGGGTCATTGTATTGCTTCTCCTTAACTTCAACAACAAGTGATAATTGAGCCCTATTTTGCATAATCACCCCTCCTTCACTAGAGTCTGCAAGACGATCTCCCAAACTAGCCAATCGGTAAACTTCCTTGGCCAATGGCCTTTGATATGCCTCCAAGTGTGCTACACTACCCATAGATTTCTGGCTAAGAGCATCTGCAACAACATTAGCCTTCCCTGGATGATATAGAATATTAATGCCATAGTCCTTGAGTAACTCAAGCCATCTTCTCTGCCTCATATTCAATTCCTTCTGCTTAAAAATATATTGAAGGCTCTTATGGTCCGTGAATATATCCACATGGACCCCATATAAATAATGACGTCAAATTTTGAATGCAAATACCACCACCGCAAGTTCTAAATCATGTGTTGGATAGTTCTTTTCATGATTGTTGAGTTGCCTAGAAGCATAAGCTATTACATTGCCATGTTTCATTAATACACTCCCAAGTCCGATTCTCGAAGCATCAGAATATACTACAACCCCAATTGTACCCTCTGGTAGGGTCAACACTAGTGCAATAATCAATCTCAATTTCAACTCCTGAAAGCTCCTTTCACAAGCACCTGACCATTGGAACTTAACCGCCTTCTGCATCAATTTAGTCAACTGAGAGGCAAGAGTAGAGATCCCCTCCACAAACTTTCTGTAATACCCAACTAAGCCTAAGAAACTGCGAATCTCTGTTGGAGTTGTAGGCCTCGGCCAATTCTTCACATCTGCTATATTTTTAGGATCAACCTTAATTGCTTCACTAGAGATGACATGACCCAAGAATGTGATAGATTCAAGCCAAAATTCACACTTTGAAAACTTTGCATATAACTTGTGCTGGGTTTACAGAACTACCTGAGATGATCGGCATGGTCCTCTCAATTGTGTGAATATATAAGGATCGTCAATAAACAATATCACAAAAGAGTCGAGGAACGACTTGAAAACATGGTTCATAAGATCCATGAATGCCACCGGGGCATTCGTTAGCCCAAAAGACATCACCAAAAATTCAAAGTGCCCATATCGGGTTCTAAAAGCTGTTTTCGGAACATCCTGCTCCCTGATCTTCAATTGGTGATACTCGGATCGTAAATCAATTTTGGAGAAGTACTTAGTACCCTGCAACTGGTCAAATAAATCATCTATCCTTGACAGTGGGTACCTATTCTTGATTGTGACCTTGTTGAGCGGCGGATAGTCGATACATTTCGTAGTGACCCATCCTTCTTCCTTACAAAGAGAACCGGTGTGCCCCAAGGCAACACACTTGGCCAGATGAAACCCTTTTCTAACAAATCTCTCAATTGTTCCTTTAGTTCCTTCAATTATGTCGGTGCCATTCTGTAGGGCGGTATAGATATAGGATGCATGTCTGGCATCACATCAATCCCAAAATCAATCTCCCTATCTTGTGGTATACTAGGGAGCTCATTCAGAAAGACTACCGGAAATGCATTCATAACAGGCACAGACTCAAGTGTAGGTGCCTCAACATCGATGTCCGTAACACGGACCAAATGGTAAATACACCCTTTGTTGATCATCTTCGTGGCCTTAAGGTAAGAAATACACCTACCCTTCGACACCACATCATCCCCCTTCCACTCAATAACTGGCTCATTTTAAAATTCGAACCTAACGGTCCAAGTTCGGCAATCAAGCTTGGCAAAACATGAATAAAGCTAGTCCATCCCCATTATTACATTAAAATCGACCATCCTCAATTAAATGAGATCGTCCACGGTGTCCCGACCACGCAACGTGACAACATAATCCCTATAAACTCGCACGGACAAAATAGACTCACCAACCGGAGTGGATATAGAGAACGACTCATGAAGTTGTTCCGGTTCTATCCCAAATTCCATAGCAACATATGGAGTGACATATGACAAAGTGGAACCAGGATCAATAGGAGTATACACATTATGAGATTGGACAGTCAATATACCTGTGACAATATCTGGAGACAATATCTGGAGACGCTTCTGAATTCTGGCAATCCCTTATGGCATAGAAATGACTGGATCCTCTCGAACTCTGTGCTCCACCCCTAGCTACACCACGCCTTACGGGTTTTAGAGTGCCTCGAGCTGGAGGAGGTGTTGCGGATGTAGTAGCTGCAGAACTGGTTGGCTGTGCTGGGCCCCTGCCTGCACCATGGCGGGACGAACGACAATCCCTCTGAATGTGGCTTCTCAATACGCATTTGTAGCATATGGGTAAGTCCATATAACATATTCCTACGTATATCTTTCAACACCTAGGGCATGGGGGCTTCCGTTGCTGCTGGAATCTACCACCATGTCGACCCTGTTGGTAAGAGTCCCCGTTGCCCTGACTGGGCCTGAAATGGCTCCACTGCTACTGATTGGGCCCTGATGGCAGTGCACTAGTCGAAGACTGAGCAAAGGACTAAGATGGCCTTGACGACCCTCCCCTGAACGTTGACTTGCCGCCGCCAGAAGAACCACCAATGTTGCCCATAGAGCAGGCCTTATTGCTACCCTCTCACTCCATCTTGTTCTTCCATTTGCGGGTCTCTGTTGGTTGATCAGATGCAACCATCTTCCCATAGTTCATATCAGAATTCAAGGCAGCGGTAGCGGCCTCATTAATCACCAAGGGATTTAGGTCCTGCACAAACCGGCGCACTCTAGCCTCCATAGTGGGCAACATATAAATAATATACTTGGACAGGAGCGCAAATCTCATATGGTATTCCCACACACTCAGGCTACCTTGCCTCAGGTTCTCAAACTCAGTGGCACGGGCTGCCTTAGTCTCGGCAGGCTAGAAATGATTAATAAAGGCATCGGCAAACTCACCCCACCTTGCCGGAGGGCTCCCTTCTTCACGGGACTCCTCTCATAGCTCAAACCAAGAATATGCCACCTCTTTTAGGCGGTAGGAGGCGAACTCCACTGCCTCTGTCTCAGTAGCACGCATAACTCGGAGAGTTTTGTGCATCTCATCAATGATGTCCTAAGGGTCCTCCTCTGGTTTAGTACCCGGGAACACTGGAGGATCTAACTGAAGAATCCTGTTCACCCTGGAACTAGAAGAATCCCTTGGCTGACTGGAAGAAATGGGTGTAACATTTTATCTCTGGGCTTGGGAAGCCACTAACTGAGCCAACATCTGTATGGCTCCCCTAAGATCAATATCAGAAATACCAGAATCGGAAGATGGAGCTGGAGGTGGAACAGGAATATCAGTTGGAGGGACTGTTGCACCCTCGGTAGGTGTAGGGACATGTGCAGTCTGATCAGTTGCAGTAGAATCAAGCAGTGTAGTAACTGGAGGGATATCCTCACCCCTCGGGTGTTCACCCGCATCATCAAATATAGAATTCACTGCCACTCCTGGGGTGACATTGGCTCTTTGGCCAGTTCTTGCCTTCTTCTTAGGCGCCATGTACTGAAAATTAGAGCAACGCACGAGTTAAAGGATGAAAAATTTTACAACCAGCTTTATCGCACGATCGAGAACATAAAAGAAGGGTATTATTCCTAAATGCCCAAGTAGCATCCTAATTATAGATGTGGTCGACAACACACCGATAAGAAGGACTCTACTAGATACGGCTCAAAGACATCCTAGGACACTTTAAAACCTTAGGCTCTGATACCATGTTTGTCATGCCCCGAACTCGGGGAGCGCGACCGGTGCTCAACCGAGTGAACCTGGTCAAGCAAGCATGTTAGATACTTTCTACCCAAACTCAGTTATGAATACAAAACAAATACATATTTTTGTTAATTATACGATAAGGAATCTATGTATACAATACCAATTTATGACAATAAGTTACTTAATTTTAAAATCTCCAATTACACACATTTTCATGGTCTAAAGTGAAACAAGTAATTCCAACACAACATAACATGGTTGGACTTCCCCAGCACCAATATACAACCCACACTTTGTCTACGGAGCCTCTAATAGATACAAAAGAGTACTATGATAATGCCAGCAACAAAGCCCCGTCTATACCTCAGACACAATACACAAGGAATAAAAGATACATGACCCCGAAATGAAGTGGGGCTCACCAAGTTAGCTGTGAAGATGGTGTACCGCTATCACTGATCAATGTCTCCTGCTGTGGAACCACCTGCATCCATTAAAGATGCAGCGCCCTTGGCAAAAGGGACGTTAGTACATATGGAATAGTACTAGTATGAATGACAAAACACCTTCTCAATAGAATGATAAATAATACAAGGAATAACAATCATAATATAACTGGAAGCCACAAACAAAATCAAACCTCAAATTAGGATCAAGAAAGTGTTCAAATTAATTTCCATATCTTAGTTTGGGAGATCTTTAATAACAATATTCCACCGTTCACGATACCAATATTTACAATACCAATACCACCGTACTTTTAACATGAAGTCCGATTACGACCCGATCGGCTAGGCCGTCTCATTCGAGACATCATCCTTTTTATACCAATCATCTCATTTCATACTTCTTTCATATTTTTTCATTTTATTGGCACTAGTGGCTACAATTATAAAATCATTCTTTCCACATCGGCCGTATTTAGTATTTCATGCTCACCTTTTTCACTTTCAAACATCATAATCATCATCCACAACAAGGCATTTCAAATCAACGTTCTTAGTACATATGTGAGCACTTAAACGTCTTAGGCAATAGAGATTTTTTCACAAGATTTGGCATAATAGCCTTTGTTTGGACTTGGCCCGAAGTCGAAACATTTTTAATGTACAACTCATACTTTGAACACATTCTCAAATGATAACATAACATGATAAAAGCATTTGGTATAAATATTGAACATATATCTTTCAACACAACTCATTCGGAATAGCCAATTTTTTTATAGTGAACCGCTAGGGACTTACATAAATTACTTGAATACCGCGGGATTCAATTCTAAGAGAGGAGTTTAGCCAACATACCTCAATTTAAGCTTTTCTTAAATTATTATAATGTTCCTAAAATCCTAGCAATCCCAATCTCAACCTTCAAGCTCCAAAAATATTACAATGCTCCAATTGATTAAAATGTCTAAATATCACCCACTATTCAATACCTCTTGGTGGAAGAATCTCACTTTTCCTCTTTTTGGTGTTCTTGAAGATTCAACCAATTTCCTTGAAGTGTATCCATGGTGGAAGAGCTCCTCCTTCTCTATAGAAATCCATTCCAAGACGAAGAACTAACACATTCTCTCTCTAGCCTACGCACATAGGATACGCAGGGTGGACTTCCATTCCCCTTCAATTGGAAGTTGCTGGATTTGCCTTCGCAATGGTGCGTTGGCTACGCAAGACTCGTGTAGCTGTTCTAACATCCTTTAGTAAAAAGGTCATAACGTCTTGTAGGAAACTCCAAATGATGAACGGTTTGAAGCATTAGAAACTAAACACACAGACCTTTCATTTGATTAGTCATAAACCATATAAAACTTCATATCTTGAGAGTTATGCTCGTTTGAAGTTAGGCCTTGTGGGAACTCACTTGAAACTTTACCCCATCGTATAATTTCCAACTTGACTTAGCCTTGGGGCTCTTCTTAGACCATAAACAATTCTTAATGCACCTCATACATATATTATCATGATCAATTGATATCATTCATATTATTAGACTTGTTCATACCCGAATTAATAAAATTAGTACATGCCAATCTTCTTAATGGTCTTAAAACACTTCGAAATTTTCCTGGGTGTTACAGCGATCATGGTTGAACCTTCACGATCGTAGAGAAGAACATTAGGCACCAGCAAACAACATTCCAAAATAGGAGAAAATGGCCCGTAGCCTATTCGGAACACACCCAAGGCCCCAGGACCCCGTCGAAACATACCAATAAGTTCCATAACATAACGCAGACCTGCTCGAGGCCTCCAATCACATCAAACAAAGTCAAAACTATTAATCGCACCGCGAATTGTACTTAAGGAGCTTATGAACTTTCAACTTCTACAACTCCCGCCGAAATATATCAAACCAGCCCGGAATGACGTCAAATTTTTCATGCAAGTTCCAAATAACACAACGGAGCTATACCAACTCCCAGAATCAATATCTGAATCCGATATCAACAAAGTCAACTCCCGGTGAAACCTCGCAACCGTGTAAACCTTCAACTTTCCAATTTTAGCCAAATTGCATTAATTTAACCTACGGACCTCCAAATCCAAATCCGGACATATGCCTAAGTCAAAATCACCATATGAAGCTATTGGAATTATCAAAACTCTATTCCGGAGTAGTCGTCATAAAAGTCAAACTCCGGTCAACTCTTTTCACTTAAGCTTCTAAAGAAAGAATCCTTCTTCCAAATCAATCCTAAATCATCCAAAGTACGAACTCGACCACACACATACGTCATAATACATAATACAAATATGATCAAGACCATAAACCACCGAATGGGATGCTAATTCTCAAAAAGACCGGTCGGGTCGTTATAAGTACGTGAGAGATATGAATGACTATAGTACCATCGGCACATCCACACTTCAAGAGTCATCCTGCCCAAGTAACAAGACCTAAAAATGATCTTTAACATGCATGATGAGGCTAGAGTATCATAAGAATAAAAGGTATAGATATATGTTTATGACTAAGACCAAATCAAGTATACCAACTGCCTCAGAAATAGTCCATCAAGCCCAAGTAAGGTGTCATAAACTAAAACATGATCTCTAGCAGGTGTAATCGTGCTCATGTTGTTATAAAATCTAATTTAAAGCAAAATTCAAGAAAAATATGCAATTTAACAAAGAGTAGAGTGCCATAAAATCTACCCCAAGCGTTAATAACCACGACATACTCATATATGTTTGTCACCTCGTATATGCGTACTCCCACATGTAGAAAACAAGATCATTTATTAGGAAAATTTGCTCAAACCAAATCTAGGAAAGACACTTACCTCATCCGGGATAATCTAAGGCTCCAAAATCTTTCTTCCTTTAGAAATTACCTTCAACCGGCTAAAATTCCGACCTCGTTGGTGAAACCCTAACATCAAACCTCTCAAAATAAGATCAAAAAGTTGGAAAATAAAATAAAAAACACAAAACTCGGCGTTAAATAGCTCACAAAAGTAGTTGTAAAAAAAGTGACCAGGGCCGCATATTAGCTTCGCGGGCCACATATCTAACGCAAACCAGAACAGTTAAAAAATCCGCACTAACCCTCTTCTATTATAATGGACATATTTCCATGTACAAAAGTCAAAATGACAAATGGTATGAACCACCATAAACTAGACTCAAAAGGATACAATTGCATCAAAACCTAATCCCAATATTCTTTATAAATTGGGAGAATGGTCTTTTGAAGTCAGGTCATCTATATAAAAATATAGTTTCAGCAATTTAATTCTTCTAGAACTTGCTCTAAATGAATTGAAACTCACCCAAGCCCCGTGAGTCTCCATCCAATAATTCCTATAAGTCCAACAACCACACACCTAGTGTAATCCCACAAGTGACGTCTGAGAGGGTATGTAATGACCCGACCGGTTGTTTTGAGTATTAGCATTTGGTTTAGCTACTTTGGAGTCTTGATTAGCTTTTTATGATGCATTATGACTTGTTCATATCGCCGGTTTTTGTTTTTAGGAGTTTTGGAATTTGTTTGGAAGAATAAATTTCATGTTTCAAGCTATAAGTTGGAAGAGTTGACCATATTTGACTTTTTAGTATTTGACCTCGGTTTGGAGTTTTGATGGTTCCGTTAGGTCCAGATGGTGATTTTGGACCCGGGCGTAATCCCGGATTTGCATTTGGATATTTCTAGAAGGTTTCAACACTAATTGGAGAATGTTGAAAATTTGAAAGTTTGGAATGTTCACAAGGTTGATCGAGAGTTGACTTTGATGATATCAAATTAGGATTGTAGTTCCAGAAATTGGAATAGCTTCATTATGTCATTTGAAACTTATGTGCAAAATTTGAGTTTATTCCGAGTTGATTTGATAAAGTTCGGTATGAGTTTGGGAAGTTGAAAGTTCATTAAGTTTGATTTGAGGTGAGATTCTTCGTTTTTATGTTGTTATGCATGAATTAAGACCTCTATTAGGTCCGTGGTAGGTTATGAGATTTGTTGGTATATTCGGACGGTAACTCGAGGGGCTTGGGCGAGTTTCAGATTGATTTCAAACCATATTTCTTCATGTTTTCACTAGTGGTAGCTGCTGGTTTCTGATGCCTCGATCGTCCTTCGTGTTCGCGAAGATGGGTATGCGATCGCGTCGAGTAAATCTGGAGCTGGGCACTTTCTTCATCACGGTTACGATTGGATGGCTGCATTTGCATAGGGCTGTGTTGGTTACTGTTCGCGTTCGCATGATAGGCACCGCAATCGCGTAGAGCATAGATGGGGAGCTGGGAGTTGGTGAGTTCTCCTCTGCGTTCGCGTAGGTCAGTCCGCGTTCGCGGAGTGTTGGAATCTATTGTCACCATGTTCGCATGAGTAGGCTCGCGAATGTATAGTACATTTTTACTGGGGAGGGCATTTTCTTCTTCGCAATCGCGATGGTATTCGCGCGATCACGGTCCATTGATTCATCCAGTGAATATAAAGCACTCTATTTCAGAGGTTTCATCCATTTTTGCATATTTTGAGCTACCCATCTCGGATTGAGACGAATATTGAAGCGATTTTCACCATATGGATTGGGGTCAGTGTTTTCTACTCTGTTTTGATTATATTTCATGAATCTATCCTTATTTTTGGCATTTGGTTGATGATTTCAATAGAGAAATTGGGGGTTTTTGTCTAAAATTTCAAAAAGTGAATTTTCGAGTTTTGAGCATCGATTCAGAGTCAGATTTGAGTAAAACTAGTATGGTTGAACTAGAAATTGAATGGGTTGTCAGACTTTGTGAGTTTTGTCAGGTTCCGAGGTCCGGCCCATGTTTGACTTTTTGGTTGACTTTGGGGATTTTGATTAAAGATTCTACCTTTATCTATTGGGTTTGTTTCCTTTGGAATTATTTGATGTTCTTGACTTTCTTTTGGATAGTTTTGCGTCATTCAGAGGTCGGTACGTGTGGGATGGAATTTCTAGAGTATTGATCGACTTGCTCTTGGATTTGGCTCGTTCGAGTTAAGTAACTCTTCTGAACTGGGTGATGAGGGTATGAATCCCTGAATATACGTGTTATGTGTTTGGTGTTAAGGTGACGCACATGTTAGGTGACGGCGTGTGGGCATGCACCATGTGAATTGTGACTCAGTTAATTATGTGGTAATGTGTAGTTATATAATCTTGTATTTATCCATGAAATTTCTACGTGATAGAGTAGTTGAGTTGTGATCCATGTTAGGAACCATGTTTAGGATATATGCTTATTATGTTGAGACCCGTTGAGGTCATTTCTGTTGTTGAATTATTTGCTTAATATTTGCAGTTACATACTCAGTTATAGTCATTCATTTGCATATCATATCTCAGTCTTTGTTATCATTATCGTTATTTGGGCTGACTGGCATAGGATTTGTGAGCCCGAGAGACTGGAGAGTTTGATATTCATGACTTCACATGCACATTGACATGTAGGCATATAGATGTACTTTTCTCATGCTATCTGATTTTTTAATATTTTATCTGTTATTGAAAGTTTTTGGGAAAAATCATAGTTTTCTGATATACTCATATTTTGGTGATTTTGGTGAAAGAATTGGATTTTACTGTTATACTTGAAAAGCATGCCTATTTTTGTGTAACTTCAAACGGGTTGAGCATCATATCTTTGAGTTGTTTCTTGTACTACTTCAATTACATTGTTATGAGTTGTTGTTGGCTATTGGTATTGGACCCTCACCGTTGTCCAAGCTCGTCACAACTTTCAACCTATGGTTAGGTTTGTTTATTTATTGAGTACATGTAGTCGGTTGTACTCATACTACACTTATGCACCTTGCGTGCAGATTTTGGATGTTGATGTTATTGTGTATGGCGGGAGCTGGCACTAAAGACGTACCTGCGTTCTGGTCATAGCTGCCTCTTATTTTTGGTAGCTTTAAAATTATTAAGTCGTTCATGTATATTTCAAACAGATGATGTAATTATTCCATACCAGCTTTGTAAACTCTAAATCTTAGAAGCTCTTAATTCGTAATACCAGTCCTTGGGATTTTGTATATAAGCTCAGTTATTTCATTATTTATTTTCTCATTTAAATATCATTTGAATAGTATTGTTTCTATTTGGCTTATCTAGCGGGTTGGGTTAGGTGCCATCACGACTAGTTAGATTTTGGGTCCTGATAAGTTTGTATCGGAGCTCTAGGTTAATAGGTTCTACGAGTCATGAGCAAATGTCTAGTAAAGTCTTGCGGATTGGTACGATGACATCCATACCTATCTTCGAGAGGCTACAGGGAATTTAGGATAAACTTCACATTCTTTTCCTTATCGTGCGACATTGATTCAACTTGAAGCGTATTTCTTTGAATTCCTTCCACTCACGCGTATGCGCATGTGAGCGCTCGATATCAGTTGTGCATTGAGATATGTTTTTTGTGTATTGGTGATGGGCCAGTCTGGAGGACTTGAGGCCAGGTTTAGACCGCAACTTAGGCTCAGTAGTTTCAGTTGTGTGAGTATATGCTTTTGTACTTCTATGTCTGGTGGTGTTCATTTAGTAGGACTAGTTGCTCGGTAAGTGTTTGGATGGCTATATATGAGTGGGAAGTGACTGCGAAAAGTTTTCAGATGGTTTGAATGTGTTGAGAAGAGTTTGCTTGAGATGTGAAAAGGACTATTGGATGCTCGATTTTTGTGGATGTGTCATGCAGTCTTGAGTTATGAAGGTTTTTGAAAGATTCTTTCGTGTTATTTCATTTTTCGAACGAAGTAGATTTTCATGTCTTGTTGATAAGTTCAAACTCAGGGAGATTAAGTGACTGCTATTAGTTGTGGCTGTGGAAGGGTATATAGAGATGTCACTTTGAGGCTAAGCAGGTGGGTTATCACCTGGGGCAATCCACTGATGTGTGATCTTTACGATGTTGTGTGAAGGCTCTCTTTTCTACCAGTGGGTATATGTGATGCGATTTGTATTTAGATTGGTTGAGAAAGTTGACCTGGTCATCACGAGGATGAATGCGGGCTTAATAGATTATTTGAGGTACTATATGGTTTGTGTCACATGAGCTTATGAAGGATTTAGTTGAATCTCACTTCGGTATTATGGCAGTAATAGAGTATGGAAAATGTGAGTTATCGAGTGTTTTGATCTATGGCTTTGAGCCATGTGGGGGAGTCTGCTATTGACGATTTGATTGCATGGTTACGTGTTAGATTGGTTATGACTTGCAGAGGCTGGTTTTGAGGATGACATAAGCAAGGAACTTTCTGGATACAGGGTGTATTACACTTTATGGGTATATGGAAATCATGGAATAATTGAGTTGTTATTCGTGAAAGATGTAGTGCGCATGGAGTAGGAATTTGCTCGATTGTGTTAAGGCAGGGTTACTTCATTGGGTGTTGTCGTGCTAATAGGGCACATGTCATTAGGCTCGTTTGGGTGGTGCAATTGAGATTTGAGCAGAGTGGGTCACTCTCTAGAAGGTTCTAATGGGTTCAAGATTTATATGTAGCAATTGAGAATTTTCCAGATTTGTATATGGCTAGAATATGAGATTTTCATCGAATGGTGTTGGGACTTGCGGTATTACTGTATCACTATGGATTCTACATTTCAGTATCATAAAGGTAAAAGGAAACAACTTTATATTCATAGTAGGTCTTTTCAGAGTGGGTGTCTCAGTTGTGGTACTTATGGGGTGCTTAAGAAGGAATACAAGGCTTATGGGCCCTAGGGCGGTGTGGTTTTATTCTAGGATCTCTTGCAGTGAGATTTGGGTAAGGATCATGGTGTTCTGGCAAGGAGAAGTGTCACCTTGAGGGTAATTCAGAAGGAACTCGGAGGAAATAGGATAACTTGGTAGTAGGTTGGATCAGTATGGTAATGGTGTGCTCGGTTCTTTTGGCTCTTATGATGAGGTGAGGCTTTATAGGTGTTTTGTGGAAATACTCTTGAATTTTGCGACCTGCGTGGCTTGTTTGAGTTAGGAGGATTCAGTTATGATAGCTTGGCTATGTGCAAATGGATTTCAAAGTGTTGTCGATGGTTTCTATCATGGTTTGAGATGGATATTTCCTACCGGCATGAGGAGCATGTCGTGTATTGTGATTTTCTACTTGATGTGATCATGTGAGAGGTTCCTGGGTAATTGAGTATGTAGTTTCCTTGTGACTCAGAGTTGATAATGAGGTTCTCGTATTTTCATATGATGGCCTAATAGAGGCAGCGCATGGTGTGAGATTGGGATTTGCATGTGCAAGTATACGATTCATTTTCAAAAAGAAGGTCATGAGTTTATGCAGCACATACGATTTTAGATATTTGGCACTATTTGGTATTACCTGAGAAGAGTGTACATTCAAAAGGCGCACTGAGTTTTGACTTACGGATGCTTTATTGGTATTGCGGCACTTGCCTGGTTGATCAACTGTTATTATTCAGATTTTTTCTATGTAGCATGGAAGAATTATAGAAGTATTTCTCGTGGGGATGATTATGTATGATAGATGTGTTAGTCATTCGTGTGGCGGAGTTAGGATCGGCTATGGTGATTCATGTGTTCTATGGATGTTGAGACTAAGAGGTTTTATAAGCAGATTATTTCGGGTTTGCGTACTGTGAAGATGTGGCCAAAGTTAGCTAGATGGTAGTACGTGCTATGGTTAGGTCATTGTGGACTTTTGGAGGACCATTTATCCATTTGGGGATGACCAGAGTTAATTTGGAGGCCCATTGGTAGGCCTGAGGAGGATGTGTATTCTACACCCGGTCGTATTTATTGACTCGGCACTGTTATTGTAGAAAGGTGTGTCATTCAGTTAGAGTAGAGCTTGTCCGTGTTCTGAAGGGTTGTAATTTGTTGGTTATATTCACACATGATGTTGTTCTGTTCGGCCCTTGTAGCAAAATTTGAGCGAGATAGCTATTAGGGTGTTGGATGGTTGATTGCGCCTTGGTTATGTTTTTTTTCGGGCTATGGTATATAATGTTATTTGCTTCTCCATGGTTATGGTGGTGCACTTTCATACTTAATGTCAAATTTCTTGTGGTTGTTGATTTTGAGCATTGGGGATCGAGGTATTTCATATGGATCGGTGTTTGGATGGGTCACGTATTGCAGCAGGGTTATGATGGGATATGATCCGTTCTGATAGATCTATGTGTTTTGGTTAACGACCTGTGATGGATTCTTAGCATTGCGTTGTGGTTGTACTTGTTGAGCTTGTGGGACAGTTCTCTCATTTAAGTTATTTTTCATTTTTGAGTGCATTTGAATTGTTGCGTATTGGTGCATGGATTGCACGATTTGTGGCTCTAGGTAGTATTGGTGTGGCATGCCAGTAGAGTAGCTTGTATGTGATGAGAGGAAGTCTTTGAGCCTGAAGTTATTGCTATCGAATTTGATTATAGCGTGTTTGGAAGAGTAATATCGGGGGTCAGCTTAGAATTTGGCTATGGTTTTGGTTAGGCGAGAGGGCTACATGACTTGTAAATCTGATGGTTATGAGTTTCTGCGTGTTTCTTTCATCATCGGTAGTATACGAAGGTTTCGAATGCGGTCTTTTTTTATATGAGGTTTATTACCAGTATTGGGTTTGTTTTGAGCAGCTACTGTGATCGGGAATTATTTCTACGAGTGTGTGAGTTGTGTGGTATATCACGTGATTATGCCTTGGGTTATGGTTATGGCTTGATACAGCTTGTTCAGACTCATACAGTGTGCAGATGCGAGATTCGGGTCTTGTAAGGAAATTTTGGATGTTGGAAATTGGGTTTTAGGGCTTAAGAGCTGAGGTTGAATTATGAATCTTCAGTCATGTTGTGTTGTCAGACATATAGAATAGGGTGACGTGGGATCACCCTCGGGTATGTGCATGGTAAGGTTACACATCGATTTAATGTCTTTGGAACAACTCTGGGCACGTTCAAGGACGAACGTATGTTTATGTGGGGGGGAAATGTAATGACCCGACTAGTTGTTTTGAGCATTAGCATTCCGTTGAGATCATTATAGTCCTGATTAGTTTCGTATGATGTATTATGACTTGTGCGTAGCGTCGGTTTTGGTTTTCAGGTGTTACGGAATTTGTTTGGAAGAATGAATTTCATGTTTGAGGCTTTAAGTTGGAAGAGTTGACCAAGTTTAACTTTTTAGTCTTAGACCTCGGTTCGGAGTTTTGATTCTTCCGTTAGGTCCGAATGGTGATTTTGGACTCGGACGTATGCTCGGATTTGCATTTGGATATTTCTAGAAGGTTTCAACACTAATTTGGTGAAAGTTGGAAATTTGAAGGTTTGGAATGTTCATAAGTTTGACCGAGAGTTGCCTTTGATGATATCGGATTCAGATTGTGGTTTCGAAAATTAGAATAGCTTCGTTATTTCATTTGGGACTCGTGCGCAAAATTTGAGTTCATTCCGAGTTGATTTGATATGGTTCGACACGATTTTTGGAAGTTGAAAGTTCAAAAATTCATTAAGTTTGATTTGAGGTGTAATTCATCATTTCGATATTGTTATGCATTAATTCATCGTTCCGTATTAGGTTTGCGACTTGTTGGTATGATCGGACAGGAACCTGAGGGGCTCGGGCGTGTTTCTGATTGATTTCGGATAATTTTCTCCATGTTTTCATTGTTGGTTTCTGATGCCTCGATTGTCCTTCGCATTCATGAAGATGGGTATGAGATCGCGTTGGGGAAATTTGGAGCTGGGCACTTTCTTCATCGCAATCGCGATTGGATGGCTGCATTCCCATAGGGCTGTGTGGGTTACTGTTCGCGTTCGCATGATGGGCACTGCAATTGCGTAGAGCAGAGACAGGGAGCTGGAAGTTGGTGAGTTCTCCTCCGCATTTGCGTATGTCAGTTTGCGTTCGCGTAGGTGAGTCCACGTTCATGAAGTGTTGGCATCTATGGTCACCACGTTCGCATGAGTAGGATCGCGAACACATAATGCATTTTTAGGGGCAGTGCATTTTCTTCTTCGCTATCGTGATGGTATTTCCGCGGTCGTGATTCATTGATTCGTCCAATGAATATAAAGTACTCTATTTTGGAGGTTTTGGCCATTTTTGCACATTTCGAGCTATCGAGCATGGATTGAGACGATTAATGAAGCGATTTTCACCATATGGATTGGGATAGGTGTTCTCTACTCAGTTTTTATTATATTTCATGAATCTATCCACGTTTTTGGCATTTGGTTGATGATGTCAAAAGAGAAATTGGGGGTTTTTGTCTAAAATTTCATAAAATGAATATTTGAGTTTTGAGCATCGATTCGGAGTTGGATTTGAGTGAATCTAATAAGGTTGGACTCAAAATTGAATGAGTTGTTAGATTTTGTGAGTTTTGTGGGGTTCCAAGGTGCATTCCCAGGTTTGACTTTTTGGTTGACTTTTGGGCTTTTGATTAAAGATTCCACCTTTATCTACTGGCTTTGTTTACTTTCTCTTTATTTGATGTTCTTGAGTTGCTTTTGGATAGTTTTGAGCCGTTCGGAAGTTGGTACTAAACGGTATTGAGTTTCTAGAGTATTATTCGGCTTGCTCGGTATTGAATTTTGCTCGTTCGAGATAAGTAACACTTCTAAACTTAGTGCTGAGGGTATGAATGCCTGAATATATGTGTTATGTGTTTGGTGTTGATGTGACGCACATGGTAGGTGACGGGCGTGTGGGCGTGCACCGTGTAAATTGTGACTCAGTTAATTATGTGGTACTGTGTAGTTACCCAATCTTGTCTTTATCCATGAAATTAATACGTGATAGAGCTATTGAGCTGTGATCCATGTTAGGAACCATGTTTAGGCTATATGCTTATTCTGTTAAGACACGATGAGGTCATTTCTGTTGTTGTGTTATTTGTTTAAAATTTTCAGTTACATACTCAGTCATAGTCATTCATTCGCATATCATATCTCAGTATCTGTTATCATTTGTTGTCACAACGTGTTATCATTGTTTGGACTGATTGACATGAGATTGGTGAACCCTAGAGACTAGAGAGATTAATGACTGAGTTGGGGCCTGAGGGCCGGATTGTGAGTGATATTGATGAGATCGGGCTGAACACCATAACAGATTTATTTGATTCATGATGGGATCGGGCTACACGCCTCAGCAGGCCATATTTGCTTTATATTTATTATTATTATATGGATCAGGCTGCACGTCGCTGCTGGCCCTATGGTATTTATGTATACTTTATTTCTGGGATCGAGTTGCACGCCGCAGTAGGCCATGATGGCTTATATTAGTGCTTGGGCAAGATCCGCCCATCCGGAGTCTGACATACCAGTAGTGAGTGCATGTTTTATTGATTCATGATGGGACCGGGCTGCACGCCACAGCAAGTACCGTACAGTGCAGAGTGACTGAGTGATTGGGTGTGCTAAAGGATTGAACATGATGAGTGGGAGTGCAAAACAGTGAGATTGAGTACTCTGAGAGTATGCGTACATGAGTTCATCACTGTGATGCACTGCATTGACATATATATTTGACATACATACATAGAGTTTCATTCCTCGTGACACATGGTATTGTGACATTCATGACTTCACATGCATATTGACATGTAGGCATATAGATGTAATTTCCTCATGCTATCTGAGATTTAAATATTTTATCCGTTGTTCAACGTTTTTTGGAAATATCATAGTTTTCTGATATACTTACATTTTGGTGATTTCGATGAAAGATTTGGGTTATAGTGTTATACTTGAAAAACATGCCTACTTTTCCGTAACTGATAACAAGTTGAGCATCATATCTTTGAGTTGTTTCTTGTACTACTTCTATTATATTGTTATGTGTTGTTGTTAGCTATTGGTATTTGACTCTGACCGTTGTCCAATCTCGTCACTACTTTCAACCTAAGGTTATGTTTGTTACTTATTGAGTACATGTGGTCGGTTGTACTCATACTGCACTTCTGCACCTTACGTGCAGATTTTGGATGCTGATGTTGATGTGTATGGCGGGAGCTGGCGCTGAAGGCATACCTGCGTTCCAGTCATAACTGCCTCTTGTTCTTGGTAGCTTTAGAATTATTAATCTGTTTATGTATATTTTAAACAGCTGGTGTATTTCTTTCATACCAGCTTTGTAAACTCTAATTCTTAGAATTTCATAATTTGTACTACCAATCCTTGGGATTTTGTATATAAGCTTAGTCATTTCATCATTTATTTTCTCAGATAAATCTCATTTGAATAGGATTGTTGCTATTTGGCTTACCTAGCAGGTTGGGTTAGGTGCCATCACGACTAGTTGGATTTTGGGTCGTGATAGGGTAGTGTGTACACATACCTTACATCAACAGACCAATTGAAAAATCGAAGTGAACAAAACAACAAGTAATATAAAAAATTAATGTATAAGAAAGTACAAGACTAACACTATGTAGCACACTAATACTGTTAGTAAAAAGGAAAAAATAAAACAGTTAGCCACCTAACCTTCTACTCAAATTCTCGATCTCCACATGTTCCTATCAATCGTCATGTCCTTGGTAAGCCTGAGCATCACCATTTCTTTCCTAATGACCTCATCCCAATACTTTTTTAGCCTAGTCGTACCTCTCCTTAGGCCCTCTAAGACCAACCACTCACATCTCCTCACTGGGGCATCAGTGCCTCTCCTTTTTACATTCCCGAACCATTTATGTCTTGCTTCTCGCATCTTCTCCTCTACCGTGGCTACTCCCACCTTATCCCGAATATCTTTATTCATAGGTTTATCCAACGTAGTATGCCCGCACATTTATCTCAAACATCCTCATTTCTCCTAACTTTATCTTTTGTACATGAGAGTTCTTGGCTGGCCAACACTTAACCCCATACAGGATAGTCGGTCTAACCACCGCTTTGTAGAACTTGCCTTTAAGCTTTGGCTGCACATTCTTTGTAATGACTTGACTGGTCGTTTTGAGCTTTAGCATTCCATTCGGTGGTTTGAAACTTTTAGTAGCTTCATATTATGTATTATGACTTTCTTGTATGGTTGGTTTTGGTTTTTGAGCGGTTCGGGATTAATTTGGAAGAATGATTCTCGTTTTAGAAGCTTTAATTTGGAGGAGTTGACCAAGGATTGACTTTTTGGTAAACAGGCTCGAAATTGGGTTTTAATTATTCCAATAAGTTTGTATGATGATTTTGGACATGTCCACAAAGTTTGGTTAAATTCCGATGAGGTTTGGATAAGTTTGGGTTGTATAGTGATTGTTTATGGTTTCGACGTAGATTTGAGCATAAAGGTTACGATATTGAGCAAACGGTCTTTGATTTGTGTTTCGACTAAACCATTATATCCGTATCGTAATTTTGGAATCATAGCAACTGAAATCATCAAGGTTAGACATTGTATGAGGAATTTAAGGTCATTTTACTAAGAATTGGATTGCCATATGTTTCAGATTAATTACGAAATTGCCACTACATTCATATTTTAAAATCTGCACTATTTCCAAATATTGAAACCAATATATCTCCTTCATTATAAGGATAAATCGAGTGATTCAAAAGGCTAACTTGACTGGAATTTCAGGAGGAATCCATTAGAGGCATCAAAAGCGAATTTCCAAATATTGACTGGAATTTTAGAGGCAGAACATTTGGGCATTTTTGGCTATTAATGTTTTTGGAGTTTTTCTCATCTTGAAATTTTGGGATTGGGAGAATTCAAGGACGTTCTTCAAATTTCTTCCATGGGGTAAGGTATAAAACATAACCTAAGTATTTCCCCTTGATTCATTCCATTGGTTTAAGATTTAATCCATGATTGTAATTGAATACCCACCTAATTCTTTAAATCAAGACTAAAGGTTATGTCCTAATTTTTAAAAATTAAAAATGAGTTAGAGGCGTTTATTTCCCGATTACTTTTGGGGTCTTGTTCTCCTATATAAGGAGAGCAACATACTCGAATTTGGCGAGTTTTGGAGGAGTATTTCGGCAGATATGAGACCCAACTAGTGTGGGTTTGACTTTTGGGTTATGAATACCCAAGAGCGATATGTTGGCGAATTGGTTCAGCTATCAGACTTCGATTGAGTCAATTTTTATTCGTGTGAGCTTGTATTGGTTCGAGCTTCTCTTGGGTAAGCTTAGATTCGGAATCCGAGGCAAGCCCGACGTTGACTTTTGTTGATTTTTGGGGAAAATGTAAAGATCATAGCTTTATTTAGTGTAACTGATTTCTCTTGCATTGTTTGATGTTATTAAGTCAGTTTTGGTTAGATTTGAGCCGTGACGAGGCAAATTTTAGGGGAAAATCCATTTCGGAGGGTTGAGTTGGCCTAGTTGAGGTAAGTATCTTCTCTAATTTTGTGAGGGAAAAACTACCCCTTAGGATTTGTGTTGATTGTGCTATTTGTGTTATGTGAAAGTCGTGTACACGAGGTGACGAGTGGGTACACGAGCTATATGTTGTATTTGACTAGTTTAGATTATCTAGACTCTTTCCATGCCTTTAATTGAATTGTCATAACATGTTATATCTCTCATTTTTAATCTACTCTTACATGATCTATTTGACGTTGTTAGCACTTGTTCTACCTCTTACTTGTTATTTTTCTCTTATATGCTTTAATTGAAGTTATTGCCTTCCTTATTGTCTTGTTACCTCTTTATTTTTGAATCATTTTTAATTGAAGTTGTTATTTTGTGGAATATCATCTTGTTGAGTTATTGGTGTTGAAGGTGTAATAGCCATTATCACATTGAGGCGAAGTTGTTAATTGTTGATATACCTTTCCTTGTTGAGCATTCCCATTCATTTTGTTATCGTTAAAACTCTTGTACACATTGTGTTGAGCCATGGGCTATTTGTTGTGAAAATATTGAATTGTTCGTCCCTTCATAACTTCGTGCTTATTTTCTACTTGCCTTAGCTGTTTTACTTGCACACCTAAATTGTCACGTGCTTTACTTGTCCGGTTGTTTTTCTAATATTAGTTGCATTCCTTTGATTATTACGTGGTTCCTTTATTGCATTGCACTCATACCCTTTGATTGTATAAATTCTATTAAATTGAGTTATTGGATTGTTTAAGTTTATATAAATTGTTGGTGGGATCAGATTGCGCGCCGCAACAGTTATTGTACGTTATAATTGATATTGATAAACGATAATATGGTGGAATAAGGAAGGATTATGATATTGATAAATTATTATATGGTGGGATCGGGTTGCGCGCTGCAACTGTTTATATGCATAATAATTGATATTGATCAATGATAATATGGTGGAATAAAGGAGGATTATGATGTTGATTAATGATGATAAGGTGAGATCAGGCTGCACGCCACAATAGATTGTTTACGTTACACTTGATATTCACAAAGGATGTTACAGCGGGATTGAGTTATACACCGCAACAGATTGTGTATGTTGTACTGGTTGTGGTTCTTGTGTTTGTTTCAGCATTTATATATGAGATTACGAGGTTTGTTATACTCGGCTTTCTGATAGTGAAGATTGAATTCATTTTCATAAACTTATTGCTTTACTTTCATTTCTTGTTTTTTTCTCTATTATTATGATTTAATCGTGTGGACTCACTATATCATACTCTGTTGAGTTGTTTGTAATATAATGGTTTAAATACAAGAATTATTAACATGCTTTATTCTATGTGCCTCTTAATATAGATCTCTTTATCTCACTCGGTTCCTTATTATTCTAAATGGTTATCGCACTTTCACTATAATTGGGTTCTCAAATTATACTCATCACCATGTTAGATGTTTACCTTACTTAAAAATTTATCATGTTTTTCCTTAACAAATTCTATATTTAATTCGTTAATTTAACTTATGTTTTATTTTGTTTAAAAATGATAATTTTACTCAATTTTATTGATTTCTAAACTAAATCCATCTTATACTCTGTTTCGTACAAATTGTACATTATTTTACTTTACTTGATTTCTAAAATAAACTCATTATTTTAGTTAACACCTTACTTTATTCAAGATTGTTATTATGTTTTATGGTGTTTAAATATATCTTTTGTTTATCTAAATTAATATTTATCAGGGTTGCAAATTACATGGAAGCACGAGGGCTTTGCCATGTGAAGGTGATTGTTATTGTGGGCACAAGGTGCCATGTGTGTAAGATTTTAAATCTGTGGTCCATGACTTGTGGTTTATGAGGCGTGGTGCCTCAGGGTAATTCTTGTTGTAAGTCGATGCATTGGGAGAGATTTGAGTATTTGAGTTGTCATCCGTTTTCCTTATTTGAGTTCATTTACATTTTATCGGTGTTCTGATTATGTTGTTTCTTTGTTACTCGTTTATTACTTGCTGCCATTTATGTTTTTATTACTTAATTATTGGTTGTAAATTTATAATTCTTCTGCCATTGGTCTTACGTTGATGTTCTTTCCATTGTTAGCTTATGTATATTTTGAACAAGTTTCTATGTCTAGTAGGTGACTTGACCTGACCTCGTCACTACTCTACCGAGGTTAGGATTGATACTTACTGGGTACCGTTGTGGTGTACTCATGCTTAGCTTCTGCACGTTTTTGTGCAGATCCAAGTATTCTGATTGTGTTGTTAAGAGTTGCGTCTGCGCGACAGGAGACATCAAGGTATACTTGCTTGTCATTCGCAGGCATCAGAGTCACTATCTCACTTCATTATGCTACTTTTAAATTGTAATTCAAAACAATATTATGTTTAGAAATTCTAGTGTGTTTTAGTAATGCTTATGACTCCGTACTACCGGTTTTGGGAAATGTATAAGTATTGGACGCTTGCGGCTATGTATGTCATTTAATACTTTATGATAAATGATTAAATAGTTCAATTTTTTTATTAAATCCGCATGTGTTAGGCTTACATAGTCTTACATACTAGGAGCCATCACAACATCCTAAGGTGGAAAATTGGGGTCGTGTCAAGTTGGTATCAGAGCTCTAGGTTCATAGGTGCTACGAGTCATAAGCATATTTAGTAGAGTCTTGTGGATCGGTACGAAGACGTCTGTACTTATCTTCGAGGGGCTACAAAAATATTAGGAACCACTCATTTCATTCCTTATTGTGCGACATCGATTCAGCTTGAAGCATATATCTTTTATCCCCTTACATCTACTCGTATATGATGTTGCGGGCTCGATATCAGCTATGCTCTGATGGTTTGTAATGCTGTGGATACGCTATGAAGGGGCATAGATGATCGATCATTGTCTCGAGGTATTGTCCAGTCCAAGGACGCGGACATGTTGGTAGAACTTCGGTTGTTCAAGTGAGGGATACAACTGGTTCGTGTATCTGATTGGTGTTGTACGAGCTTATGAAGGTTGGTAATGTGGATCATCGGATGTTGTGCCCTATGACTCCATGCCAAGTGGAGGAGTCTACTATCGATGATCAGATTGCATGGGCAAGTGTCATTTCAGTCTTGGGTCTGAGGTATATATGCAGTGTTGAGGGGTTCCCCGGATTTGAACATAACTAAGATCTGAGATTTTCATGGGATGGTGCTGGAACTTGCAGTATATCTTTATCATTGCTAAATCTACATTCCAGTATCAAAGAGGTTAGAGAAACATCTTCAGATTCATATAAGGACTCTTCAGAGTGGGTATCTCAGTTGTAGCATTGTTGGGTGCTCCAGAGGAATACAACGGTTTATGGGTTTTCGGTCGCCGTGGTTCGTGCTAGGGTCTTCTACATCCAGCTTTGACTTAGGATCTTTGTGTACCGATAAGGGAAAGTGTTAACCCAAAGCCAAGTCGAGGAGGATTAGAAGAAATGGGTCAGCTCGGCAGTGTTGGGAGCATAACAACAAAGGTAACCGATCTTTTGGTGTAGTAATGCTTAACCAGCGTTCTATGGCAATACATTTGGGTTTGACGGCTTGCGTTACTTGGTTCAGTTGGGGAAGTTCAGTTCTGATGGCTAGCCGATGTGCAGGCTGGCCTCGAAGAGTTTTTGATAGTGTCGAGCACAACATGAGCTAGATGTCTGCAACTGGCATAAGGAACGTGTTGGTGTTATGATTTTTGTCTGGATGGGGTCACGAGTTCTAGACAACATGGACGATTTCAGATGCTTAGAAGAATTCTAGCATTATTTGATACCACCTAAGAAGGGTGCGCACTCCAGAAGGCGTACTGTGTTTCGACTTGCGGATGCCTGACTGGCATTACGATAATCTCCTGGGTGATCGACTATTGATCTCCAGGTTTTGCTTTGTGGCACGAGAGTATTATAGACGTACTTCTCGTGGGCTGACCGTATGTGAGGAATGCGTCAATTATTTTCGTAGTGTAGTTGTGATCGGATATGGATGTTACACCCCATATTTTATTTTTTTTGTACGTGAAACTATGCCATAAATAAATTGATGAAAGCACGGAAATGAGATATTACATCCCGCATTTTCGTACGTTAATGTTTCATCGCAAGTTATTACGTAAGTTCGGGAATGGGATTATTTTGAGATTATAAGCATTATGCTATTTCAAACAAGTGACGAGTAAATTCGTTAAGGTGAGAGGGTAAGCAAATCGAAGAAAATGAATTTCGTCGAAGTTTGGCATTTTGGATAAAATACGACCCGAGCTAAAATACCAGGTATTTATGGACTAGTACCATACAAGGTACCACATGGCCATGATAGTAAGGTGTATAAAGTGTATTAAAAGTGAGTTGTATTTTAAGTAATTTGAGATAATCCCTAATTATGTAGATAATTGGGTAATTATGGATTTTTAAGTGGGAGATTAACTTATAATTAAGAAATTATTGGATAAGGAATTAACTCCCTAACGTGGCAGCAAGCATGAAGGCTTAAATCAAGCCTAACGTGACTCTTAAGATCATTTAATAAGGCGGCAAGATTGGAGGAGTCTTTGTGGCTTAGTCATACAAAGTGTGGGGCCCACACGTTGTATAAAAGGACTTTCAAAATCACAAATTGAGATGCTTATACATGTAGTAATGGATGGAAATTCTCAAACAAGATTTCATACAAATCTTTTACAAGGTGAGATAGTTTGATGTGATTTTGCTTCAGCAAATTGTTTTATCCGAAATTATTCTGCGCAATAGGAACGACAGTTCTTGGATTAGTAAAAGAAGTCATACGAAATTGCACTATGTAATAACAACGAGATTTTGCAATTCTAAGGGAGTACGGTGCAATTCTTCTCAAGAATATCATACGGATTTTCCCTACTCTATGTATGTTAAGGCTAAGCCCTTCCTTCATTTTGGCGTGATCTTATAATTACATGTGTTTGATAATGAGGCATAAAGAGAAGTTCATACTCCCGAATTTATACACATTATCCTTGTCTCATAAATTACAGTATTCTCCTTAACGAGACTTCATATTTAATTGAGTATTGTCTTCTTCCAGTCAAGAGAGCAGAGAGCCTATATATATAATATTACAGTATTTTCATTACCATCGAGCTATAATCGATGGGCAGACCCCTATTGGGCAACCTCTGATCAGATGGTAAGTTATATACCGAGCCTACTGTGGCCGAGCGCCTATGAGCGAGCCCAGTTGGCCGAGATACAGAGCCTAGTATGGCCGAGTGCCTATGAGCGAGCCTACTATGGCAGAGCAGTTGTATATATACCGATCCTTATAGGTCCAGACAACTATTTTACTTACTTTATAGAGAGAGTTGAGTCAGTATCAGTAGGTAAGCATATCTTCATATTAACTTTGACTCCAAGTTACTTTCAGTTATTATATTATCAGTTCAGTTTTAGCTTTCAGTATATTGCCTTACATACTCAGTACATTATTTGTACTGACACCCCCTTTGCTTGGGGACGCTGCATTTCATGCCCGCAGGTCTCGATAGACAGTTCGAGAGTCCTCTAAGTAGGCGATCAGCTTAGCGAAAGATGTTGGTGCACTCCATTTGCTCCAGAGTTGCTTGTTTGGTCAGTATGATTTAGATGTGTATTGCTTGGTATGGCGGGGCTCTGTCCCTACCTTTATGACAATTATGTAATTTTAGAGGCTTGTAGACATATGTCATGTACGTAAAATATTGTATGGCCTTGTCGGCCTATGTTCAGTGTACGAGTGATTATTTTGGTCTTATAGGCCCATATGTCTTATATATAAGTTGGTGTTATATGTTGTATTCTACCTATCTCACGGCAGCCTCTCTGGCTCAGTTATCTATGATAGTATGATACAAAAAGATACGTTATATTGGTACTCGGTTGAGTAAGATACATGGTGCCCTTTGTGGCCCATCGGTTTGGGTCGTGACAATGAAGATTCTAATATTCTAGGGATTTGAAGACTAAGAGGGTTCTCGAGGCAAATTGTTCCATGGTTGTGAATGGTGAAGGTATGTTAAGAGGTTGATAACTGATGGTATGTACTATAGATATGTCTCTACTTCGAAAGGATCATAATTTATTTGTAGGCTTCTAGTAGGTCTAATAAGGATGTGTGTTCTAAATAGGATCAGATTTATCCACTCAACACAGTTATTATAGAGGGGTATGTTATCGATTAGGGTGGATCACATTTGTGTTCTGATCTGTTGGTTATCTGCACACCAATGCTGTTATCTTTGGTCTTTGTAGCAAAATTCGAGCGAGATTGCTCTTGGGGTGTTGAATGGTTGATTGTACCTTGGTTATGGTCTTCTTGTTTCTGGTATATAGTGATATCCATATCTCTATAGTTATGCTTACGCGCTTCATGTGTTTTATGTTGATATGCTTATGGTTATTGATTGTGAGTATCATGGATCGACGTATTCCAGGTGGACCGGTGTTGAATTAGGTCATGCATCTCAGTGGCGTTATGCTAGGATATGATCTTTTATGCTTATTTCGTGTGTTATCTTTCCCCTTCTGTGGTGGATTGTTAGCATTACGCTTCGTGGTGGTATCTGTTGAGCTGGCGGGATGGTTTCTTTATTACCATTCTCTTTCCATCATTTGGGTATATTTGAGTTATTGTTCGTTGGTGCACGGATTGCATGGTATGTAACTCTAAGTAGGATTTGTGTGGCAGGTCGGTCGAGTAGCTTGTACTGGATGAGATTAGGTCATTGGGCCTAAAATGAGTGCCATCGAATTTGATTAAGGTGTGTTTGCAAGAATTGTGTCACTAGTCGGCTTAGATTTTGGCTATGGTTATTATCGGGCAAGAGGGCTCCACGACTTGTTAATCAGAGGGGTGGTTATGAGTTTCTGTATGTTTCTTTTATCACTAGCAATGTACGAAGGTTCATAACAAGTTTTTAGTTGATATGAGGCTTGTTACCAGATTTGGGTTGGTTATCGAGCATCTAGTGCGGTCGGAAGTTATTGATATGAGTATTTGAGTTATATGGTATGTCATGTGACTATGTCTTGAGATATGGTTATGGATTGATACAGCTTGTTCAGATTTATACGGTGCATAGATGCAGGAATCGGGTCACATAATGAATTTCAGATGTTAGGGATTTGGGTTTTAAGGTTTACGGACTAAGGTTAAAGTAAGGATCCTATGTTAGGTGGTGTTATCGAGCTTATATGGATTGGGGTATCACCCATGTTTGTGTGTATGGTGAGGTTATATGGCGATTTGATGGCTTCGGAACGACTCTTGGCACGTTGGAGGACGAACATATTTTTAGGTGGGAGAGAATGTAATGACCCGGGCGGTCATTTTGAGCTTTAACATTCCATTCGGTGGTTTGACATATTGAGTAGCTTCATATTATGTATTATGACTTGTGTGTATGGTTGGTTTCGTTTTTCGAGCGGTTCAGGATTGATTTGGAAGAATGATTATCGTTTTAGAAACTTTAATTTGGAGGAGTTGACCAAAGTTTGACTTTTGGGTAAACGGAATCGGAATCAGGTTTTAATTATTCCAATAATTTCGTATGATGATTTTGGACATGTCCACAAAGTTTGGTAATTCGATGAGTTTTGGATAAGTTTGGGTTGTATGGTGATTGTTTTCAGTTTCGACGTCGACATGAGCATAAATGTTACCATATTGAGTAAACAACCTTTGATTTATGTTTCAACTAAAGTACTATATCCGTAACGTAATTTTGAAACCATAGCAACTGAAATCATCGAGGTTGGATATCGTATGAGGAACTTATGGTCATTTTACTAAGAAATGGGTTGCTAGATTTTTCAGATTAATTACGAAATTGCCACTGAATTCGTATTTAAATTCTGCACTATTTCCAAACATTGAAACCAACATATCTCCTTCCTTATAAGGTCAAATGGAGTGATTCAAAAGCCTAACTTGACTGAAATTTCACGAGGAATCATTGGAGGCATTAAAAGAGAGTTTCGGGATTATTTGGCACAAGAAACGAGGCAGAACAACCGGGCGTTTTTGGCTATTAATGTTGTTGGAGTTTTTCTCATATTGAAAGTTTGGTATTGGGAGAATTCAAGGATGTTATTCAAGTTTCTTCCATGAGGTAAGTTCTAAACCATAACCTAAGTATTTTCATTTGATTCTATCCCTTGGTTTAAGCTTTAATCCATAATATTAATTGAAAACCCACTTAATTCTTTAAATCAATACCTAGGATTATGTCCTAAATTTTTAAAATTGATAATAAGTTAGAGGTATGGAATCTTGTTCTCCTATAGTAGGAGAATAACATACCCAAATTTGTCGGGTTTTGGATGAGTATTTTGGGAGATGTGGGACCCAACTTGTGTGTGTTGGACTCTTGGGTTATGAACACCCAAGAGCGATATTTTGGCGAATTGGTTAAGGTATCAGACTTTGATTGAGTCGGTTTTCATTCATGTGAGCTTGTATTGGTTCGGGCTTCGCTCGGATAAGCTTGGATTCCGAATCCAAGGCGAGCCCGGCAAATACTTTTGTTGTCTTTTTGGGTAAAATGTAAAGATCATATCTTTGTTTATTGTAATTGGTTTCTCTTGCATTGTTTGATGTTATTAAATAACTTTTTGTTAGATTTGAGCCATGTGGAGGCGAATTTTAGGGGAATTGCTATTTCGGAGGATTGAGTTTCCCTAGTTTAGGTAAGTATCTTGCCTAACTTTGTGGGGGGGGGAGGGGGGAGGGGGACGGCCCTTAGGATTTGGAGTAATCGTGTTATTTGTGTTATGTGAAAGCCGTGTACGCGAGGTGACGAGTGGGTACATGGGCTATATTTGGTATTTGATCGGTTTAGATTATCTAGACATATTCCATGCCTTTAGTTGAATTGTCATAACATGTTATATCTCTCATTGTTAATCTACTCTTACATGCTCTATTTGACGTTGTTAGCACTTGTTCTACCTCTTGTTATTTTTCTCTTATATGCTTTAGTTGAGGTTATTGCCTTCCTTATTGTATTGTTACCTCTTAATTTTTGAATCCTTTTTAATTAAAGTTGTTATTTCATGGAATATCATCTTGTTGAGTTATTGGTGTTGAAGTTGTAATAGCCGTTATCACATTGAGGCGAAATTGTTAATTTTTGAGATACCTTTCCTTGTTGAGCATTCTCATTCATTTTGTTATTGTTGAAATGCTTGTACACATTTTGGTTGATGTAACGACCCGACCGGTCGTTTTGAGCTCTAGCGCATCGTTCGGCGGTTAGAGGCCTTAAGTAGCTCCATTTTAAGTATTATGACTTGTACGTGTGGTCGGAATTGAACTTCGGTAAGTTCGGAGTTGATTCGGAAAGAACATTCTAATTTCGGAAGCTTTAAGTTGGGAGAATAGGCTAAAGTTTGACTTTTGAATAGACGACCTCGAAATCGAGATTTGGAGGTTGCAGTAGGTTCGTATGATGATTTCGGACTTGGGCGTATGTTCGGGTTGAGTATCGGATCACTCGGGAGCATTTCAACGCTAATTATGGAAGGTCGGTATTTTAAAGGTTTAAGAATTTCATAAGTTTGGTTTGAAGTGGATTTTGATGTTATCGATCTCCGTTTGGGGTTCTGAGCCTTGGGATAGCTTCGTTATGTCATTTATGACTCGTGTGTGAAATTTGAAGTCACCCCGGATTGATTTGATACATTTCGACACAAGATATAGAATTTGGAAGTTTGAAAATTTATAAGTTTGATTCAAGGAGAGATTCATGATTTTGATGTTGTTTGACGTGGTTTAAGGCTTCGACTAAGTTCGTATTGTATTTTGGGACGTGTTGGTATATTTGGTTAAGGTCCCAAGGGCCTCGGGTGGATTCTGGATGTTTGTCGGATCGAAATTGGAAAATGAGGCAAAGGTGGAGAATTCTGGTTGCTGGTGCAACCGCTTCTGCAAAAGCTTCACCGTAGAAGCGACCTCACAGAAGCCAGGTAGTGAACCGTAGAAGCGGCTAGGAGTGAGCTAGGCAGAGGTCACAGGTCCGAAGAAATTCCCGCACATGCGTGATCGCAGATGTGACCAATGGAGCGCAGAAGCGGATTTGCTGGGGAAGTGTGGGACCGCGGATGCACTCGAGTTCCGTAGAAGCGGAACCGCACATGTGCATGAGGAGCCGCAGATGTGGTAGGCGACCTAGCCTGAGTTCTTGCAGGTGCGAGATGGAAGCCGCAGAAGTGACCTGGGGACCGCAGATGCGAAAGGTCGTCTGGGCATAGGTGTTCTTTTGAAAGCGGGATTTGGCCCATTTTCACTTGGTTGGGGCAATTTTGGAGAGCTTCAAGGGGATATTTTCATTAAGAAACACAAGGTAAGTGATTCCCATCTATTACAAGTTAAATACATGGTTTGTATAAGTATTTACATATGGAAATTAGTAGGAATGTGGGATTTTCGGTAGAAAACCTAGAATTTTGTGTTTTGGCTTTTTGACCACAAAATTTGACATGGAATTAGGAATAAATTACATATTTGAGTTTGTGGTGTTATGGGTAATGTTTATCTTAAAATAATTTCGGAATCTGGGCACGTGGGCCCAAGGGTTGACTTATCACCTTTTCGAGTGGAGTTGGGAATTGTTTAAAATGATTGATTATGGGTATTGGAGTACATTTTGATTGGTTTGCACATTGTTTGAATAGTTTTGAATCGACAGACTTTGGTTTGAGGCATTTGAGAGGCTTTGGAGCCTATTATGGGACTTCGAAATGAGGTAAGTCTCTTGTCTAACCTTGTGAAGTGGAGCTACTCCTAAGTGATATTTATTGTTATGTGCAACTAGTTGTGGGTGATACGTACGCACGAGGTGATGAGAGTCTGTATGTAGATACATCATGTTTATTTACGGGTAGACTTAAGATCTTATCATGTAATATTTAAATTATTTGAACTCATTTTGCCGGCATAATTAATTGATGTTATAAATGAAATTGATTTAGAAATAAATATATGTATACTAGGTCAAGCCTTAACACTTTGAGTTGTGGGCGAGTTATTTGTGAAACGGTAAAGATTATATCCATTTCGTACTCATGTACGATATTGTAAACACGTGTCTCGTAATTCGGTAACTTTCTTCCTTTTCTTGTGGAGCGGGCCGAATGCCTCGGCAGTATATAGATGCACCTGTGGTTCGTTCGCTCGACCCTCGGCAATGTACACCGAACGACCTCGAAAGGTCGTCTGGGCAGAGGTGTTCTTTTAAAAGTGTGATTTAGCCCATTTTCTCTCATTTTCAGTTGGTCGGGGCGAATTTGGAGAGCTTCGATGGGAAATTTTCATCAACCAACACAAGGTAAGTGATTGCCACTTATTACAAGTTAAATACATGGTTTGTATAACGATTAAAATATGGAAATTAGTAGGAATTTGGGATTTTTGCAGAAAACCTAGAATTTGGTATTTTGGATTTTTTACCATGAAATTGGACATGGAATTAGGAATACACTACATATTTGAATTTGTGGTGTAATGGGTAAGGTTTATCTTCAATTATTTTCTGAATCTGGGCACGTGGTCCTGAGGGTTGAGTTTATCGACTTTTTGAGCGGAGTTTGGGAATTGTTTAAATTGATTAATTATGGGTATTGGAGTATATTTTGATTGGTTTGCATATTGTTTGAATAGTTTTGGATGGACGGGCTTTGGTTTGAGCTATTAGAGAGTCTTTGGAGCCGGTTATGGGAATTCGGAGCGAGGTAAGTCTCATGTCTAACCTTGTGAGTGGGAAACTACCCCCTAAGTGATATATTTATTGTTATGTGAAACTAGTTGTGGGTGCTACGTACGCATGAGGTGGCGAGAGTCCGTACGTAGCTACAACATGTTTATGTCCGGGTAGACTTAGAATCTAATTATGTAATATTTGAATTATTTGAACTCATTTTGCTGGATTAATTCATTGAAGTTATAAATTAAATTGATTTAGAAATAAATATATGTATACTAGGCCAACCCTTAACACTTTGAGTTGTGGGTAAGTTGTTTGAGAAACGGTAAAGATTATATCCATTTCGTACTCTTGTACAGTATTGTAAACATGGGTCTCGTAATTCAGTAACTTCCTTCCTTTTCTTGTGGAACGAGCCGAACGCCTCAGCAGTATATAGATGCATCTATGTTTCGTGCCGCTTGACCCTCGGTAGTGTACACCGAACGACCTCGATAGAATCATGCGTTATATCGCTAGTAGTCCGAATATTCACGAGCTAATCTCTCCACTGATGCCCGACATTCTATATGGTATTCCTTATTTATTTGATAATGACACTTGACATTTTTCTGAGCTGTTAAGGTAGAATACAAGATTTAGAAATTCATGCTTTGAATGAAGAAATTGGAAGATTATGTAACTTACGGATTTACTCCATCATTGTCGTATGCATCATATCTGCTTATGTTTTATTATATTTCTTTATTGGACCTTTAGTAACTGTCGATGTCGACCCCTCGTCACCACTTCTTCGGGGTTAGGCTAGATACTTACTGCATACGCGTTGATTTACGTACCCATGCTGTACTTCTGCACTAAATGTGCAGGATCTGACAGGTTCATTTGATGATCACCTTGGCACGTAAATGCACCAGTTAGGGAGACTTTATGTGAGCTGCATACCAGGCTACGCATCGCAGTTCACCTAGTATCCATTGTACTATTTATTTTATTATGTCTTATTACATTCGAGATAGATGTTGTATTGTTATTGTACTCCTTATAAAATGCTCATGCACTTGTGACATCAGGTTTTGGGGGTTCCTGCGGGTTGTTCATAGTTGTAGTTGTGTAAATATTAGCATTTACCCTATAAATTCCATTTCATACTATTTATTTAATGAAAATTATGATTTCATAATACTAAAATGAGTAATTAAGTTGATCAATCACCGTTGGCTTGCCTGATGGCAATGTTAGGTGCCATCTCGACATTTAGTGGATTTTGGGTCATGACAGTTGAGCCATGGGCTATTTGTTGTGGAAATATTGAATTGTTCGTCCCTTCATAACTCCGTGCTTATTTGCTTCTTGCCTTAACTGTTTCACTTGCACACCTTAATTGTCACGTGCTTTACTTGTCCGGTTGTTTTTGTAATATTACTTGCATTCCTTTGATTATTACGTGGTTCCTACATTGTCTTGCACTCATAACCTTTGATTATAAAATTTCTTATAAATTGAGTTATTGGATTGTTTATGTTTATTGAAATTGTTTATGGGATCGGATTACGCGCCGCAATGGTTTGTGTACGTAATAATTGATAGTGATAAACGATAATATGGTGGAATAAGGATGGATTATAATATTGATGAATAATGATATAGTGGGATCGGGTTGCGTGCTGCAATGGTTTATATACGTAATAATTGATATTGATAATTTATAATATGGTATAATAAGGGAGGATTATGATATTGATTAATGATGAAATGGTGATATCAGGTTGCACGCCGCAATAGATTGTTTACGTTACACTTGGTATTCATAAAGGATGTTACGGCAAGATCGGGTTGTATGCCGCAATGGATTGTGTGTATTGTACTGGTTGTGATTGTTGTGTTTGTTTCAGCATTTTTATATGAGATTACGAGGTTTGTTATTCTGGGCTTTCTGATAGTGACGATTGAATTCATTTTCATAAACTAACTGCTTTACTTTCATTTCATGTTTTCTTTCCCTATTATTATTATTATTATTTAATTGTGTGGAGTCACTATATCATATTCAATTGAGTTGTTGGTAACATAATGGTTTAAATTAAAGATTTATTAATATGCTTTATTCTATGTGCCTCTTAAGATAGATCTTGTTATCTCACTCGTTGCCTCGTAATATGGTGGAATAAGGGAGGACTATGATATTGATAAATAATGATATGGTGGGAGCGGGTATCACGCCGCAACGGTTTTTGTATGTAATAATTGACATATATAAATGATAATATGGTGGAATAAGGGAGGATTATGATGTTGATTAGTGATGGTATAGTGGGATCAGGTTGCGTGCCGCAACAGATTATTTACGTTACACACTATATTAATATAGGATGTTACGGTGGGATCGCGTTGCGAGTCGCAACGTATTGTCTGTGTTGTACTGGTTGTGGTTGTTGTGTTTGTTTCAGCATTTTTATATGAGATTACGAGGTTTGTTATACTGGGCTTTCGGATAGTGAAGATTGAATTCATTTTCATAAACTAATGCTTTACTTTTATTTCCTATTTTCTTTTCCTGTTATTATTATTTAATTACGTGGAGTCACTATATCATATTTTGTTGAGTTATTGGTAATATAATTGTATAAATAAAAGAATTATTAACATGCATTATTCTATGTGCCCTTTAAGATAGAAATTGTTATCTCATTTGGTGCCTTATTATTCTAAATGGTTATCGCACTTTCACTATAATTAGGTTCTCAAATTATACTCATTACCCTGTTAGATGTTTACCTTACTTAAAATTGTTATCATGTTTTTTCTTAACAAAGTCTGTATTTAATTCGTTAATTTAACTTATGTTTTGTTTTGTTTAAAAATGATACTTTTACTCAATTTTATTTATTTCTAAACTAAACCCATCTTATACTTTATTTCGTACAAATTGTATATTATTTTACTTTACTTGATTTTTAAAATAAACTCATTATTTCATTTGACACCCTACTTTATTCAAGATTGTTATTATGCTTTATGGCGTTTAAGTATATCATTCGTTCATCTAAATTAATATTTGTTACGGTTGCAAAGTACATGGTAGTACGTGGTCTTTGTCGTGCGAAGGTGATTGTTATTATGGGCACGAGGTGCCATATGTATAAGATTTGAAAATTGTGGTCCATGACTCATGGTTTATGAGGTGTGGTGCCTCAGGGTAACTCTTGTTGTAAGTCCATTCTTTGGGAACGATTTGATTATTTGAGTTGTCATCCATTTTTCCTTATTTGAATTCATTTACACATCACCGGTGTTCTAATTATTTTGTTTCTTTATTACTCGTTTACTACTTGCTGCCATTTATGTTTCTATTACTTCATTGTTGGTTGTAAATCAATGATTTTCTGCCATTGGTCTTACATTGATGTTCTTTCCAATGTTATCTTATGTATATCTTGAACATGTTTCTATGTCTAGTAGGTTTCTTGACCTGGCCTCGTCACTACTCTACCAAGGTTAGACTTGATACTTACTGGGTACCGTTGTGGTGTACTCATACTATGCTTTTGCACATTTTTGTGCAGATCTAGTTATTCTAATTGTGTTGTTGAGAATTGTGTTCGCGCGGCGGGAGACTTCAAGGTATAACTTCTTGACGTTCGCAGGCCTTGAAGTCACCATCTTACTTCATTATGCTATTGTTAAAGGGTAATTCAAAACATATTGTTTTTAGAAATTCTAGTGTGTTTTAGTAGTGCTTATGACTCCGTACTACCGGTTTTGGAAAATGTATAACTGTTGGCCGCTTGCGGCTATGTATGTCATTTAATGGTTTATGATAAATGATTAAATAGTTCAATTCTGTTATTAAATCAGCATGTGTTAGGCCTACCTAGTCTTAGAGGCTAGGTGTTATCACAACATCACAAGGTGGGAAATTGGGGTCGTGACATTCTTATCACACAAAATACCGGAGGCGAGCCTTCATTTCATCAACTCCCCCCCCCAAATCTGATGTGTGACATTCTCGTTAATCTCCCCATTTCTTTGTATAAGTGACTGAAGGAACATGAACTTCCTCTCATAGGTATAACTCGTGAGTCAGGCCTTATGTTCCCATCTTTTTTCTGAGTCACCTTACTAAACTTGAACTCCAAGTATTCTGTCTTGGTCTTGCTCAACTTGAAACCTTTAGACTCTAAGGTCTGCCCCAAAACATCCAACCTCGCCTTAAAACCGCCTCATGACTCGTCAATTAGAATAATGTCATCTGCAAATAACCTGCACCATGGCACCTCCCCTTGAATGTAACATGTCAACGCGTCCATCACAAGGGAAAATAAAAAATGACTGAGGGCCGATCCCTGGTGAAACCGCATCACAACTGGGAAATGTTCCAAGTCTCCTCCCATTGTCCTTCCTCTGGTCGTGGCTTCATCATACATTTCCTTAATAACAATAATGTAAGAAATAGGTACACCTTTAGCCCTCAAACATCTCCAAAGAAACTCCCTTGGGAATTTTTCGTAACCTTTTCTAATTTTATGAACACTATATGTAAGTCCCTCTTCCTCTCCCTATACCGCTCCACCAATCTCCTAACAAGGAGAATGTATTCTGTAGTCGAACTCCCATGCATAAATCCAAATTGGTTCTCGAAAATATACACACACCTCATCACCCTCAATTCCACCACCCTCTCCCAGACATTCATAGTATGGCTTAGTACTTGATACCCCGATAGTTGTTGCAATTTTGGATATCACCCTTGTTCTTCTACAAGTGTATCATTGTACTACACCTCCATTCTTTGGGCATCTTCTTCGTCCTAAAAATGAAATTAAATAACCCAATAAGCCACTCCTCGCCCGCCCTGCCCACGTTCATCCAGAATTCCGCCGGGATTTTGTCTGGCCCGCTCGCTCTTTCCGTGATCATCTTACCCATCACCCCCTAACATCCTAAACTTTTATACGCCTACAATACCCAAATTCTCAACGAATATCGAAGTGTTCCAAATCATCCAACACAAAGTTCCTATCACCCCTTTTCGTTCAAGGGTATAACAACCTGGCTGATTATTTTGTGTATTTGAGCCCCATTCCCCTACCTGATACTTCCCGTATCAGTATTTGTGATGATGTGACTTGCATGAATGGTTGGATTGATTTTGGAGTGAATTGGAATACTTAGTTCTATCGTTGGAGGCTTAAATTATAAGAGTGGACCAAGGATTGGCTTTTGTGTGAACAACCTTGTATTGGTAATTCAATGATTTCAATTGGTTTATATGTTGATTTTGTACTTATGCGTATGTCCGGAATTGGATTTGGATGTTTCTAGGTTGATTTGGTCTAATTGACAAAAGCTAGTAATTTGAATGCTTGGAAGGTTCAAAAGTTTGACGAAGAGTAGACTTTGAGGTTATCTGGGTTAAATTGTGGTTCCAGGACTTGGAAAATGTTTGTTATATTATTTGGGACTTGCGTGTGAAATTTAGGGTTATTCTGAGATGTTTTGACGTGGTTGGCATGAGTTTTGAAAGTTGAATAGTTCATTAGGCTTGAATTAAGGTGTGATTTGTAGTTTTGTGATTACCATAGGGCGATTGTTTAGGGGTTTTTTTATCCACTTAGATTGGGTAATTACTTTTAACTCGGATTTGATTATTATTCATGATTCTACTTTGGATGTTTGCTTTTTGTTGATGAAATCTATGGGAGGAAATTGTGGGTTTTTAAGAAAATTAGGAGAAATGATTTAAGTGAGATTAGTACCCTGATTCGAAGTCTGATTTGGATAAAAACTTATATATTTGGACTCGTGTTGGAATGGGTGGTTGGGATTTGTGACTTTTGTCGGGTTTTGGGGGGCGGGATATGGTTGACTTTTTGGTTCACTTTTTTGCACTTTGATAAAGATCGGAGCTTTATTACTTGAAATCGATTGTTATATTTGTGTTTGATATAATTGAGTTGTTTTTGTAAGGCCCCGTAAAATTTCACCTAGAACTCGGGGTTTCGTGGACTCGAGGTAGGGTTATTTGTTTGAGGCTTATGTGTTCGAGGAGTTGGAAGAAGTGTTTTTGCAGAACAGGTCATTTTTGTGGTCTACTATGTGAACGCAGAATCACTTCGCGTACTGCTGATCGGCCGCATAATGCAACAGAACGAAAGCCAAATTTGAAGGACATTATGTGGTCAATTGTGCGACCGGGTAACCATTTCGCGGGACGCACATCCATCGCATATCCAGCATGTGGAATTTCGAAGGGGGACTTTTGCGGTGCGTTTTGCGACTGCGTAACAGATCTGCGGGTCGCAGACCTGCCACAGACCCAACCCGAACAACCCAGTTTTGGGACCATTTTTGCGGTCCCTTTTAGCGGATTGCATATTCGTTTTGCTATCTAATTTGCGATCACAGACCTAGATTCGTAGGCTTGAGTCTGAGAAAATTTTATCGGAACCCGTTTTGATTAAAAGCCAATGGGTCTTGTTTAGAAGGCAAAAATCTGGTGTTTAGAGAGAAGGGAAGGAACTAGAGAGAGAAGGAAGGGCACCCAACACCTCCATACATCAAATCCTTGCTCAAGCCTTAAAATTCAACAAGGAAAGCTCACAGGGTCTTCATCAAGGAGGTAAGATTCTACTCCCTAGCCCTCAATTTCGGTATTGGACTGAAAGTAGGTAATAAGAGGAGTGATTTTTGGGCATGGGAGTTGTCTCATATGCATGCATGTGCTAACAACGGTTGTGGGAAGGTTGTTGAGCTCACATTGGCGAACATTGGGTTGTGGGATGAAGGAATCCACCATAGAAAAACCTTGAAATCATATTGCACACCTAGTGTTTGACGAAGTGCTTAAATGAACTGAACCCACGATTATCTTCCTAATTATGGTTCAATTTTGTTATGTCTCTAAATAGATTGAAGTTGCTAGGATTTCCGGAACATTGTAGTAATTTAAGTAAACCGCAAAGCGGGATATGTTGGTTAAACCTCTCTTTTAGAATCGAATCACACGATGTTCTCATAAGTCTCAAGTGTGATTGGCCCATTATTCTTATTCCTCATATCCCGAGTTACTCATACTAAATCTGATTATTCCAAATAAGAATTGTGTCGGAAATTATATGCTCAAGAGTGTTTCAATTGCTCCTATCACATTATGATCTCCTTCAGGAATGTGTTCAAGTATGGTTTGTGTATTAAAATAATATGGCTTTAATTCGTGTTTCAAATAAAGGTTATTATGCTAGATTCTGAAAGAATACTCAGTGTGCTTAAGACTCGTATTGCTGATATGTGTACTTAAATTCTTTATTAGAAATACACTATTGTTGATAATCCATGATAATGCCTGAAAGTGAAAGGAGTGTGTATGAAATATGAAATACGACCGACATGCCAAAAACAAAATTAAACTTGTGGCCACTAGTGCCAATGAAATGAAAAGATGTGTGAAAGACTACGAAAAGAAAATAAGTGTGAAGGATTATGAAATAAACCATAAATCCTTTTTATAATAAATGTTTTTGGGAGTATCGTTTAGTGGGTAGGTTGAAATAAACTAACCCTAAGACTACACGTTCCGGTGTAGGAGCAATTGAGGGGTAAATCCTTGTATTGATGTGTTGAGATTATTCCCCTTAAATGGGATGAGATTGATGTGTTAAGATTGTTCCCCTTAATTGGGATGAGATGATTGCTAGAGGAAAATGATGTCGATCCACACGACATTGTGGTGAGATGGCTTAGCCGATCGGGCTGAGATCGGACGCCATGCCGCACATATGGTGTTGTTGTTATTGGATGTCTCGGGGTGAAATGGCTTAGCCGATCGGGTTGAGATCAGACAACATGCTAATAACGCGGTAGTATATCGGTACTAGAGATCTCCCAGCTTAAAAATATTGAAATTTACTTGAAATTTATCTTTCTCTTAACTTGACACATTAATATTGCTTGAGGCTCTCATTGATTCCATGTTTCTTTCTCAATGTACTATTACTCGTTCTATTGGGAGGGTGTTTAGTCTTACATATTTGTACTATTCCATATGTATTAACGTCCCTTTTGCTGGGGGCGCTGCATCTGGGTCTTGTATCTTTTGCCATCTATGTATAGTGCTTTGCGGTATAGTCGGAGCCTTGTTACCGACACCATCATACTACATTTTTATGTCCATTAGAGGCTCTATAGAGGTAGTGTGGGTTGTATCTTAGTTTTGGGAAAGTTAAACTAAAGGTGTTGTATTTGTATCACACGTTTCCACTTCTAAACAATTAATGTATAATGTAATATTTTGGGAACTCTTGATTGATGTTCTAATGGTAATGAAATTTGTGTTGTCCATGTAATATTCTCATTGTCTAATAATGGAATATATCTTTACTTTATTCTTGGTTAAGGTCGGGTAGTTAGCATCAAGTAGGCTTGCTTGTTCGGGTATCTCGGTTGAGCACCGGTCGCGCTCCTCGAGGTCGGGGCGTGACAAGCTTGGCATCAGAGCCTAAGGTTTTAAAGTGCCCTAGGATGTCTCAGAGCCGTGTCTAGTAGAGTCCTTCTTATCAGTGTGTTATCAACCACATCTATAATTAGGAGGCTACTTGGGCATTTAGGAATGTCACCCTTCTTTGATGATCTACATAGTGTGATAGAGCTAATTGTAAGACTGTTCCTCCTCTCTAACTCGTGCATTTCTTTAATTTTCACAATATGGTGCCTAAGAAGAAAGCAAGAACTGGCCAAGGAACCAATGCCACCACATGAGTGGTAGTTGATTCTATACCTGATGATGCGGGTGAGCACCCGAAGGGTAAAGATATTCCCCCAACTACTACACCGCCTGATTCTACTATTCCTGTTCAGACTGCACCAATCCCTACTCCTACTGAGGGTGCAGCTAATCAACCCCTGACTAATATTCTAGTTCTACCTCCAGCCCTAGCTTCCGGTCTCGATTTTTCTGAGGGGGACCTTAGGGGAGCCATACAAATGTTGGCTCAGATAGTGGCTTCCTAGGCCCAGAGATCGAATGTTGAACATGCTTGCACCAGCCAGCAAGGGGATTCTGCTAGTTGCAGGGTGAACAGGTTTCTTTAGTTAGATCCTCCAGTTTTCTCAGGTACTAATCCTGGGGAGGACCCCTAGGACTTCATTGATGAGATGCTCAAGACTCTCTGAGTTATGCGTGCCATTGAGATAGAGGCAGTAGAGTTGGCCTCCTATTGCCTGAAAGAGGTGGCATATTCTTGGTTTGAGATGTGGGAGAAGTCCCGCGGAGGAGGGAAGCCCTCCGACAATGTGGAGTGAGTTTGTTGACACCTTCATTGATCATTTATTGCCTGCGAAGGCTAAGGCAGCCCGTATCGCTGAGTTTGAAAGCATGAAACAGGGTAGCATGAGTGTGTGGGAGTACCATATGAGATTTACGCACCTATCCAATTATGCTATTTACATGTTGCCCGCTATGGAGGCTAGAGTATGTCAGTTTATGCGGGGCCTCAGCCCATTTGTTATTAATGAGGCCTCTACAACTGCCTTGAATTCTGATATGAACTATGGGAAGATGGTGGCTTTTTCTCAAGCCACAGAGACCTATAAATTGAGGAATATAATGGAGCGAGAGGATATCAATAAGGCCAGGGCCGCGGGCAACTTTGGTGGTTCTTTCGGTGGTGGTAGGTCAAATTTCAGGGGAGGGTCATCAGGGCCATCCCAGTCCTTTTCCTAGTTTTCAGTCAGTGCACAACCATCAGGACCCGGTCAGAAGCAGTGGAGTCATTTCAGGCCTGGTAAGGGCAATATGGTATCCTACCGATAGGGTCGGCCCAGTGGGAGATTCCAGCAGCAAGGGAGGCCTCCATGCCCTTGTTGTGGGATGATGTACTTAGGGGTCTGCTACATGGACCTACCCATATGCTACAGGTGCAGTATGAGAGGTCACATTCATAGGGATTGCCGTTCGTTTTGCTAGAGTGTCGGCAGGGGAACGACCCAGCCAACCAGTTCTATATCTACTTCATCTGCAACACCTCCTCCAGCTCGAGGCAATCCAATACCCGCAGGGCATGGTGCAGCTAGGGGTGGTGCACAGAGTTTGGGAGGACCCAACCGTTTCTATGCTATGAGGGGTCTCCAGAGTTCAGAGGCTTCTCTATATATTATCACAGGTATATTGACTATTTAATCTCATGATGTATATGCTCTTATAGATTCCAGTTTGACTTTGTACTAAGTCACTGCTTATGTTGCTATGGAATTTGGGATAGAACCGAAACAACTTCATGATTCATTCTATGTATCTACTCCGGTTGGTGAGTCTATCGTGGCTGCGCAGGTTTATAGTGATTGTGCTGTCACGGTACATGGTCGAGACACCATGGAAGGTCTCATTGAATTGTGGATGGTTGATTTTGATGTAATAATGGGGATGGAGTGGGTTTATTCATGTTTTTCCAATCTTAATTACCGAACTAGAACCGTTAGGTTTGAATTTCCAAATGAGCCAGTCATTGAATGGAAGGGGGATGATGTGGCGTCAAAGGGTAGGTTTGTTTCCTATCTTAAGGCCACAAAGTTGATCAACAAGGGGTGTATTTACCATTTAATCCGGGTTACGGACACCGATGTCGAGGTAGCTACACTTGGGTCTGTGCCAGTTGTGAATGAATTTTCGGAGGTCTTTCCTAATGAGCTCCCCGGGATTCCACCAGACCGAGAGATCGATTTTGGGATTTATGTGATGCTAGGCATGCAACCTATATTTATTCCACCCTACCGAATGGCACCGGAGAATTGAAGGAACTAAAGGAACAATTAAAGGATTTGTTAAATAAGGGTTTTATCCGACCGAGTGTGTCGCCTTGGGGCGCACCGGTTCTCTTTGTAAGGAAGAAAGATGGGTCACTGAGAATTTGTATTGACTATCGGCAGCTCATCAAGCTCACAATCAAGAATAAGTACCAACTTCCAAGGATAGATGACTTGTTTGGCGAATTGCAGGGTGCTAAGTATTTCTCCAAAATTGACTTAAGGTCGGGGTATCACCAATTGAAGATCAGGGAGCAAGATATTCTGAAAATCACTTTGAATTTTTGGTGATGTCTTTTGGGCTAACAAATGTCACGGTAGCTTTCATGGATCTTATGAACCGAGTCTTCAAGCCTTTTCTTGACTCTTTTGTGATAGTGTTCATTGACGATAGTCTTATATATTCACGAACTCAAGAGGACCATGCCGATCATCTCAAGGCAGTTCTACAAACCCTATATCAGCACAAATTGTATGCAAAGTTTTGAAACTGTAAACTTTGGCTTAAATCTATCACATTCTTGGGCCATGTTGTCTCAAGTGAAGGAATCAAGGTTGATCCTTAGAAGATCACAGTTGTGAAGAATTGGCCTAGACCTACAACTCCAATAGAGATTCGTAGTTTCGTGGGATTAGCTGGGTATTACATGAAGTTTGTGGAGGGGTTCTCTAATATCGCCTCTCCGTTGACTAAATTGACGCGTACGGCAGTTAAATTCCAATGGTCAGATGCTTGTGAAAAGAGCTTCCAAGAGTTGAAATCAAGATTGACTACGGCACCGTTGTTGACCATACCAGAGGCTACATATGGGTTCGTGGTGTATTGTGATGCTTCGACAATCAGACTTGGGTGTGCATGGCAAGGTAAATGCTTATGCTTCTAGACAACCCAAGAATCAAGAAAAGAACTATCTAACACATGCTTATAGCTTGCGGCGGTGGTATTTGCATTAAAACTTTGGCGTCATTATTTGTATGGCGTCCATGTGGATATATTCACGGATAATAAGAGCCTTCAATACATTTTCAAATAGAAAGAATTAAATCCGAGTCAGAGAAGATGGCTTGAGTTACTCAAGGACTACGACATCGATATTCTATATCATTTGGGAAGGCTAATGTTGTGGAAGATGCTCTTAGCCGAAAATCTATGGGTAGCTTGGCTCAGTTGGAGGCATATCAAAAGTCGTTGGCCAAGGAAGTTCATCGATTGGCTAGTTTGGGAGTTCATCTTACGGACAGTAGTGAGGGAGGGGTGGTTGTGAAAAATAGGACTAAATCATCGCTTGTTGTGGAAGTCAATGAGAAGAAATATGATGATTTGTTGTTGGTACAGTTGAAGGAGGGAATTCATAAACATAAGACCATGGCTTTTTCTCTTAGCATGGATGATGGTACACTAAGGTACCAAGGGCGATAATGTGTTCCTAATGTAGATGGTCTCCGGGAAAGAATCATGACCGAGGCTCACCATTCCAGGTATTCCGTATACCCAGGCTGTACAAAAATGTACCATGATCTTAAGGAGGTCTGCTGGTGGAATGATATGACGAGGAATGTAGCGTACTTTGTGGCAATATGTCAATATTGTTTGCAAGTAAAGGTCGAACATGAAAGGCCTGGTGGGTTGGCCCAGAACTTAAAAATTCCAATGTGGAAGTGGGAGATGATCAATATGGACTTTGTCGTGGGAATACCTCGCACGCATTGCAAGTTCGACTCGATCTGGGTGATTGTGGAACGACTCACAAAATCAACACACTTCTTACCTATTAAGGCTACCCATATAGCAGAATAATATGCTCAATTGTATATCAAGGAGATAGTCAGGTTACATGGCACTCCGATTTCTATTATCTCAGATCGAGGGGCATAGTTCACGACTAATTTTTGGAAGAAATTTCAGCAAGGTTTGGGTACTCAGGTGAATCTTAGTACATCCTTCGATCCACATACCGACGGGCAGGCAGAGCGGACTATTCATATGCTCAAAGATATGTTACGCGCTTGTATTCTTGACTTCAAGGGTAGTTGGTATGATCATTTGCCACTCATATAATTTGCCCACAACAATAGTTATCATGCAAGCATTCAGAAGGCACAGTCCGAGGTTCTATTTGGTAGGAAATGTAGATCTCCCATTAGGTGGTTCGAGATTGGGGAGGTGGAGTTGATAGGGCCAAACCTCGTGCATCAGGCTATGTAGAAGGTTAAGATCATTAAGGAATAGTTGAAAACTTCTTAGAGTCGTCAGAAGTCCTATTCAGATATGCGTCATAGGGATTTGGAATTCAAAGAGAATGTTTGGGTATTCTTAAAGGTTTCCCTCATGAAGGGTATAGTGATGTTTGGGAAAAAGGGAAATTGAGTCCGAGGTATGTCGGACCATACAGAATCATTCAGAGGATTGGTCGGGGGATTACAGGCTTGAGTTGTATCTATATTAAAGAAGGTAGTTGGAGACCCGACACTCATTGTTCCAATTGAGGCTATCGAGCTTAATGAAAAACTGACTTATGAGAAGATTTCGATTGCCGTTCTTGATAGGCAGGTTCGAAAGATGAGAAATAAAGAGATTGCCTACGTGAAAGTGTTATGGCAAAACCAACAGGTCGAAAAGGCCACCTGGGAGGCCGAGAATGAGATAAAGAAGAAGTACCCTCATTTGTTTGAATAACTATGTAGTTGATTCTCTGAAAATGTTAAAATCTCAGTTATTATGTATTATGTTACACTTGTACTGTTTATATTAAGGATGGTCCTTTCTGGTAATATAATGCTTATGAGGCCAAAAATGGTGTTGTTTTCATATCATGTTACGTCGTTGGATTATGTATATGCTATTAGGATTGGTTTCTGAGATTCTCTGACAGGTGGTTAGGCCCAGTTACAAGAGAGACTATGGCAAAATTTTTGAATAATTAGGGAGTTAGTCAAAATTTAGAATTGCTGGTGTATTAATTAAAAGTTGAGTCACATTGGATGATGATGGTAGATTTTTACTTCCATTCAAGGACAAATGATCCTAAGCGGGGAAGGATGTAAGGCCCCGTAAACTTTCACCTAGAAACCGGGGTTTCGTGGTGCTGAGGTAGGCGTCGAGGAGTTAGAAGAAAATATTTTGCAGAACAGGGCATTTCTGTGGTCCACTATGCGATCGCAGAATCACTTCGCGGACCTTAGATCGGCCACACAATGCAACAGAACCACAACCAAATTTTGAAGGATATTTTGCGTTCAGTTGTGCGACCGCATAACCATTTCGTGGGCCGCACATCCGTCGCATATCCAACATGAGGAATTCCAGAGGGGGACTTTTGCGGTGCGTTATGCGAGTGCATAACAGGTCTACGTGCTGCAGACCTATCGCAGACCCAACCTGAACAGCCTAGTTTTGGGACCATTTTTGCGGTCCCATTTTGTGGACCGCATATTCGTTTAGCGGTCCAGTATGCGATCACAGACCCAGGTTCATAGGCTTAAGTTTGAGAAACTTTTACCCGACCCCGTTTTGATTAAAATCCAATGGGTCTCGTTTAGAAGGCAAAAATCTGGTGTTTAAGAAGAAGGGAAGGGAACTAGAGAGAGGAGGAAGGGCACCCAATGCCTCCATACATCAAATACTTGCTCAACCCAATGCCTCACAAGGTCTTCATCAAGGAGGTAAGATTCTACTCCCTAGCCCTCAATTTCGGGATTGGACTGAAAGTAGGTAATAAGAGGAATTGTGTTTAGGTGTGGCAGTTGTCTCATATGCATGCATGTACCAACAAGGGTTGTGGGAAGGTTTTTGAGCTCACAATTGTGGGATGAAGGAATCCACCATAGAAGAACCTTGAAATCAATTTGCACACCTAGTGTTTGACGAAGTGATTAAATGAACTGAACCCTCGAATATCTTCCTAATTATGGTTCAATTTTTTTATGTCTCTAAATATATTGAAGTTGCTAGTATTTCTGAAATATTGTAGTAATTTATGGAAAGCTCAAAGCGAGCTATGTTGGCTAAACCTTTCTTTTAGAATTTATGAAGTTGCTATGTTTGCGGTCCCTTTTAGCGGATTGCATATTCGTTTTGCGGTCCGGTTTGCGATCACAGACCTGGATTCATAGGCTTAAGTTTGAGTAAATTTTATCGGAACCCGTTATGATTAAAAGCCAATGGGTCTCGTTTAGAAGGCAAAAATCTGGTGTTTAGAGAGAAGGGAAGGGAACTAGAGAGAGAAGGAAGGGCATCCAACACCTCCATACATCAAATCCTTGCTCAAGCCTTGAAATTCAACAAGGAAAGCTCACAAGGTCTTCATCAAGGATGTAAGATTCTACTCCCTAGCCCTCAATTTCGGTATTGGACTGAAAGTAGGTAATAAGAGGAGTGATTTTTGGGCGTGGGAGTTGTCTCATATGCATGCATGTGCCAACAACGTTTTTGGGGAGGTTGTTGAGCTCAAATGGGTGAACATTGGGCTGTGGGATGAAGGAATCCACCATAGAAAAACCTTGAAATCATATTGTACACCAAGTGTTTGACGAAGTGCTTAAATGAACTGAACCCATGATTATCTTCCTAATTATGGTTTAATTTTGTTATGTCTCTAAATAGATTGAAGTTGCTAGGATTTTCGGAACATTGTAGTAATTTAAGTAAACCGCAAAGCGAGGTATGTTGGTTAAGCCTCTCTTTTAGAATCGAATCACACGATGTTCTCATAAGTCTCAAGTGTGATTGGCCCTATGATTCTTATTCCTCATATCCCGAGTTACTCCTAATAAATCTGATTATTCCAAATAGGCATTGTATCGAAATTTATATGCTCAAATGTATTTCAATTGCTCGTATCATATTATGCTCTCCTTCGGAAATTTGTTCAAGTATGTTTTGTGTATTAAAATGTTATAACTTTAATTCATGTTATTAAGGTTATTATGCCAGATTGTGAAAGAAAACTCAGTGTTCTTAAAACTCTTATTGCTCATATGTGTACTTTAAAGTCTTGATTAGAAACACACTGTTGCTGATAATCCATGATAATGTCTGAAAGTGAAAGGAATGTATGAAATACGAAATACGGTTGACGTGCCTAGAATGAAATTATACTTATGGCCACTAGTCCAAATGAAATGAAAATATGGGTGAAAGATTATGAAATGAACTGTAACTCCTTTTATAATAAATTTTTTGGGCGTATCGGTTAGTCACCGGGGAAGGGTAGGTTGAAATAACCTAACCTCGAAACTACATGTGCTGGTGTAGCAGCGATTGAGGGGTAAATCCCCGTATTGATGTGTTGATATTACTCCCCTTAAATGGGATGAGATCGATGCTTTGAGATTGTTTCCCTTAATTGGGATGAGATGATTGCTAGCAGAAAATGATGTCAATCCTCATGACATTATGGTGAGACGGCTTAGCCAATCGGGCTTGTTACATCCCGTATTTTTGTACGTTAATGTTTCGACATAAGTTAATCGACGTAATCTCGGGAATGAAATTATTTTGGAATTATAAGTATTATGCTATTTCAAAATAGAAATAAGTAAATTCGTGAAGGTGAGAGGGCAAGCAAATCGAAGAAAATGAGTTTCGTCGAAATTTGTCAATTTAGGATAAAATACGGCTCGAGCTATAATACCCCGTATTCATGGATTAGTGCCATACAATGTACCACATGACCATGATAGTAAGGTGTATGAAGTATATTAAAAGTGAGTAGTATTTTATGTAAATTGAGATAATTCTTGAGTATGTAGATAATTGGGTAATTATAAATTTTTAGTGAAACATTAACTAAATAACTAAGCTAATTAAGTAATTAAGATTTGGATAAGTCTAAAGAACCTAAATGTGGCAGCCATGAAAGCCAACAAATTTTGACTCATTAGTCCCAAAGCAAAGTGGCATAAATTGGGCATTCTTTAGCCAAGTCACCACACAAGTGGGGTCCACCACCAAAGACATAAAGACCTCTCATAATTCACATTTCATCTCTACAAGATAATAGACAAAATTCAGCAACTATCCAAAAGAGATTTACACCATTCTTTATCTTTCTTAACATGATTTACATAGTAGTATTCAATTCCATCAGAATATGCAAGCTAATGTTTGCTACAAGACAAGTTTCAAAGATGTTTATTTGGTTTATGAGTTAATGGATACATATTTAGATCAGATCATCAAATCCCCTCAAGCACTCACAAATGACCATTTCCAGTATTTCCTAGTCCAACACCATACTTCCCGTTCTTTTTCTAACGGATGGAGCTCAAAAGCTCATTTGAAACTTCACAATATAATATAGCGTGAGTTTTTGCAAATTTTAAGGAGTACGGTGTAATCTTTCTCAAGAGAATCGGTTCAGGTATGTTAAGGCTATCCCTTCTTTCTTCTTGGCATGACCCAAATGATACTAAATAAAACGAGCAAACGCACAATTTCCATAAATAACTCTATTCATAGAAATATTTGGGGTGTCTATATTCTTAATTCGCCATGTGAATTATTATAATATCTTCTGTTCATGGGTCTCAGAAAAATACGTATTTGATAAAATTTATCCGACAGGCATATTATTTTTATGACATTCCGAGAAAATCTTATTAACGTATTTCTTAAGGCATATTATTTTTATGACATTTCGAGAAAATATTATTAATGTATTTCTTGTGCATTTCATGCATTTATACATGTACATTGACCCATGACCAGATGGCATTATATACGCATATATTATATGTATATGGAATATGGGAAAAGGTTATGGCGTTATATACGCACCACCACCTGATCAGTTGGTATACGTTGATGATTTGCCCACAGTGGCTCAAATGATATGATGGGATGCCCTCAGTGGCTTGATGATGCTATGAACGCATATACCTATGCATGGTATGATATTTATATGCATATGCATGACATTATAAAAATGAAATGACTCACAGAGCTATACACACGTACATGTCGAGTCTTTTACTCCATGTTTCTCGCATGTCTATTATTTACTGATTTTTATTCCTTACATACTCGGTACATTATTTGTACTGATGTCCTTTTTGCTTGGGGATGCTGCGTTTCATGGCCGCAGGTCTCGATAGACATGTCGAGAGTCCTCCAAGTAGGCGATCATCTCAGCGGAAGATGTTGGTGCACTCCATTTGTTCCGGAGTTGCTTATGTGGCCAGTATGATTAGAACATGTACTGATTAGTATGGCGGGGCCCTGTCCCGGCCTTTATGATATTTATGTACTCTTAGAGGCTTGTATACATATGTCGTGTACATGAAAGATTGTACGGCCTTGTCGGCCTATGTGTTGAGTTTATAAATGATCATGTTGGCCTATTAGGCCCGTATGTCACGTGTATATGATGAAGTAATAAGAAAGATACGTTACGTGGGTACTCGGTTGAGTAAGGTACCGGGTGCCCGTCGCGGCTCATCGGTTTGGGTCGTGACAAAAGTGGTATTAGAGCAGTTCTGTCCTAGGGAGTCTACAAGTCGTGTCTAGTAGAGTCTTGTTTATGGGTGTGTTGTGAACCATACTTATAAGCAGGAGGCTACAGGGTATTTAGGATTGTCACTCTTTCTTCTTACTCTATATCATGTGGTAGAGCTCAGTTGTAAGAACTAAATTTCCTAAACTCTATTTTATTCGTAATACAACGATGCCTACATCCAGAAAGACGGTTGGTAAGAGATATAGCTGTGGAAGAGTTGAGTCAGATGAACTCAATTTTTGCATCATGCTTATGATTGATACATATGAGGTATTCAGTAGATCATGTGTACACTAAGATGTGTAAGCCTCTTGATAAGGAACCTTAAGGCAAGAATATTTATCCACCTTTATGGTGAAAGACAATGAGAGATTTAGAAGATAAATACAAGTTTCAAGAAGTAAAAGAAGCAAGATGAAAAAAAAAGGTACGAGGTATCCAGTTAATAAAGATTATTATTATTTACCATTCAGGAAGGGAGATATAAGCATTTTAAGTTACCTTCAACAGTGACAGATGTATGTACAAACGGCCACACCAATCTCAGTTATGCCCTTTGGGAGTTAACAGACATAGTTTAAAAGAAGGACGAGTTATTAGGATACGGCTGGGGATAGAGTAACCCAAAATCGTGGATGGATTGGTAGAGTTAATTGACGTTTCCGAAGGATAGAGAAAATGTGGTAATGTATCTCCTTGTGAGTCACCTCGATGGTGCACCCTAAAATAGTACAGCTAGATATGAGTACTACAAAGATAGGCACTGGAAGCCTGGAAAGGATAAATATTATCTTAGTATGGCTCACGTCCCTAGTAGAGAGATAATGCTAGGCAAGCAGAAGAGCCAGTGGATGGAGCAAAGGGGAGCTAAAAGCAAAAGAATATCTTGTTGAAGTTTTTAGAATAAAGTGATAGACAGAAATGTTAGTAGGAAAATAAGAAGAGAGTTAATAAAGCAGTATGAGTAAAATGTGGTACATGGATGACAACGGTAGATCAAAAAGATGACAGTATTACAGAGTCTATTGTCAAGTGAAGGAAAAGGCGAGAGGTGACAAGCCTTGAGACAATAAAAGATTATAGGCCATAAAGCCATATCCTCATCTCGAGAAATAAGTTTGTGACTCTAACGCGACTACCAGAAGGAAAAATTAGACCCCAGAATAATAGAAATCAGTATGGGCTGGTGAACAAGATAAACTAAACATGAATTAGGGACTGAGTGATTTGATAATGGTAGGCATCATGAGAATTTCAGATTTCGTTCTGGCGATAATAGAATGGACAACAGAAGAAGATTCATGAGAAATTCAGAGAATGGTCATTCAGGAAGACGTTTCGCTAAAGCAAGCAATGTAAGGAAAGTTAAGCTTAAGGGACTATATGTGCCAGTTATGCTAAGTGTCACCCTTGTGAGTAAAGAATTTTATAATCTTTGATACAAAAGGATTACCGCAAGGCAAGTAAGGGCCATCGATGATGTGAGAAAACGCCAAAGATAAAGAGGTAAAATATCTACAGGTAGATCTTAGTGGCTTCGGCTCTTAGTACTCCCCTAAATGGGGGAATAATATGGAGTGACGTGATATTAAGTCAGAATTAAGTGGTTCTTGTAACTATGGAATGGTAAAGAAAGAATGCGGAAAAAATAAGAAAGGGATGAAATTGCACTTATTCAAATCCTACAGATATGCTATGATTCCAGAACATTATGCAAACGCGATGTCAAGGAAAGGAAGTAAGGGTTTCTACGTGGGATGTTATTGATAAATATGGAGCCAGTGCGAGAGGTAAGTTAAGACAAAGGAAATAACCCAAGAAAGATCACACGAGTGGTTAGTAGTTGATTCAGGAAGAGCCTAGTTATGGCTAGATAAGATGATACAGATAAATCAATAAATTGTGCAAGATAATAAAGTGAACCCCAACATAGGGAATCCAGCCTCGAAGTTATGACATTATAATACTTGAGATATATTCATATAGGAGTTGGGAAGTTAAAAAGGTACCGTATGAGTGTTACAGAAATAAAAGAGAGTGCCACGGGGAAGACAGTCAAAATATCAGTTCAGAAGACACCCCGTAAGCACAAGGGCGTGGAGGTAAGTAACTACGAATAAGTATAGGCAAGGAAGGACATCAGAAGGTACGTCGAGTATACAATGTAATAAGCTCACAGCTTTACAAGAGTCAGAGGGTCCTCCCTAAGTACTATGACGAAAGACTAGCTGAGGAAATAAGGAAGAAGGCTTCAACCTAAGCACAGTGACCTAAAGAAGAAATGGTCATGTAAAAACAGTCTCACTACAACATTGTATGCACTCTATGAGAAAGTGGCACCTACCATGGCTAATGAATGGGAAGTAAAATTAGAAGTAATATTCAAGATCATATGAGTTGTATGGAACTCCAGTATGTGTGGGCACTAAGGTAAGCTAAGTATGCGTGCAACAAGGGACCCTGAAGACCAGGAAAAGTAATAGCTTACGTTTAAAGAAAGCTGAGAAGGAACAAAAGGAATTATTCGATCAATGATCCAGAGTTACATACGTTATGAACGCACTTAAGGTTTCGGAGTATTATCCATACAGTATATATGTTGATAATCATACATCCGTAGAAGATTTCGGTATAAGTTAAAAGAAAGAATTGAGCCCATGTCATAAACAAAGGATTGAATTATTAGAAGATTGTATCTGGGATATTCCATAGCATCCGTGTAAGGCTAAAGTAATTAATAATACCTGGAGCCACAGATCGTAAGATAGCTTAAGCCTACATAAAGTCTGATCAGAAGAAAGAGGAAACTAAAGAGCTACAACAACGAAGTAAATCAGGAGTTTGATTATTCGACCCAAGAAAATTATAGAAATCGTGATTGAGAACATTGCAGGATCACTCTTAATATCAGAGATACAAGAGAGATATTACAATAGCCATATTCTATAATGGTCTACGATAAAGACAGTTGGAAGAGTATCCCCCTCATAAAAAAAATCAGTATGGAGCTCCCACCGAATTCTATATACACTAGAGATGCAAGTATCATAATAGAGCTTCAAGTTATGGACGTGAATTATATCTATATGGGAGGAAGGTCATGAAAGAGATAGAAGATACGATGCAAGATTTTAAGGCAAGTAACGTAAAGGTGAACAACATACGAGATACTCAGGTGCAGAAGATTGTGAATAATCCATACTTCAGGTAGAGGGCTAGAAGCATTGGGATTCAGTATCCAAGAACAATAGCAGCATCGTGAGTGGCGTACCTTCCAGCCTATGGTTTCTAAGTACCGAGAGATCTAGTCAAAAGAGTAAAGAAGAGTTAGAGATAATGTGATGTCTCACGTAATGTTCTAGAATAACATAAGGGAATCAATGGTGCAAGCAAGTTGAAGGAAGGTTATGAATAGTATAAATAAATACGTAGAGGTCGCAAGCTAAAGTATTGTAAAGCGACAAGGTTTTATGACAGGAGTAAGGATGAGAAGTGGCGAGTAAGAAGGTGACGAGAACAAGTAAGTTCTCGGGATTAAGCCCGTGAAAACAAGAGAGCTAATGATCTCTTTAAGTTATAGCAAGTTCAGTATAGCCTGAATAAACTCAAGGGAGTCTAAGACTAATAGCATTTGAAAGAGATGGAATGCTGCCCTGATAGTACAATGAGGGTGTAATTGTGATGGATAAAGGATGACATTTAGGCCTTCGGGTGAATAAATATTTGAAGAGGATTTCATGGATTGTACGAGAATAAATTCCCACGTAAGTGAACCAAATTGGGATACTATTAAGTACGGTTATTGAAGTACAGTATCGCCGCTAAGCGGATTAGGAAATATCACTTCAAATATTCCCCGATGAGACGTGAGCCCTAGCGACAGTATAACATAAGAGGTCAAGTTATCAGTGGTAGATTATGGATCAACATTAAGGTGAATCTACAATAGATGGATAAAGTTCCAATGTATGAGAGGAGATAAGGATTCCATCCTTTAAATGAACAATAATAAGGAAGCATTGAAGAACATGGATTTATACATCTATGATAAGAAGCAACGAAAGTAACATGGAGTTTGGTAGCGGACCTCAGTAATGATAAATCGAAGTAAGAGTTATGGCAGTAAATTCATACGGATGGATAAACGGATCTATGAAATAAGGTATAACAATATTCGTAAGTTCAACAAAGCACCGAGCGAAGAACTTCAGTATACCTATAGATGCCCAGAGGGACATCTTGTCAAGCTATGTATATATTTACAAAGTGAGCCTAGAGATTGGCCAAAAGTTGGGGGAAAAAGGGAAGAAGAGTCGCATAGGCGCACTTACAAGGTCAAAGTCATACATGCTGCATGATAGATGGTAACAACAGTTACGAGATTGGAGGAATTCCGACCATAAGTCATGGTGTGAGAAAGAGGCCTAAAGGGGGGAATGCCCTGGCCTTTGGAAATATTCACAAAACAGTTGTCTAGATGGCAAGGAGAGTACTAAATTATTTGGAAGGCATAAGTCATAAAAATGATAAATGTATCAGTCAACATTCAAGGACGAATGTTACAAAGGGATCCGTATTTTTGTACGTTAAAGTTTCGTCGTAAGTTAATCGACGTAAGCTCGGGAATGAGATTATTTTAGAATTATAAGTACTATGCTATTTCAAACAAGAAATAAGTAAATTCGTGAAGGTGAGAGGGCAAGCAAATCGAAGAAAATGAGTTTCGTCGAAGTTTGTCAATTTAGGATAAAATACGGCCCGAGCAGTAATACCCCGTATTCATGGACTAGTGCCATACAAGGTACCACATGATCATGATACTAAGGTTTATGAAGTGTATTAATAGCGAGTAGTATTTTAAGTAAATTGAGATAATTGTTAAGTATATGAATAATTGGGTAATTATAAATTTTTAGTGGGACATTAACTAAATAACTAAGCTAATTAAGTAATTAAGATTTGGATAAGTCTAAAGAATCTAAACGTGGCAACCATGAAAGCCAACAAATTTTGACTCATTAGTCACAAAGCAAAGTGGTATAAATTGGGCATCCTTTAGCCAAGTCACCACAAAAGTGGGGCCCGCCACCAAAGACATAAAGACCTCTCATAATTCACATTTCATCTCTATAATATAATAGACAAAATTCAGCAAGTATCCAATAAAGATTTACACCATTCTTTAGCTTTCTTAACATGATTTACATAGTAATATTCACTTCTATTAGAAGATGCAAGCTAATGTTTGCTACAAGACAAGTTTCAAAGATGTTTATTTGGTTTATGAGTTAATGGATACAGATTTAGATCAGATCATCAAATCCTCTCAAGCACTCACAAACGACCATTTCCAGTATTTCCTATTCCAGCACCATACTTCCTGTTCTTTTGCAAACGGATGGAGCTCCAAAGCTCATTTGAAACTTCACAACATAATATAGCATGAGTTTTGCAAATTTTAAGGAGTACGGTATAATCTTTCTAAAGAGAATCGGTTAAGGTATGTTAAGGCTATTCCTTTTTTTCTTTTTGGCATGACCCAAATAATACTGAAAGAAACGAGCAAATGCACAATTTTCAGAAATGACTCTATTCATAGAAATATTAGGGGTGTCTAAATTCTTGATTCCCGATGTGAATTATTATTATATCTTTTGTTCATGGGTCTCAGAAAAATACGTATTAGATAAAATTTATCCGACGGGCATATTATTTTTATGACATTCCGAGAAAATCTTATTAACGTATTTCTTAAGGCATATTATTTTTATGACATTCTGAGAAAATATTACTAACGTATTTCTTATGCATTTCATGAATTTATACATGTACATTGACCCATGACCGATGACATTATATACACGTATATTATATGTATATGGGATATGGAAAAAGGTTATAGCGTTATATACGCACCACCACCTGATCAGTTGGTATACGTTGATGATTTGCCCACAGTGGCTGAAATGATATGACGGGATGCCCTCAGAGGCTTGATGATACTATGAACACATATACCTATACATGGTATGACATTTATATGTATATGGATGACATTATATAAATGAAATGACTCACAGAGCTATGCACACGTACATGTCGAGTCTTTTACTCCGTGTTTCTCTCATGTCTATTATTTACTGATTTTCATTCCTTACATACTCGGTACATTATTTGTATTGACATCCCTTTTGCCTAGGGACGCTGCGTTTCATGCCCGCATGTCTCGATAGACAGGTCGAGAGTCCTCCAAGTAGGCGATCAGCTCGGCGGAAGATGTTGGTGCACTCCATTTGTTCCAGAGTTGCTTATGTGGTCAGTATGATTAGAACATGTACTGATTAGTATGGTAGGGCTCTATCCCGACCTTTATGACATTTATGTACTCTTAGAGAGTTGTAGACATATATCGTGTACGTGAAAGATTGTACGGCCTTGTCGGCCTATGTTTTGAGTTTATAAGTAATCATGTTGGGCCTATTAGGCCCGTATGTTACGTGTATATGATGAAGTAATAAGAAAGATACATTACGTGGGTACTCGGTTGAGTAAGGTACCAGGTGCCCGTTGAGGCCCATCGGTTTGGGTCGTGATAGGGCTGAGATCGGACGCCATATCGCACACATGGTGGTATTGTGGTGGAATGTCTCGGGGTAAGATGGCTTAGCCGATCGAGGCCGATATCAGACTCCGTGCTAATAACACGGTGGTATATCGATACTAAAGATGTCCCAACTTAAAAATATTGAAATTTACTTAAAATTTATCTTTGTCTTACCTTGACACATTAATATTGTTTGAGGCTCTCATTGATTACATGTTTCTTTCTCATTGTACTGTTACTCGTTCTATCGGGAGGGTGTTTAGTCTTACATACTAGTACTATTCCATATGTACTAACGTCGCTTTTGCTGGGGACGCTGCATCTTTAATAGATGTAGGTTGTTCCACAACAGGCGGCATCGATCAGTGATAGCAGTATACCCTCTCCTCAGCTGACTTGGTGATCTCGATTTCATTTCAGGGTGTATCTTCACTTTATTCATGGGTAAGGTTGGGTAGTTACCGTCCAGTAGGCTTGCTTGATCGGGGTATCTCAGGCGAGCATCGGTCGTGCTCTCCGAGGTTGGGGCGTGACACCTTTTAGTAGATTAGAGCCATTGGAGGTTAATTCACGTGGGAAGGGATTTTTGGAGTATTGATCCATGAGCTTTGACGTAAGTGACTCGTATAAACTTTGTTTGAGGTTAATTTCCCGGTTGGCTATGATATTTGAGATATGTTGGGGGTGACGCACGTGCTAGGTGACTGGCCTATGTGCGTACACCGGAGTTATCCATGATCCGGGTAAACCTTAGGCTATTATTGTCACGACCTAAATCCCAACAAAGTCGTTACAACTCCTAACACTACTTGCTAGAAAAGCCAACATCAAATATATAGAAATAAACTCTAACAATAATAAGAAATAGCCTTGAGAGAAGAATAAGATAGATAACTGAAGCAATATAACAATACAACTATAATATCGTCCTAGAACCTTGTGTCAACAAGTGCATGAGTTTTATAGAATAATAAGTACAACTACCCGAATAACAGTACATTATTTTCTGAGGTACATAAATAGTAATAACTAAAGTAAAGGAAGGGAACCCAAGGCTTGCGGACGAAAATAGCAGTGCTACCTTGAAATCACCAGCACGAACCGATGCAACTCTCTAAAAATCAGCTCTATCAGTAACACCTATATCTGCACAGAAAGTGCAGAGTGTAGTATGAGTGAAACGACACACTTGATGCAGTAAGTAGCAAGCTATCCTCATATTGAAGATAGTGATGATATTGGCAAAGTCTGCTACTCACGTTTCAATAGTCAATAATGATAGAAGTGAAAAGTATGACTACAATCAAGGCAAGCAACTTAACATAGCAAAATAGCACTTCCATGTCTCAAATATATAAGCACATAGCCTAGACATTATTTCTAGCATGAATAGTAGCCCAATTGGTTATACAAGTGAATAAAATATAGTAACACGAAGGCATGATAGCAAAACAAGGCACATAATAGCCTAAGGTCTACTCGGATAATGAATACCACAGTATACGCAAATACGCTTGTCACCATGTACGTCCATCACCCCCAACACATAACAAGCATCGAAATCTACAGGGAAAATACCCTCAAGCCATGCCTAGGAAGATACATACCTCAAGCGCGAGAATCAATACTTCAAAAATCTCTTGCCTCTTGAATCGGCCTCCGAAAAGTTAAAAACTAGCCATAAACAACTCAATAATATCAAACATGTCTATAGAAGTCTATTCTAGGTAATAAGCTCCAATCTTTATCAAATAGCAAAAGTCAACCCGGGTTTGCCTTCCAGAACCAGACAAAAGTCACAAATATAGACTACCCATTTGAATACGAGTCCAAATATGCAAGTTTTATCCAAATCTGACTTGGATTGGAGGTTCAAATCTCCCTTTTTCACTCTCCAAAACAATTGTCAAAATACCTAAATATCTTCTTTTAACAATACGATCGGTCATTTTGAGCAATTGCATTCCGTTCATCTATATGAAGTCTTGAGAGGCATTGTATGATGTATTTTGACTTTTATAAATCGTCGTTTTTGCTTTTTTGCAGGTTATTCGGAATTGATTTGGAAGAATAATTCTCAACTAGGAAGCTTTAAGTTGGATGTGTTGACCGAGTTTGAATATTTTGTATTTGACCTAGGATCGGAGTTTGGATAAATCCTTTTGGTCTGGATGGTTATTTTGGACTCGGGCGTATGCCCGAATTTGCATTTGGATATTTCTAGGAGGTTTTGGTGCTATTTGGCGAAAGTTGGCAATTTGAAGACTTGGAATGTTCATAAGTTTGACCGAGAGTGGACATTGATGATATCGGGTTCGGATTGTTGTTCCAAAAATTGGAATATCTTTGTTATGTTATTTGGGACTTGTGTGAAAAATTAGAGTCCATTCCAAGTTGATTTGATATGTTTCGGCACGTGTTTTGGATGTTGAAAGATTCAAAGTTCATTATATTTTATTTGAGGTGCGATTAGTCATTTCGATGTTGTTATTCGTGATTTGAGGCCTCGAGTTATTCCGTGTTATGTTATGGGACTTGTTGGTATATATGGACGGGGTCCCGAGGGGCTCGGGTGAGTTACGGACGTGTTTTAGATCAATTTTATCTCTTGTTGCATTGCTAAAGATCTCCGGTGCTAGTCTAGCCGCATCTATGGAGTTTTGGCCGCAAAAGAGACTTCGTGGATGTGACTTTTTCATCATAGAAGTGGGAAAAGGCTGGGTTAGGAAGGATCACAAAAGAGGCGTTTTGTAGTGCAGAAGCGATAAAAGGCGCAGGAGCGAATAGGAGCTCGCACTTGCGATGGTGCAGAAACGGAAGAGTGTTCCATAAGTGCGAGGGGTTGGCTGTTAAGTAAAGTCTACAGAAGTGGAACTTTTGTCACAAAAGCGATGCCACAGAAGTGGCTATTCTCTACGCAGATGCGAAAATGCCTGGACAAAATCTATTTAATTCGAGGTTTTGGTTCTTCTATCATATTTGGAGCTATAGAATTCGGATTGAAACGATATTTGACTTGTTTTTCACCATGTGGATTGGGGTTAGTGTTCTCTACTTGATTTTTATTATATTTCATCAATCTATCCTCATTTTTTGGCACTTGGTTGATGATTTCAATAGAGAAATTGAGTATTTTTGTCTAAAATTTCATAAAGTGCATTTTCGAGTTTTGAGCATCGATTCGGAGTCAGATTTGAGTGAAACTAGTATGGATGGACTCATAATTGAATGGGTTATCGGATTTTATAAGTTTTGTCGGGTTCCAAAGTTCAGGCTCGGGTTTGAATTTTTGGTTGACTTTGGGCTTTTGATTAAAGATTCTACCTTTATCAATTGGGATCGTTTCCTTTGGCATTATTTGATATTCTTGAGTTGCTTTTGGCTTGTTTCGAACTGTTCGGAGGTCGGTACACACATGATGACATTGTTGGAGTATCGTTTGTCTTGTTCGATATGTGTTATGTGTTTCGTGTTAAGGTGACACACATGCTAGGTGACGGGCGTGTGGACGTGCACCGTGTGAATTGTGACTCGGTTGTTTCTGTGGTACTGTGTAGTTACCTAATCTTGTTTTATCCATGAAATTTCTCTGTGTTAGGGTAATTGAGTTGTGATCCATATTAGAAATCATATTTAGGCTACATGCTTATCCATGCTTATACATGTTAGAAATTTCTGTTGTTGAGTTATTTGCTTAAATTGCAATTGTGTACTCAGTCACATTCATCATTTGTATATCATATCTCAGTATTTGTTACCATTTGTTGTCACATTATCTTTTCAATGTTTGGGTTGTTGGCATGATATTTGTTAGCCCAAGAGACTGGAGAGATTGATGACTGATTTTGGCTCTGATGGCCGGATTGCGAGTGATATTGAGCGGATCGAGCTGCACGCCGTCGCAGGCCCTATGGGATTTATATACATTATTGATGGATCAGGTTGCACACCGCATCAAGCCATATTGGCCTTATATGTATTATTATATGAATTGGGATGTACACCACAGCAGGTCCTATGAGCTTTATATATATTATTGATGGGATCGGGCTGCACGCCGCAGTAGGCCACATTAGCTTTATATGTATTATTATATGGATCGGGTTGCACGATGCAGCATGCTCTATGGGCTTTATATATATTATTGATGGGATCAGGCTACACGTCGTAGCAGGACATGATAGCTTGTATTAGCGCTTGGACAGGATCGGCCCCTCTGGAGTCTAACATACCAGCAATGATCGCAGGTTCTATTAATACATGATATAATTGGGCTGCGTGCCGCAGCAGGCACCATACAGTGCTGAGAGACTGAGTGTGCTGAGTGGTTGAGCATGATGAGTGGGAGTGTAAGACAGTGAGATTTAGTACACTGAGAGTATGAGTATATGAGTTCATCACTGAGATACATTGTATTGACATATATATTTGACATACAGGCATAGAGATGCATTTTCTCATGCTACACGGTATTGTGACATTCATGACTTCACATGCACATTGACATGTAGGCATAGATATGTATGTACCTTCCTCATGCTATCCGAGATCCAAATATCTTATCTATTGTTGAAAGTTTTGGGAAAATCACAGTTTTCTGATATACTCACATTTTGGTAATTTCAGTGAAAGATTTGGGTTTGTACTATTATACCTGACCAACATATCTATTTTCTGTAACTGTGAACGAGCTGAGCATCATATATTTGAGTTTTTACTAAAACTACTTTATTTATATTGTTACGAGTTGTTACTGGATGTTCGTGATAGACTCTGACTGTTGTCCAAGCTCGTCACTACTTTCAACCTAAGATTAGGTTTGTTACTTATTGAGTACATGGTGTCAGTTGTACTCATACTACACTTCTGCACCTTGCGTGTAGATTTTTGATTATGATGTTGCTGTGTATGGCAGGAGCTGACATTGAAGATGTACATGCGTTCCGGTCATAACTGCCTCTTGTTCTTGGTGGCTTTATGATTATTAATTTGTTCATGTATATATCAAACAAATGATGTACTTTATTTCATACCAACTTTGTAAACTCTAAATCTTAGTAGCTCATGATTTGTACTGCCAGTCCTTGGGGATGCTTTGTGTAAGAGTTCAGTATAGTATCATTATTTTTCTCAGTTAATATCATTTGAATTGGATTATTGCTAATTGGCTTACCTAGCGGGTTAGGTTAGGTGCCATCATGACTAGTTGGATTTTGGGTCGTGACAAGTTGGTATCAGAGCGCTAGATTCATAGGTTCTACGAGTCATGAGAAAGTGTCTACCGAGTCTTGCGGATCGGTATGATGACGTCCATACCTATCTTCGAGAGGCTACAAGGAATTTAGGATAAACATCCTATCTTTCTTTCCTTATCATGCGACATTGATTTAGATTGAAGTGTATCTCTTTGAATTCCTTGCACTCACTCGTATGTGCATGTGAGCGCTCGACATCAGTTGTGCATCGACGGCTTGTGGATTCCATGGATAGGATGCGAGATGTGTTGCTATGTTTTGGAGTTAGGCTAGTCTGTAGGACTCGATGCCGGGTTTGGACCGCAACTTAGGCTCGGTGGTTTGCGTTGTGTGAGCATGTGCTTTTGGTATGATGTGACTGCGGGATGGGTGGCTCGGTTTTGTGTCCCTACGAGTTGGATTTACGGCTCGGTAACTGGTTGGATGGCTAAATGATGAGTATGATGTGATAGTGGGATGTGTTTAGGTGATTTGAAAGTGATGGGAAGAGTTCGCCTGAGACGTGAAAAGGACTATTGGATGCTCGATTTCTATGGATGTATCATACAGCCTTGAGTTATAAAGGTTTTTGTAATATTCTTTCATGTTGTTTCATTTGTGGCACGAAGTAGATTTTCATGTCTTGTGGATAAGTTCAGACTCAGGAAGATTAAGTGATTGCATAGTAGTTGTGGCTGTGAAATGATATAGTAAGATGTCAGTTTGAGGCTAAGCAGGTGGGTTATCAACTGTGGGGTAATCTACAGATTTGTGATACTTATGATATTTTGTGGAGGCTTTCTTTTCTACCAGTAGGTTATAGGTTTTGCGATTAAAGTTTGGATTGGTTGAGAAAGTTGACCTAACCATCACGAGAATGAATGCGAGCTTAGCAGGTAATGTGATGTATTATATGGTTTGTGTTACATGAGGTTATGAAGGATTTAGTTGAATCTCACGGCGGGATTATGGAAGTAATAGAGTATGGGTATTATGAGTCATCAAATCTTTTATTCTATTGCTTGGAGCTAAGTGAGGGAGTCTACCACCAGCGATTTGATTGCATGGTTATGTGTTGTACTGGTTTCGGTCTGAGGCATACTTGTGGATCAATTATGACTTGCGGAGGTTGTTTTCGAGGTTGGCATAAGCAAGGAATTTTCTTGATGCATAGTGTAGTATACCTTATGGATATATGGATATCTTGGATTGATTTGTGTTTGTTATGCCTGGTGGGTGTAATGTACAAAGAAAAGGGATTCACTTTGTTGCTTAGTGGTGTGGATTACTTCTTTGGGTGTTGTCATGCTAATGGAGCACAGATCGTTTGGCTCGTTTGGGCAGTTCATTTGAGATTTGAATAGGGTGGATGACTCTTGAGGAAGTTCTAAGGAGTTTAAGATTCATATGCGGCATTTGAGAATTTTTCGGATTTGTATATGGCTAGAATCTGGGATTTTCATTAGATGGTGTTGAGATTCATGGTATTTCTATATCATTATGGAATCTAGATTTCAGTATCAGGAAGGTAAAGGAAACAACTTTAGATTCGCAGAAGGTCTTATCAGATTGGGTGTCTCAATTGTGGTACTTTTAGGGTGCTAAGAGGGAATACAATGTCTTATGGGCCTTAGGGTGGTGTGGTTTTATGCTAGGATCTCTTTTTGTGAGCTTTAGGTAAGGATCGTCGTGTTCTGGTAAGGAGAGGTGTCAATTTGAGGGTAATTAGGAAGGAACTCGGAGAAATAGGACAGCTTGGTAGTAGGTTGGATCAGCACGGTAATAGATATGATCAGTTCTTTGGGTACTTATGATGTGGTGAGTCTCTATAGGTATTTTGTAGCAATACTCTTGAGTTTGGCAACCTGCGTGGTTTGGTTGAGTTAAAGAGATTCAGTTATGATGGCTTGGTTATGTGCAAATGGGTTTCAGAGAGTTCTCGATAGTTTCTACCACGGTTTGAGATGGATATTTCCTACAGGCGTGAGGAGCATATTGTGTATTGTGATTTTCTCCTGGATGGGATCAAATAGAAGGTTTCTGACTGATCGGGTATATATATTATGCTGGTGACGAAGACTTGGTTATGAGATTCTTATTCTTTTTCACATGATGGGATGGTAGATGCGGAGTGTTATGTGGGATTGAGATTTGCATGTGCAAGGTCACAGTTTAGTTTTGGTAGGAAAGGAATTCTTAGACAACATGGACGTTTCCATATGACTAGATGAAAGTTATCACTACTTGGTATTGCTTAAGAAGGGTGCGCATTTCTGAAGGCGCACTATGTTTTGACTTACGTATGCTTTATTTGTATTGCGGTACTCGCCTGGTCGATTGACTGCTGATGTTCAGATTTTGCTATGTGGCATGGAAGAATGATAGAAGTATTTCTCGTGGGGATGATTATGTATGATAGATATGTTAGTCACTCGAGTGGTGGAATTGGAATCGGCTATGGTATTTCATGTGTCATATGGATTTGGAGATTGGGAGATCTCATAAGTAGATTGTTTCGTGGTTGCGGACTGTAAAGATGTGGCCAAAATTTAGCTAGATGATGGTACGTGTTATGGTTAGATCATTGTGGACTTTTGGAGGGCTATTTATCCATTTGGGGATGATCGAAGTTGATTTGCGGGCCATTGATAGGCCCGAGGAGGATGTGATTCTACACCGGGTCGGATTTGTTGACTCAACACCGTTATTTCTGGAAGGTGCGTCATTCGGTTAGATTTGAGCTTGTTCGTGTTCTAATATGATTTATATGTTACTCTTCTATGTTACGAGGGGTCGTGATTTTTTGGTTATATGCACACCCAATGCGGTTCTGTTTAGGCCTTATAGTGGAAGTTGAGCGAGGGTGTTGAATGGTTGACTTCGCCTTGGTTATGTTCTCTCCGGGATGTGGGATATTGTGTTATTTTCTTCAACATGGTTATTGTCATGCACTTTGTGTATTTGATGTCGAATTGTGTGTAGTTCTTTATTTTGAGCATAGTGGCTTGAGGTATTTCATCTGGACAGTGTTTGGATGGGTCACGCATTGCAGTGGGGCTATGTTGGGATATGATTCTTGTGTTAGATTCGTGTGTCTTGATTCTACTATGTATGATGGGCTCATGGCATTGCGGTTGTAGTGGTACTGGTCGAGCTTACGGGACAGTTCTCTCATTTAAGTTATTTTCCATGTCTGAGCGCATTTGAATTATTGCTTATTGGTGCACAAATTGCACGGTCGTGGCTTTAGGTTGTGTTGGTGTGGCATGCTAATAGAATTGTTGTGTTTGATGAGATGTGGTCATTGGACCTAGAATGGGTGCTATCGGATTTGATTGCGGCATATTTTGAAGGATAATGTTATGAGATTCTATGTGTTTCTTTCATCATCGGCAGTGTACGAAGGTTTTATTTCAGATGAGGTTTATTACTAGTATTGGGTTTGTTTTTAGCAGCTACTGTGGTCAGAGTTATTAATGTGAGCATCTGAGTTATGTGGCATATCATACTTGGGCTATGGTTATGGCTTGATACAGCTTGTTCAGACTTATACAATGTGTACATGCGAGGTTCGGGTATTGTAAGGAAATCTGGATGTGGGAAATTGGTTTCTGAGGCTTACGAACTGAGGTTAAAGTCGTGATATTCAATTATGTTTTTTGTCACGCTTACTTGGATTGAGGTAACATGGGATCACCCCCGGGTATGTGCATAGTAAGGTTACACAGTGATTATGATGGCTTAGGAACAACTCTTGGCACGTTCGAGGATGAACGTATGTTTAAATTGGGGAAAATGTGACGACCCAACCGGTCATTTGGAGCAATTGCATTCCGTTCAGTTATTTGAAGTCCTAATAGGCATTGTATGATGTTTTTTGACTTTTATGAATCATTGGTTTTCGTTTTTCATGTTATTCGGAATTAATTTGGAAGAATGATTCGCGACTAGGAAGCTCTAAGTTGGTAGTATTGACCGAGTTTGACTCACTTATATTTGACCTTGGATCGGAGTTTGGATGATTCCTTTAGGTCCGGATGGTGATTTTTTACTCGAGCGTATACCCGGATTTGCATTTGGATATTTCTAGGAGATTTCGGCACTATTTGGCAAAAATTGGCAATTTGAAGGTTTGGAATGTTCATAAGTTTGACAGAGAGTTGACTTTGATGATATCGGGTTCGGATTGTGGTTCTGGGAATTGGAATATCTTCGTTATGTAGTTTGAGACTTGTGTGCAAAAATTTAGTCCATTAAGAGTTGATTTGATATGTTTCGACACGAGTTTTGGAAGTTGAAAGATGCAAAGTTCATTATATTTGATTTGAGGTTTGATTCATCATTTCGACGTTGTTATGCGTGATATAAGGCCTCGAGTATCTCTGTCTTATGTTATGGGACTTGTTGGTATATTTGGACGGGGTCCTGAGGGGCTCGGGTGAGTTACGGACGTGGTTCAGATCATTTTTATCTTTTGTTGTATTGTTGAAGATCTGTGGTGCTGGTGAAGCCGCATCTGTGGAGTCTTGGTCGAAGAAGTGACTTCGCGGATGTGGACTATTCGCCGCAGAAGCGGGAAAAGACTGGGTGAGGAAGGATCGTAAAAGTGGCACTTTGGAGCGCATCTCCGTAAGCGCATAAGCGATCGTCTGGAGCGCATAAGCGAGAAAGTGTGTAGGAGCAAATAGAATCTCGCACATGCGATGGCGCAGAAGCGAAAAAGTGTTCCGCAGATGCGAGGGGTCGGCTGTTAAGTGAAGTCCGCAAAAGAGGAACTTGTGTCACAAAAGCGACGCTGCAGAAGCGGCTATTCTCTTCGCAGATGCGAAAATGTTTTGGCAGACTCTATTTAATTCAAGGTTTTGGTTCTTCTATCATATTTGGAGCTATGGAACTCGAATTGAGACGATGTTTGAGGCAATTTTCACCATATGGATTGGCGTAAATGTTCTCTACTCGGTTTTGAATATATTTCATGAATCTATCCTCGTTTATGGCACTTGGTTGATGATTTCAAAAGAGAAATTGGGGGGTTTTGTATAAAATTTCATAAAGTGAATTCTCGCATTTTGAGCATCGATTCGGAGTCGGATTTGAGTGAAACTAGTATGGTTGGACTCGTAATTGAATGGGTTGTTAGATTTGTGAGTTTTGTAGGGTTCCAAAGTGCGAACCCGGGTTTGACCTTTTGGTTAACTTTGGGCTTTTGATTAAAGATTCCACCTTTATCGTTTAGGATTGTTTCCTTTAGCATTATTTGATGTTCTTGAGTTGCTTTTGGCTAGTTTTGAGACGTACGGAGGTGGGTACGCATGTGATGGCATTTTTGGAGTATAGTTTGGCGTGCTCGGTGTTGGATTCGGCTTGTTAAAGGTATGTAACACTCCTAAACTTGGTCCCAAGGGTATGAACCCTTGAATATACGTGTTATGTGTTTGGTGTTGAGGTGACACATATGCTAGGTGACGAGAGTGTGGGTGTGCACCGTGTGAATTATGACTCGATTGATTTTGTGGTACTATGCAGTTACCTAATCTTGTTTTATCCATAGAATTTATACGTGTTAGGGTAATTGAGCTGTGATCCATGTTTAGGCTACACGCTTATCCTGTTGGGACCCACGGAGGTCATTTCTGCTATTGAGTTATTTGCTTAAATTGCAATTATCTACTCAGTCATATTCATCATTTGCATATCATATCTCAGTCTCTGTTATCATTTGTTTTCACATCATGTTATCATTATTTGGGTTGTTGGCATGAGATTTCTAAGCCCGATAGACTGGAGAGATTGATGACTGAGTGATGGCCTGGCGGCCGGATTGTGCATGATATTGAGGGGATCGGGATACACATCATAGCATACCCTATTTTCTTTATATACAATATTTATGGGATCGGGTTGCACGCCGCAGCAGGCAACATTGGCTTTATATGTATTATTATACGGATCGGGTTGCACGCCGCAGCAGGCCATTTGGGCTTTATATATATTATTGATGGGGGTTGTACGCCGCAGTAGGCTACATTAGCTTTATATGTATTATTATATGAACAGGTTGCACGCCGCAGTAGGCCCTATGGGCTATATATATATTATTGATGGGATCGGGCTACATACTGCAGTAGGCCATGATGGCTTATATTAGCATTTGGGCAGGATCCGCCCCTCCGGAGTCTGACATACCAGCAATGAGCGTAGGTTCTATTGATTCATGATGGGATCGGGTTGTGCATCGTAGCAGGTATTGTACAGTGCTGAGAGATTGAGTGTGCTGAGTGATTGAGCGTGATGAGTAGGAGTGTGAGACAGTGAGATTGAGTACTTTGAGAGTGTGGGGACATGAGTTCATCACTGGGATTCATTGCATTGACATGTATATTTGACATACAAGCATAGAGATGCATTTTCTCATGCTACACAGTATTGTGACATTCATGACTTCACATGCACATTGACATATAGGCATAGAGATGTACTTTTCTCATGCTATCTGAGATTGAAATATCTTATCTATTGTTGAATGTTTTGGGAAAAATCATAGTTTTCTGATATAATCACATTTTGGTGATTTTGATGGAAGATTTGGATTTTTGCTGTTATACATAAGAAGCATGTCTATTTTCTGCAATTGTGAACGAGCTGAGCATCATATCTTTGAGTTGTTACTTGCACTACTTTATTTATTTTGTTACGAGTTGTTCCTGGCTGTTGGTGTTGGACTCTAACCATTGTCCAGGCTCGTCACTTCTTTTAACATGAGGTTAGGTTTGTTACTTATTGAGTACATGGGGTCTGTTGTACTCATAATATACTTCTGCACCTTGCATGTAGATTTTGGATGCTGATGTTGATGTGTATGGCGGGAGCTATCATTGAAGATGTACCTGCATTTCGGTTATAGTTACCTCTTGTTCTTGGTTGCTTTTGAATTATTAATCTATTCATGTATATCTCAAATAGATGATGTATTTTATTTCATACCATCTTTGTAAACTCTAAATCTTAGCAGCTCATGATTTGTACTACCAGTCCTTGGGGATTCTTTGTATAAAAGTTCAGTAAAGTATCATTATTTTTCTCAGTTAAACTTATTTGAATTGGATTGTTGCTAATTGGCTTACCTAGTGGCTAAGGTTGGGTCATGACACTTCTTAAGACCCCATAATATGTGTATAATAATCGATGGGTAATCAAGATAAAATGTTAAAATCAAGAAGAAATCACTTACCTTCTTGTCTTGCGTGAAAATCCTCTTCAAAAATCACCCCACTCTAAGTCTAGGACTCAAAATATGAAATAATGGGTCTAAGTCCTGAAATTAGATAACTTAAAAGCCCGCTTAGTGATACCCTTCGCGAACGCGGCCCAAGCCTTGTGTCCACGAAGCTCAAACTTGTCACAGCCCCAATTTCCCACCTTAAGATGTCGTGATGGCACCTGATCTTTAAGACTAGGTAAGTCTAACACATGCTGATTTAATAATAGAATTGAACTATTTAATCAATTATCATAAACCATTAAATGACATACATAGCCGCAAGAGGCTAATAGTTATACATGTCCCAAAACCGTTAGTGCGGAGTCATACGCACTACTAAAACACACTAGAATTTCTAAATATAATATTGTTTTGAAATACAATTTATCAGTAGCATAATGAAGTAAGATGGTGACTCCGAGGCCTGCGAACGTCAATAGTAGACTCCCCCACTTGGCGCAGAGTCATAGGGCACAACATCTGATGATCCACATTATCAACCTTCATAAGCTCGTAAAACACCAATCAGATACACGAACCAGTTGCATCCCCCACTTGAACAACTGATGATCTAGCAACACATCTACATCCTTTGTCTGGACAATACGTTTTGACAATGATCGAGAATCTATGTCCACATTGTAGCCCATCCACAACATTATAAACCATCGGAGCATAGTTGATACCGAGCATGCAACATCATATACGAGTGGATGTAGAGGGATATAACATATATGCTTCAAGTTGAATCTATGTCGCACGGTAAGGAATGCAAGGAGTGGTTCCTAATAGTTCAGTAGCCTCTCAAAGATAAGTACAAACGTCTCTGTACCGATCCACAAGACTCTACTAAGATTTCTTATGACTCATAGCACCTATAAACCTAGACCTCTGATACCAACTTGTCACGACCCCAATTTTCCACCTTAGGATGTCATGATGGCACCTAGTCTTTAAGACTAGGTAAGCCTAACACATGCTGATTTAATAATAGAATTGAAATATTTAATCATTTATCATAAACCATTAAATGATATACATAGTCGCAAGCGGCCAATAGTTATACATATCCCAAAACTGGTAGGACGGAGTCATAAGCACTACTAAAACACACTAGAATTTCTAAACACAACACTGTTTTGAAATACAATTTAACAGTTGCATAATGAAGTAAGATGGAGACTCTTAGGCCTGCGAATGTCAATAGTAGACTCCCCCAGTTGGCGCGAAGTCATAGGGCACAACATCTGATGATCCACATTACCAACCTTCATAAACTTGTACAACACCAATCAGATACTCGAACCAATTGCATCCTACACTTGAACAACGAAAGCTCTACCAACACGTCCGCATCCTTAGTTTGGAAAATACCTCGAGACAATGATCGAGAATCTATGTCCCTCTCGTAGCCCATCCGCAGCATTATAAATCGTCGGAGCATAGCTGATACTGAGCACACAACATCATATACGAGTGGATGTAAAGGGATATAAGATATATGCTTCAAGATGAATCTATGTCGCACAGTAAGGAATAAAGGGAGTGGATCCTAATAGTTAATTAGCCTCTCAAAGATAAGTACAGATGTCTCCGTACCTACCCACAAGACTCTACTAAACATGCTTATGACTCGTAGCACCTATGAACCTAGAGCTCTGATACCAATTTGTCACGACCTCAATTTCCCACCTTAGGATGTCGTGATGGCACTTAGTCTCTAAGACTAGGTAAGCCTAACACATGATGATTTAATAACAGAATTGAACTATTTAATTATTTATCATAAACCATTAAATGACATACACAGTCACAAGCGGCCAAAAGTTATACATTTTCCAACACCGGTAGTACTGAGTGATATAAAACACACTAGAATTTCTAAACGCAATAATGTTTTGAATTACAATTTAACAGTAGCATAATGAAGTAAGATGGTGACTCTGAGGCCTACGAACGTCAAGCAGGTATACCTTGAAGTGTCCTGCTACGCAGACGCAACTCTCAACAACACAATCAGAATACCTATATCTACACAACAATGTGCAGAAACGTAGCATGAGTACACCACAATGGAAAGCAGTAAGTATCAAGCCTAACCTCGGGAGAGTTGTGACAAGACCAGGTCAAGACACCTACTAGACATAGAAAGATAATCAAGATATACATAAGTTAACAATGGAAAGAACATCAATGTAAAACCAACAGCGGAAACATTATTGATTTACAACCAACAATGAAGTAATAGAAACATAAATTGCAGCAAGTAGTAAACGAGTAATAAAGAAACAACATAATCAGAACACCAATGAGATGTAAATGAACTCAAATAAGGAAACAAACAGATGAAAACTCAAATAATCAAACCTCTCCCAACGCATGAACTTGCAACAAGAATTACCCCGAGGCACCTCACCACTGTAACGACCCAATCAGTCATTTTGAGTATTTGTACTTCGCTCGATAGTTTACGGGCATGAGTAGCTCCGGATGATGTATTATGACTTATGTGAATCGTCGGTTTTGATTTTTAGGTTATTCGGAATCGAATTGGAAGAATGGATTCATTGTTGAAGCTTTTAATTGGGAGAGTTGGCCAAGTTTGACTTTTTGTTAATTTCCACCCGGAACGGAGTTTTGATGATTTCGGTAGGTCCGTTGGGTATTTTGGACTTAAGAGCGCATCCGGATTGTGATTTGGAGGTCCGTAGTGGAATTTGGCTTGAAATGGCAGAAGTTAGATTTTTTGGAAAGTACCGGGAGTGAACATTTTTATATCAGATTTGGATTATGATTCTGGGAATTAGAATAGCCTCGTTATGTCATTTGGGACTTATGTGCAAAATTTGAGGTCAGTCGGACGTGATTTGATAGGTTTCGGCATCGGTTGTGGAAGTTTGAAGTTCAAAGTTCATTAAGTTCGATTTGAGGTGCGATTCATTGTTTTGATGTTGTTATGCATGATTTGAGGCCTCAAGTAGGTTTGTGTTATGTTATTGGACTTGTTGGTATATTCGGGCAGGGTCCCGAGTGGCTCGGATGAGTTTCGAACAAGGTTCGGATCACTTTCATTGCTTAGTGCATTGCTGAATGCTGCTAGCTTCTTGTATCTCAGTCCTTTATCGTGTTTGTGTGGCAAGTGTCGCGAACGCGTAGTGTATTTTTATGGCAGCAGAAAATTGTTCTTCGTGATCGCGAAGTATGTCCCGCGTTCGCGTAGAGTTGGGGCAAGTCCTCTTCGCGTTCGCGTATGGAGGATCGCGTTCGCGTAGTGTTGAGGTTGGCAGCTAGGAATTTGAGCGTTCTTCTATGCGATCGCGTAAGATTAGTCGCATTCGCAAAGCTTTGTCAGCAGTGTTCATCGCGTTCGTGTGGGTTGTATCGCGAACGCATAGAGTCTTTTGTGGCAGTATGAGTTTTATTCATCGCGAACGCGATGGATTTCCCACGTTCGCGAAAGAGGAGGCTTGGGCGGATTATAAAGTACTCTATTTCGAGAGTTTCAGCCATTTTTACTTTTTTTTGAGCGATGGAGCTCGGATTGAGGTGATTCTTGAAGCAATTTTCACCATATGAATTGGGGTAAGTGTTCTCTATTCATTTTTGGTTATATTCCATGAATCTATCTTCGATTTTAGCTTTTGGTTGATGAATTTAAAAGAGGAAATTTGGGGTTTTGGCCTAAAGTTTCATAATATGAATTTTTGGGGTTTGAACATCGATTTGGAGTCAGAATTGAGTGAAACTAGTATGGTTGGACTCATAATTGAATGGATTATTGAATTTTGTGAGTTTCATCGGGTTTCGAGGCATGGGCCCGGGTGTGAGTTTTGGCTGATTTTGGGTTTTGATTGAGGAATCGATATTTATCATTTGGAATTGTTTCCTTGGGCTGTATTTGTTGTATTTGAGTTGCTTTTGGCTAGTTTTGAGTTGTTCAGGGGTTGCTACACGCGTAATGGAATCTTTGGAGCATCACTTGGCTTGCTCGGCATTTGGTATTGGCTTGTTCGAGGTAAGTAACACTTCTAAACTTAGTGTTGAGGGTTTGAAACCCCTAAATATGTGTTACGTGATTGGTATTGAGGTGACGCACATGCTAGGTTACGGGCGTGTGGGCGTGCACCAAGTGAATTGGGACTCTGTTGTTTCCATGGCACCGTATAGTAGTCCTATTTTGTTAATATCCGTCTTTTCACCATGCGATAAAGTAAATGAGTTGTCAATCATGCTAGATATCATGTTTAGGCTTTATGCCGATACTGTTAGGACGCATAGTGGTCATTTTATGATGTCATTTCACTGATTTCATTGATATTTCGTACTCAGTCATATTCATGCATTCATATCATATCTCAGTCTCAGTTGTTATTTATTGATACATCATATCAGTGTTGTCGGGCTAGTTTCATGACATTGTGAGCATGTGAGTGAGACTGGAGAGATTGATGACTGAGTAAGGTTGGGGGCCTGTTTGTGAGGATATTGATACTATAGCACATGATTTGACCGTGCGGATCCATATATTGATATTATAGCACGTGAGTTGTCCGTGCAGATTATAGTGCTTGGGCTGTAGGAGACCCTCCGGAGTCTGTACACCCCAGTGAGCGTGGTTGATTATTTTGAGGGATGGATCTTCCTTGAACATGGATCTTATCCGAAGCATTTATATACCTGGAGATGGATCTTCCCTGGGGTGTATGGGCCATATACAGTACCGAGTGCTTGAGCATGATGAGTGAAAAGTGTGAGACAATAAGATTGAGTACTCTGAGAGTGTGAGTACATGATTCATCTCTAAGATGCAAAGCATTGGCATGCACACATGACATACAGGCATAGAGATGCATTTTTCCTCATGTTGTGCGGTATCACGTCATTCATGATTTTTTACACACATTGATATGTGGGCATAGAGAGGTATTTCACACTTGCTATCTAAAAAGAAAATGAAACATCTTATTTATTGTGGAAAAGATATTTGGAAAAATTACAGTTTTCAAACATACTCGTATTTTTGGCATTTTTAGTAAAAGATTTGGGTTTCACTAAGATACTTGAAAAGCATGACTATTTTCTGGAACTGTGAACGAGCCGAGCATTTTACTTTTGAGATACATCTTTTATTACTTGTATTATGATGTTATGAACTGTTGTGGGATATTGGTAATGGACCCGATCTTGTGTTAGCTCGTCACCACTTTCAACGTAAGGTTAGGTTTGTTACTTACTGAGTACATGGGGTCGGTTGTACTCATATTACACTTCTGCACATTGCGTGCAGATGTTGGTTGCTGATGTTGTTGTGTTCAATGGGAGCTAAATTGAAGATGTACTCGCATCCAGGTTGTAGTTGCCCCTTGTTCGTGGTAGCTTTAGATTTATAAATTTCTGTTTATGTACTTTTCAAACAGACGATGTATTTATTTCATTTCAGCTTTGTAAATTCTATTCTTAGAAGCTCATGATTTGTACTACCAGTCCTTGGGGAATGTATAAGATTCAAATATCTCTTTACTTAATCACTTTATAAATTGTTATTGGAATTGGTTAGAGGTTAATTGGCTTACCTAGCGGGTTGGGTTAGGTATCATCACGACTAGTGGATTTGGGGTCGTGACAAGTTGGTATCAGAGTTCTAGGTTCATAGGTTCTACAAGTCATGAGCAAGTGTCTAGTAGAGTCTTGCGGATCAATATGATGACGTCCATACATATGTTCGAGAGGCTATAAGACATTTAGGATATACTTCCCATCTTTCTTTCCTTACCGTGCGGCATTGATTCATCTTGAAGAGTAACTCTTTGAATTCCTTCCATGCATTCGTATGCGCACATGAGCGCTCGGTATCAGCTGTACATCGACGGCTTGTGATTCCATGGTTGAGGTGCGAGATGTGATTTTTGCATGCTGATGATAGGTCAGTCTGGAGGACATGAGGCGGGTTTGACGGTAGCCTGAGCATGGAGATTTCGATTGTGCGAGCATGCGCTTTTGGTACATATATATTCGTTGGTGTCCCTATTAGTGGAAAATGTGATTGGATGACTATGTGGTGAGTATGATGTGACTGCGAGATGTGTTCAGATTGTTCGAATGTGACGAGAAGAGTTTAATTGAGATGTAGCAAGGGCTATTGGGTGTTTGATTTATGTCTTGATTTGGGGTATTGCCTCGAGTTATGGGTGTGTTGAAGGACCTCTCATGTTGTTTAGTTGTGGAGTGACGTAGATTTTCATGTTGTGTTATGTGTTCAGACTCAGGGAGATTAAGTGATTATTTAGCAGTTGTGGCTGTGAAAGGGTATACGAGATGTCAGTTTGAGGCACAGAAGTTGGGTTATCTCCTGCAAGGTGTCCTGAGGTTGTGTGATCCCTATGATGTTTTGTAGAGATTTCTCTTTTACCATTGAATGATATATGTTGCAATTTGAGTTTGGATCGCTTGTGGAATTTGGCTAACCATCACGAGGATGAACGCGAGATTTTCGGATGATTTGAGGTACTAGATGGTTTGTGTTGCATGAGCGGATGAAGGATTTAGTGGAATCTCACTGAGGTATTATGCCAGTATGGGGGTGGCTATTGTAAGTTATTAGATGCTTTATTCTTTGGCTTTGAGCCAAGTGGGGGAGTCTACTATTGATAAGTTGATTGCACGGCAATGTGTTGTATTGGTTTTGATTTGAGGTATACTTATGATTAATTTATGATTTGCAGAGGCTGAGATCGAGGATAACTCGAGTAAAGGAATTTCTGGATACGGGTTGTATTCTGCTTTATGGGTATATGGAAAATATTGACTGATTGAGTTATTATTCGTAAAAGACGTAGTGTTCATGGAGTAGGGATTCACTTGGTTGCTTAGAAGTGTGGATTACTTCTTAGGGTGTTGGTGTGTAAATGGGGCATAGGTTGTTCGGTCCATTTGATCAGTTTAATTGAGATTTGAGCAGAGTGAATGACTCTCGAGAATGGTTCTAATGGATTCAAGATCTATATGTACCAATTGGGAATCTTCAGGATGTGTATATGGCTTGTAATCCCCCGTAAAAAAGGTTTTGCAAAAGAAAAATAATAATGTTTCGTGGTGTCGAATTGGTTTTAAGTGTTGTGTATCACATAAATTCTTCACGTCGAGCTTGCTCGCCGCGGTTCGGACCTTTTGGGTTGAACAATGCATCGAAAAGTGAAGGAAACTGTTTGGCAGAATTACGCATTTCTGCGGTCCATTATGCTACCGCAGAATCACTCTGCGGACCGCATAATGGCCGCAGAGTGAGGCAGTTATTGGGTCAGTTTGGGAGCAATTATGCGGTCGACTATGCGACCGCATAACTGTTCTGCGGTGCATTATGCGACCGCAGACTCGGACAGTTTTTTTTGGTCGTTTTGGTCTATAATTATGCGACCAATATGCGGTCCGCATATTGGTTATGTGATCGCAGAACCTATTTCGGAGCTTCATTTTTTGGATTTTAAACCCGACCCTATTCCGTTAAAACACACCCCATGGACGATTTTGAGCATATTTTCTGTTATTTCTAGAGTAAGAGAGAGGGTCCTAGAGGGAGAAGTGATCTTCATCAAATTGTTCTTCAATTCTCACTTAAATCTTGAAGATTATCAAGAGAGGCACCTAGGTCTTCTTCCTAAGAGGTAAGATTCTATCACCCAAACTCTTAATTTCAAAATCTAACTAGATTGGGCCATTAGTGAGGTAATTCATGGGGATGGGAGTGCTTACCTTGCATGCATGTATCCTTGTAGTTTGTGGGAAGATTGTGAGCTAATAAGGGTAGAGAGTGGGTTGGTAAATGATGGAATCTTCCACAAAAGAGCCTTAAAACATTGATGCACACCTAGTGTTTGATAGTATGCTCAAACGAGCTAAAACCATGTTCATCTTCCTAAGTTTTGGTTCAATTTTGTATATTGCTTAAATAGATTGAAGTTGCTAATATTCCGGAACATCTTAGAGTTTGAAGAAGCTCAATTGAGGTATGTTGTCTAAACCTCCTTCTTCTTAGAATCGAACCCCACGATGTTCATGTAATCGGAGTAAGTTCTTGATCATTATCGAATTGGCTTTTCCTAATGCGGTTGTGTTAGAGGATGTTTGTTCAATGTTTATGCTAAATGCTTCAACATGTCATCTTGCCATTTGAGAATATGTTCAAAATGTGGAGTATGTGTTAGGGTTGTTAAGACTTTATGTCAAGATTGAAATAAAGGTTGTTATGCCAAATTGTATGAAAAGCCTCTATGTGCCTAAGATTCCCAAATTGCTCATACATGAATTTAATGTCTTGAATGGGGAGCCTTATTGATTTTGATAATGATATTTTATGTGTAAAAAGGGGTCTGGAACTATGAAATACGGCCAAGCTCCAGGAATGACTTTGTAAACATAATCACTAGTGCCAATGAATTGAAAGTACATGAAAGAAGTGCGATATGAGATGATTGATGGAAAAAGATAATGTCTCAAATGAGATGGACTAGCTGCTCGGGCTGAGATCGGGCTCCTTGTAAGAACACAGTGGTATTATGAAAGAAATTATGGTAATGTCTCTAACGAGATGGCCTAGACGATCGGGCCGATATTGGAATCCGTGTAGGAACACGGTGGTATTGTGAATGAAGTTGTGGTAATGTCTCCAATGAGGTGGCATAGCCGATCGGGCCGAGATCGGACTCCATGTAAGAACACGGTGGTAATGTGAATGAAATTGTGACAACATCTCTAATGAGGTGGCCTAGATGATCGGTCCGAGATCGTACACCGTGTAAGAACATGGTGGTATTGTGAATTGTGGAACATCAGTACTAAAGGTCACCCAACCTAGTAATATGGAAATTGTCTTGAAAATGTATATGATCCTTAACTTGTTGTGTTATTGTTTATTTGAAGCCCTTATTGAATTCTTGACTGTTCCTCTTGTATTATTATTCATTCTATTGAGTTGGTGTTTAGCTACACATACTAGTGCTATTCGACGGTACTAACGTCCCTTTTGCCAGGGGCGCTGCATCTTTAAATGGATGCAAGTGGTTACATAGCAGACAGTGCGGATCTCAGATAGTTCTGCATCCTCTTCTCAGCGGACTTGTTGAGCCCCATTTCATTTCGGGGTCATGTGTTATACCTTTTGTTTATATTATGGTCACTTTTGAGATATAGCCGGGTCCTTGTTGCCGGCACCATCTTTACTCTCTTTTGTACCATTAGAGGCTCCGTAGACACTATGTGGGTTGTATATGGGTGTTGGGAATGGTAAACAAGTCATGTTGTGTTTGGTCACTTGTTCCACTTGAACTTTAAGAAATGTGTATTTTGGGACCTAAAAGCGCAATGATTAATGAAATGATTTAGGATTGTATGGATGAGATTCCTACTGTATAATTAAGGAAATCATATCTCTTCTTGATCATGGGTTAATTGGGTAGAAAATATCTAATAGGATTGCTCGGTCGGGTTCACTCGGTTGAGCGCCGGTCGCGCTTCCCGAGGATGGGGCGAGACAAACTTGGTATCAGAGCCTAAGGTTTTAAAGTGTCCTTGGATGTCTCGGAGTTGTGTCTGGTAGAGTCCTTCTTATCGATGTGTTGTCGACCACATCTATAAGTTGGAGGCTACTTGGACATTTAGGAACAATACCCTTCTTTGATATTCTTGATCGTGCGATGAAACTAATTGTGCAACTGTTCCTCCTCTAACTCGTGCATTCCTTTAACTTGCAGTATATGGCACCTAAGAAGAGTGCAAAAATTGGCCAAGGATCTAACGCCTCCTTAGGAGTGGCAGTTGACCCTTTATTTGATGAAGCGGGTGAACACCCAAGGGGTGAGGATAATCCCCCGACTGCTACACTACCTAATTCTACTACACCGGCCTAGGCCACACCAGTTCCTACACCTACTGAGGGTGCGACAGTTCCTCCACCTGGATTCTGATTCCACCTCTAGCCTCAACTTCCGGCTCTGGTATTTCTGATGGGGATCTTAGGGCAGCTATTCAGGTGCTGACTTAAATAGTGGCTTCTCAATCCCAAAGGTCGAAGCTTGCACCGACATCTTCTAGCCAGAAAGGGGATTCTGCTAGTTCTAAGGTGAACAGATTTCTGTAGTTGGATCCTTCGGTGTTCACGTGTGGTAATCCCGAGGAAGACCCAGAGGACTTCATTGATGAGATGCATAAGACTCTCCGGGTTATGCACGCTACTGAGACGGAGGGAGTGGAGTTGGCCGCCTACCGCCTAAAAGGGGTGGCATATTCGTGGTTTGATCTGTGGGCGGACTCTCGGGAGGAGAAGAGCCCTCTAGCAAGATGGAGTGAGTTTGCTGATTCATTTATAGACCATTTCTTGCCTACCGAGACTAGGGCATCCCGTGCCGCAGAGTTTGAGAATCTTAAGCAAGGGAATGGGAGTGGGTGGAGGTATCACATAGAGTTCACGCACCTGTCAAAATATGCCATTATCATATTGCCTACTATAGAGGCTAGAGTGCACCGGTTTGTGCAGGGCCTTAGCCCCTTGGTTATCAATGAGGCCGCTACAGCTGCCTTGAATTCAGACATGAACTATGGGAAAATGGTAGCATTTTCTCAAGCTCTAGAGGACCGCAAGTTGAAGAACATGAGGGAGCGAGAGGGTACCAGTAAGGACCGGACCACGGACAACTTTGGGGAGTCATTTGGTGGGGGAAGATCAGCTTTCAGGGGAGGGTCATCAGGGCCAACCCAGTCTCATGCTCAGTCTTCAGCCAATGCACCGCCAGTGGGGGCACAATCAGCAGCAGGGGAGTCGCTTCAGGCCCAATCAGGGTAGCAGGGGATCCCACCATCAGGGCCAATCAGGAGGGAGATTTCCTCAGCAGCGGAGGCCCCATGCCCCAGGTGTGGGAGGATGCACTCAGGGATTGGTTACTTGGACTTACTTATATGTTGCGGGTGCGGATTGAGGGGTCATATTCAGAGGGAGTGTCGTTCATCCCGCCAGGGTGCGGGCAGGGGCACAGCACAGCTATCCAGTTCTACAGCTGCTACATCTTCACCACCCCCTCCGGCTCGAGGCACTCCGGCACCAGCAGGGCGTGGTGCAGCTAGGGGTGGTTCGCAGAGTTCAGGAGGACCCAACCGTTTCTATGCTATGAGTGGTTGCAAGAGTGCATAGGCTTCTCCAGATGTCATCACAGGTATATTGACTGTCCAAACTCATGATGTATATGCTCTTATTGATCTCGGTTCCACCTTGTCCTATGTTACCCCTTTTGTTGATATGGAATTTGGGATAGAATCGGAACCTCTTCCTGAGTCGTTCTCTGTATCTACTCTGGTTGGCGAGTCTATTGTGGCCGCACGAGTTTATATGGGTTGTGTTGTCACGGTGCGTAGTCGGGACACCGTGGCCGATCTCATTGAATTGGGGATGGTTGATTTTGATGCAATTATGGGGATGGATTGGCTTTATTCATGTTTTTCTAAACACGACTACCGAACTAGTTTTGTGAGGTTTGAATTTCCTAATAAGCCGGTTATTGAGTGGAAGGGGGATAATGTGGTGCCAAAGGGTAGGTTTATTTCTTACCTTAAGGCCACGAAGATGATTAATAAAGGGTGTATCTATCACTTGGTTCGGGTTACGGACACCGATGCTGAGGCACCTATACTCGAATCAGTGCCAGTTGTGAAAGAATTTCCGGAGGTCTTTCCTGATGAGCTCCCTGGGATTCCGCCAGACAGGGAGGTTGATTTTGGGATTGATGTGATGCCAGGCACGCAGCATATATCTATTCCGCCCTACATAATGGCACCGGTAGAATTGAAGGAACTAAAGGAACAGTTGAAGGATTTGTTAGAGAAGGCTTTCATCCGACCGAGTGTGTCGCCATAGGGCACACCGGTTCTCTTTGTGAGGAAGAAAGATGGATCACTGAGGATGTGCATTGACTACCGGCAGCTAAACAAAGTCACAATCAAAAACAAATACCCACTACCAAGAATAGATGATTTGTTTGATCAGTTACAGGGTGCTAAATACTTCTCCAAAATTGATTTACGATCCAGGTATCACCAATTGAAGATCAGGAGCATGATATACTGAAAACAACTTTTAGAACCAGGTATGGGCATTTTGAATTTCTAGTGATGTCTTTTGGGCTAACAAATGCCCCGACAACTTTTATGGATCTTATGAATCGGGTTTTCAAGCCTTTCCTCGACTCCTTTGTGATAGTATTCATTGACGATATTCTTGTGTATTCACGAGGTCGAGAGGACCATGTCGATCATCTCAGTGCAGTGTTGCAGACTCTTTATCAGCACCAATTGTATGTGAAATTTGTAAAATGTGAATTTTGGCTCGAATCTATCACATTCTTGGGTCATGTTGTCTCTAGAGAAGGAATTAAGGTTGATCCTTAAAAGATTTTAGCAGTAAAGAATTGACCTAGACCTACAACGCCCACCGAGATTCGTAGTTTTATGGGCTTAGCAGGGTATTACAGGAAGTTTGTGGAGGGGTTCTCTACTCTTACCTCTCCGTTGGCTAAATTGACTCAGAAAGAAGTTAAGTTCCAATAGTCTGATGCCTGTGAAAAGAGCTTCCAGGAGTTGAAATTGAGATTGACTACAGCGCCGGTGTTGACCTTGCAAGAGGATACAAACAAATTTGTGGTATATTGTGATGCTTCAAGAATTGGGCTTGGGTGTGTGTTAATGCAACACGGCAAAGTTATAGCATATGCTTCTAGGAAACTCAAGAATCATGAAAAGAATTATCCAACACATGACTTAGAACTTGCGGCGGTGGTTTTTGCATTGAAATTTTGGAGTCACTATTTGGATGTATATTGCATGTGGATGTATTCACGGACCACAAGAGTCTTCAATATATTTTCAAACAAAAGGAGTTGAATCTAAGGCAGAGAAAATGGCTTGAGTTACTCAAGGATTACGACATCGATATTCTATATCACCCGGGGAAAGCCGATATTGTGGCGGATGCTCTTAGCCGGAAATCTATGGGTAGTTTAGCACACTTGGAGGTATATCAAAGGCCATTGGCCAAGGAAGCCCATCGATTTGCTAGTTTGGGAGTTCGTCTTATGGACTCTAATGAAGGAGGGGTAATTGTGCAAAATAGGGCTGAATCATCGCTTGTTGTGGAAGTCAAAGAGAAGCAATACAACGATCCATTTTTAGTGCAATTGAAGGAGGAAAATCAAAATTCATAAGACTACTACTTTTTCTCTTATCATGGATGATGGTACACTAAGGTACCAAGGGAGACTATGTGTTCTGAATGTAGATGGTCTCAAGAAAGAATCATGACCGAAGCTCAAGCTTCTAGGTATTCCGTGCATCCAGATTCTACGAAGATGTATCACAACCTCAAGGAAGTCTATTGATGGAATGACATGAAAAGGAATGTGGCGGACATTGTGGCGAGGTGTCCGAACTGTCAGCAAGTGAAGGTCGAACATCAACGGCCTGGTGGGTTAGCATAGAACATAGAAATTCCAATGTGAAAGTGGGAGATAATTAATATGGATTTTGTGGAAGGAATACCACGCACTCCATGTAAGTTTGACTCAATTTGGGTGATCGTGGACCGACTCACGAAATCAGCACACTTCTTGCCAGTTAAATCTACCGACACAGCGGAACAGTATGCTCAGTTGTATATCAATGAAATAGCCAGGCTATATGGCACTCCAGTTTCTATCATTTCAGATCGAGGGGCTCAGTTCACGGCCAATTTTTGGAGGAAAGTTCAGGAAGGTTTGGGTACTCAGGTGAACCTTAGTACAACTTTCCATCCACAGACCGACGGGCAAGTAGATCATACTATTTAGACGCTCGAGGACATGTTGTGTGCTTGTGTTCTTTATTTCAAGGGTAGCTGGGATGATCATTTTCCACTCATAGAGTTTGCTTATAACAACAGATTTTATGCAAGTATCCAGATGGCACCATTTGAGGCATTATATGGTAGGAGATGTAGATCTCCCATTGGGTGGTTCGAGGTTAGGGAGGCAAAGTTGATAGGTCCAAACCTTGTACATCAGGCTATGGAAAAAGTTAAGATCATAAAGGAGCGGTTGAAAATAGCTCAGAGTCGTCAGAAATCCTTTTCGGATGTTCATCGCAGAGACTTGGAGTTCAAAGAAGATGCTTGGTTATTCTTGAAGGTTTCCCCTATGAAGGGTATTATGCGGTTTGGGAAAAGGGGAAATTGAGTCCGAGGTATGTCGGGCCGTACAAAATCATTCAGAGGATCGGTGGGGTGGCGTACAGGCTAGAGCTACCACCTGAGATGTCATTAGTACACCCGGTGTTCCATGTGTCTATGTTGAAAAAGGTAGTTGGAGATCTGTCAGCTATTGTGCCGGTTGAAACCATTGAGGCTAATGAAGAATTGTTATATTAAGAGATTCCAGTTGCCATTCTTGATAGGAAAATCCAAAAGTTGAGGAATAAAGAAATTGCCTCCATGAAAGTGTTATGGCGAAACCAGCAGGTTGAAGAGGCCATGTGGAAGGCTGAGGAAGAGATGAAGAAGAAGTATCCTCACTTGTTTGAATAGTTGTGTAATCCTTTCTTTTATGAACCTGTCGCCTAAGAATTTTGCATCACTTATTCAGTTAATGTAAAAGTGTTCCTTTTTATTATATGTTGTTTACATGAAACCACGGTTGGTGTGGTCATGAGTTATGCTATGTCGTTGGGTTATATGCATGTTTGTAAGATGTGTTTCTAGGCTCTTTGAAAGGTGGATAGGCCTAGTTACAAACGAAACTCTAGCGAAATATTTGGAAATTTAGGGAGTTAGTCAAATTTGGAGCTGCTGGTGTGTGGTATTAAAACTGAGTTACATAAGATGCTAATAACCGATTTTTTTACCCTCATTCGAGGATGAATGATCCTAAGTGGGGGAGAATGTAAGGCCACATAAAAATATTTTTGCAAAAGAATAATAATAATGTTTTGTGGTGCCGAATTGGTTTTACGTGTTGTGTATTATACAAATTCTTCGCGGCGAGGACCTTTTGGGTTGAACGAAAAGTGAAGGAAAATGTTTGGCAGAATTACGCGTTTCTGCAGTCCATTATGCAACCGCAGAATCACTCTGTGGATCGCATAATGGCCGCAGATTGAGTCTGGGAGAAATTATGGGAGAAATTATGCGGTCGACTATGCGACCGCATAACTGTTCTGCGGTGCATTATGCGACCGCATAGTGACCGAAGTCTCGGACAATTTTTACTGGTCGTTTTTGTCTGCAATTATGCGATTTTGAGCATATTTTCTGATATTTCTAGAGTAAGAGAGAGGGTCCTAGAGGGAGAAGTGATCTTCATAAAACATTTCTTCAATTCTCACTTAAATCTTGAAGATTATCAAGAGAGGCACCTAGGTCTTCTTCCTAAGAGGTAAGATTCTATCACCCAAACTCTTAATTTCAAAATGTAACTAGATTGGGCCATTAGTGAGGTAATTCATGGGGATTGGAGTGCTTACCTTGCATGGATGTATCTTTGTAGTATGTGGGAAGATTGTGAGCTAATAATGGTAGAGAGTGGGTTGGGAAATGATGGAATCTTCCACAAAAGAGCCTTAAAACATTGATGCATACATAGTGTTTGATAGTATGCTCAAACGAGCTAAAACCATCTTCATCTTCCTAGTTTTTGGTTCAATTTTGTATATTGCTTAAATAGATTGAAGTTGCTAATATTCTGGAACATCTTAGAGTTTTAAGAAGCTCAATTGAGTTATGTTGGCTAAACCCCTTTCTTCTTAGAATCGACCCCACGGTGTTCGTGTAATCGGAGTAAGTTCTTGATCATTATGGAATTGGATTTTCCTAATGTGGTTGTGTTGGAGAATGTTTGTTCAATGTTTATATTAAATGCTTCATCATGTCATCTTTCCATTTGAGAATATGTTTAAATTGTGGAATATGTGTTAGGGATGTTGAGACTTCATGTCAAGATTGAAATAAAGATTGGTATGCCAAATTGTATGAAAAAGCCTCTATGTGCCTAAGATTCACAAATTGCTCATACGTGAATTTAATGTCTTGAATGGGGAGCCTTATTGATTTTGATAATAATATTGAATGTGGAAAAAGGGGTCAGGAACTATGAAATACGGCCAAGCGCCAAGAATGACTTTGTAATCGTAATCACTAGTGTCAATGAATCGAAAGTACATGAAAGAAGTGTGATGTGAGATGATTGACGGAAAAAGGTAATGTCTCAAATGAGATGGCCTAGCCGATCGGGCTGAGATCAGACTCCATATAAGAACACTGTGGTATTATGAATGAAATTGTGGTAATGTCTCTAAGGAGATGGCTAAGCCGATCGGGCCGATATCGGACTCTGTGTAAGAACACGGTGGTATTGTGAATGAAATTGTGGTAACGTCTCCAATGAGGCGGCCTAGCCGATCGGGCCTATATCGGACTTCGTGTAAGAACACTGTGGTATTGTGAATGAAATTTTGGTAACGTCTCCAATGAGGCAGCCTAGCCGATCGGGCCGAGATCAGACTCCATGTAAGAATACGGTGGTATTATGAATGCAATCATGGTAACATCTCGAATGAGGAGGCCTAGCCGATAGGGTCGAGATCGGACTCTGTGTAAGAACACGGTGGTATTATGAATGAAATTGTGGTAATGTCTCTAACGAGATGGCCTAGCCGATCGGCCCGATATCGGACTCCGTGCAAGAACACGGTGGTATTTTGAATGAAATTGTGGTAACGTCTCCAATGAAGCAGCCTAGATGATCGAGCCGAGATCGGACTTCATGTAAGAACACGGTGGTATTGTGAATGAAATTGTGGTAACATCTCCAATGAGGCGGCCTAGCCGATCGGGCCGAGATCGGACTCCGTGTAAGAACACGGTGGTATTGTGAATGAAATCGTGGTAACGTCTCGAATGAGGAGGCCTAGCCGATCGGGCCGAGATCGGACTCCGTGTAAGAACACGGTGGTATTGTGAATTGTGGAACATTGGTACTAAAGGTCACCCAAACTAGTAATATGGAAATTATCTTGAAAATGTATATGATCCTTAACTTGTTATGTTATTATTTATTTGAAGCCCTTATTGAATTCTTGATTGTTCCTCTTGTATTATTATTCATTGTATTGAGTTGGTGTTTAGCTATACATGCTAGTGTTATTCGACGGTACTAACGTCCCTTTTGCCGGGGGCGCTGCATCTTTAAATGGATGCAGGTGGTTACATAGCAGACAGTGCGGATCTCAGATAGTGTTGCATCCTCTTCTCAGCGGACTCGGTGAGCCCCATTTCATTCCAGGGTCATGTGTTGTACCTTTTGTTTATATTATGGTCACTTTTGAGGTATAGACGGGTCCTTGTTGCCGGCACCATCTTTACTCTCTTTTGTACCTTTAGAGGCTCCGTAGACACTATGTGGGTTGTATATGGGTGTTGGGAATGTTAAACAAGTCATGTTGTGTTTGATCACTTGTTCCACTTGAACTTTAAGAAATATGTATTTTGGGACCTAAAAGCACAATGATTAATGAAATGATTTAGGATTGTATGGATGAGATTCCTACTGTATAATTAAGAAAATCATGTCTCTTCTTGATCATGGGTTAATTGGGTAGAAAATATCTAATAGGATTGTTCGGACGGGTTCACTCAGTTGAGCGCCGGTCGCGCTTCCCGAGGATGGGCGTGACATGGCTAGAAACTGCGATTTACATTGGATGATGTCGAGACTTGTGGCATTTCTATATCCTTATGGATTCTACATTTCAGTGTCAGGAAGGTGAAGGAAACAACTTTAGAATTCACATAAGGTATCTTCGGAGTAGCTATCTCGGTTGTTATACTTTTGGGGGTACTTAAGAGGGAATTCAGCGGCTTATGAGCCTTAGGGCGGTGTGGTCCTATGCTTGAGTTCGTGGGGAAAAGTTTTGGTTAAGGATAGTAGTGTTCTAGAAAGTAGAAGTATCAATTTGAAGGCAATTCTGGAAGAACTCGGAGAGTTAGGACAACTTGGTAGTAGGTTAGATCAGCACAGTAATGGATATAATCAGTTCTTTGGGTACTTACGATATGGCTAGTCTCTATAGGTGTTTCGTGGCAATGCTCTTGGGTTTTGGCGACATGCGTGGCTTGGTTGAGTTAGAGAGATTCGGTTCTGATAGCTTGATTATGTACAAATGGGCTTCAAAGAGTTCTCAATGGTTTTTACCAAGGTTCGAGTGGTATATTTCCTACTGGCGTGAGGAGCATTTGGTGTATGGTGAATTTCTCCCGGATGAATTCAAATGGAAGGTCCTTGGCTAATTGAGTATGTAGTTGCTTGTGATTCGGAGTAGATTATGAAGTTCTCGTATTTTTCCTATGATGGCATGGTATATGTGGTATGGGTGTGTGGGATTGAGATTTTCCTGAGCGAGGTCACAGTTCAGTTTTGAAGGGAAGGTCATAAAATTCTTAGGCAGCATGAATGATTTCACATGACTAGGTAAATGATATTACTATTTGGTATGTCTTGACGAGAGTATACATTTTAGAAGGGGCAATGTGTTTTGATCAATAGATACTTCACTGGTACTGCGGTACTCTCCTGGTTGATCGACTGCTAATATTTAAATTTTTCTATGTGGAACGGAAGAATTTTAGAAGTATTCCTCGTAGGATGATCGTGTATGAGAGATGTGCTAGACATTCTGGCGGTGGAGTGGGATAAGCTATGGTGATTTGTGTGCTCTATGGATTTGAGACTGGGAGTTCTCAGGAGCGGATTGTTTCATAGTTGTGGACTGTGATGTCATTGCCGAAACTAGCCAGATGATAGTATGTGTTATGATTCAGTCATTGTGGGCTTTCGGAGGTTTATTTATCTAATTGTGGGTGCCCGGAGTTGATTTGGGTGTCTATTGGTAGGCCCAATTAGGATGTGTATTCTACACCGAGCCGGATTAGTTGGCTCCATACTTCTATTATTGAGGGATGTACTATTCGGTTGGTGTTGAGCTTATTCGTGTTCTGATAGGTTCTGTGAGTTACTCTGCTATGCTACGAGGGGTTGTGATTCGTTTGTTGTATGCACACATGGTGCGGTTCTATTGTGGCCGTATAGCAAAATTTGAGCGAGAAGAGTATTGGGTATTGCTTGGTTGATGGTGTATTGGTTATGTTCTTTCGGGTTTTGTGTGGCATGGTGTCCATTTCTTCTTTGTGGTTATGGTAATACACTTTGAGTACTTGATGTCGAATTGCGCATGGTTATTGATTTTTAGCAGGGTGGCTTGAGGTATTTCATATGGACCAGTATTTGGATAGAGTCGCGCATTGCAGCAGAGTTATGTGGAAATATGATCCTTTATGTTAGATTTATGTGTTATAGTTCTATGGTGTGTGATGGGTTAAAGCATTTCGTTGTGTTGGTACTTGTTGAGCTTGCGGGACGGTTCTCACGTTTGAGTCATTTTCGATTATTGAGTACATTTGGAATGTTGCTATTTGGTGCACAGATTGCACAGGTTGTGGCTTTAGATTGTATTGATGTGTCAAGTCACTAGAGTGGTCGTGTTGGATGAGATAAGGTCATTGGACCTAGAATGGATGCTATCGGATTTGATTTTGGTATATTTGGAAGGATAATATCGTAAGTCAGCTTAGAAATTGGCTATAGTTCTTGTAGAAGGAGAGGGAGCTCCATGACATGTTGATCTGATGAATGGTTATGAATTCTACAAGTTTCTTTCATCATCGGCAGTGTACGAAGGTTTTAGAATGAGGCTTTGTTTGATATGAGGTCTATTACTGGCATTGATTTGTTTTGAGCAGCTACTATGATTTGATATTATCGCTATGTGGTATATCATGTGATTACATCTTGGGTTATGGTGAAGGCTTGCTACAACTTGTTCAGACTTATACAATATGTAGATGCGAGATTCTGATCTTATAGAAATTGTGGATGTTGGAAACTGGATTCTAAGGTTTATGGGCTAGGTTGAATTAAGAAACTACAGTTATGTTTTGTTATCGGGCCTATATGGGAAAGGGTGACGTGAGATCACCACCGGGTATGTGCATGGTAAGGTTACACGGCGATTTGATGGCTTTTGGAACAACTCTTGGCACGTTCGAGGACGAACGTATGTTTAAGTGGGGGAGAATGTAATGACCCAACCGGTTGTTTTGAGCCTTTGCACTTCGCTCAGTAGTTTACGGGCATGAGTAACTCTGTATGATGTATTATGACTTATGTGAATCGCCGGTTTCCATTTTCAGGTTATTCGGAATCGAATTAGAAGAATGGATTCATTGTTAAAGCTTTAAATTGGGAGAGTTGACTAAGTTTGACTTTTTGTGAATTTCAACACGAAACGGAGTTTTGATGGTTCCGGTAGGTCCGTTGGGTGATTTTGGACTTAGGAGCGCGTCCGGATTATGATTTGGAAGTCCGTAGTGGAATTTGGCTTGAAATAGCGGAAGTTGGATTTTTTGGAAAGTTTGACCGAGAGTGGACATTTTGATATCGGATTCGGATTGTGATTCCGGGAATTTGAATAGCTTTGTTATATCATTTGGGACTTGTGTGCCAAATTTGAGGTCAATCAGACGTGATTTGGTAGGTTTCAGCATCGGTTGTGGAAGTTTGAAGTTCAAAGTTCATTAAGTTCGTTTTGAGGTGGGATTCATCGTTTTGATGTTGTTATGCGTGATTTGAGGCCTTGAGTAGGTCTGTGTTATGTTATTGGACTTATTGGTATATTCGAATGGGGTCCCGAGTGGCTCGGATGAGTTTCGGACGAGGTTCGGATCACTTTTGTTGCGTAGTCCATTACTGAAGGCTGCTGGTTTCTGGTGTCTCAGTCCTTCATCGCGTTCGCATGGCAAGTGTCGCGAATGCGTAGTGTATTTTGATGGCAGCAGCAAATTTTTCTTCGCGATCGCGAAGTATGTCTAGTGTTCACATAGATTTAGGGCAAGTCCTCTTCAGGTTCCCGTATGGAGGATCGCATTTGCATAGCATTGAGGTTGGCCGCTGGGAATTTGAGCATTCTTCTATGAGATCGCGTAAGATTAGTCGCATTCACGAAGCTTTGGCAGCAGTGTTCATCGCGTTCGCGTGGGGTGTATCGCGAATGCATAGAGTCTTTTGTGGCAGTGTGAGTTTTATTCATCGCGAACGCGATGGATTTCCCGCGTTCGTGAAAGAGGAGGCCTGGGCAGATTATAAAGTACTCTATTTCGAGGATTTCAGCCATTTTTACATTTTAGGAGATATGGAGCTCGGATTGAGGCGACTCTTAAAGCAATTTTCACCATATGAATTGGGGTAAGTGTTCTCTACTCGATTTTGGCCTAAAGTTACATAATATGAATTTTTGGGTTTTGAACATCGATTTGGAGTCGGAATTGAGTGAAACTAGTATAGTTGGAGTCGTAATTGAATGGGTTGTCGGATTTTGTGAGTTTTATCGGGTTCCGAGGCGTGGGCCTGGGTATGAGTTTTGGCCGATTTTGGGTTTTGATTGAGGAATCGATCTTTATCATTTGGAATTGTTTCCTTGGGCTATATTTGATGTATTTGAGTTGCTTTTGGCTAGTTTGGAGCTGTTCAAATGTTGCTACGCGCATGATGGCATCTTTGGAGCATCGCTTGGCTTTCTTGGCATTTGGTATTTCTTGATCGAGGTAAGTAACTCTTCTAAACTTAGTGGTGAGGGTATGAAACCCCAAAATACGTGTTACGTGATTGGTATTGAGGTGATGCACATGCTAGGTGACGAGCGTGTGGTCGTGCAACAAGTGTATTGGGACTCTGTTGTTTCCATGTCACTGTATAGTAGTCCTATTTTGTTAATATCCGTATTTTCACCATGCGATAAAGTAAATGAGCTATCAATCATGCTAGATATCATGTTTAGGCTTTATACCGATACTGTTGGGACCTATAGTGATCATTTCTTGTTGTCATTTCTCTGATTTCATTGATATTTCGTACTCAGTCATATTCATGCATTCATGTCATATCTCAGTCTCAGTTGTTATTTATTGATACATCATATCAGTGTTGTCGGGATAGTTTCATGACATTGTGAGCCCGTGAGTGAGACTGGAGAGATTGATGACTGAGTAAGGCCGGAGGCCTATTTGTGATGATATTGATACTATAGCACATGAGTTTTCCATGCGAATCCAGATTATAGCACATGAGTTATCCGTGCAGATTATAGCGCTTAGGCTGTAGGAGCCCCTCTGGAGTCTGTACACCCCCCAGTGAGCATGGTTGATTATATTGAGGGATGGATCTTCCCAGGACATGGATCTCTTCCGAAACATTTATATACCTGGAGGTGGATCTTCTCCATGGGGCCGGATTGGCCTTCCTCGGTACTGAGTGACTGATGGTCAGTGATGTATATATTCCGGGATGGATCTTCCCTGGGTCGTACGGGCCATATACAGTACTGAGTGGTTGAGCATGATGAGTGAAAAGTGTGAGACAATGAGATTGAGTACTCTGAGAGTGTGAGTATATGATTCATCTCTGAGATGCATGGCACTGGCATGCACACATGACATGCAGACATAGAGATGCATTTTTCCTCATGATGTAGAGTATCACGTCATTCATGACGTTTTACACACGTTGATATGTGGGCATAGAGAGGTATTTCACACTTGCTAACTGGAAAGAAAACGAAACATCTTATTTATTGTGGAAAGGATATTTGGAAAAACTACAGTTTTCAAACTTACTCGTATTTTTGGCATTTTCAGTAAAAGATTGGGTTTCACTAAGATACTTGAAAAGCATGACTATTTTCTGGAACTGTGAACGAGCCGAGCATTTTACTTCTGAGATACATCTTTTATTACTTGTATTATGATGTTATGAACTGTTGTGGGATATTGGTATTGGACCCGATCTTGTGTTAGCTCATCACTACTTTCAACCTAAGGTTAGGTTTGTTACTTACTGAGTACATGGGATCGGTTATACTTATACTACACTTCTGCAACTTGCGTGCAGATGTTGGTTGCTGATGTTGCTGTGTTCGATGGGAGCTGGATTGAAGATATACCTACGCCCCGGTTGTAGCTGCCCCTTGTTCGTGCTAGCTTCAGATCTATAAAATTCTGTTTAAGTACTTTTCAAACAGACGATGTATTTAGTTCATTTCAGCTTTGTAAATTCTATTCTTAGAAGCTCATGATTTGTACTACCAGTCATTGGGGAATGTATAAGAATCAGATATCTCTTTACTTAATCGCTTTATTAATTGTTACTGGAATTGGTTAGAGGTTAATTGGCTTACCTAGCGAGTTGGGTTAGGTACCATCACGACTAGTTGATTTGGGGTCGTGACAACCACATAAACCACAATTTCAAAATCTTATAAATATGGCACCTTGTGGCCACAATAACAATCACCTACGCACGTCAAAGCCCACATGCTACCATGTACTTTGCAACCGTGATAAATATTAATTTAGATGAATAGAAGATATATTTAGACATCATAAAACATAATAACAATCTTGAATAAGGTAAGGTGTCAAATGAAATAATAAGTTTATTTTAGAAATCAAGTAAAGTAAAATTAAATACAATTTGTATGAAACAGAGTATAAGATGGGTTTAGTTTAGAAATCAATAAAATTGAGTAAAAGTATCTTTTTTAAACAAAGAAAAACATAATTAAATTAACGAATTAAATATAGAATTTGTTAAAGAAAAACCTGATAACAATAAACATCTAACAGGGTGATGAGTATAATTTGAGAGCCTAATTATAGTGAAAGTGTGACAACCATTTAAAATAATAAGGCACCGAGTAAGATAACGAATTCTATTTTAAGAGGCACATAAAATAAAGCATGTTAATAGTTCTTTTATTTAAACCATTATGTTACCAATAACTCAACAATATATGATATAGTGACTCCACGCAATTAAATTCACAATAACAATAAATACCAAGTTATAATGGAGACACCGCTTGGCATGTTAAAGCAATACAACAAATCATGTGGAATGCATGACTTACACAAGAAACCACAATTGTTCTAACACCAAGATAACAACGAATAACCAAACACAATCAAAATGCGGATGAATGATTGAAGGAAGAACAATGACCGTTCAAATCAACAAGTTGTCCCGACATAGGATGGACAATGAAAATCACAACCGAGGTACCGCCTCGTATTCACATTTCATAATTTCAATCACAATCTTTCCTTACACCGCCGCACGAGCCTTACATTTGAAATAGATTTTGAAAACGGTTATCCCAAAATAGCCACGCACACTTTTTCCCACCTTATGACGTCGTATGGCTTCACGTAGTTCTGCTACAAGCAACAAGCACATCAGTCCCACCTTATACCGCTGCATGCACATTAACTCCAAGCCTTATACCATCGTACGCGCGTCAATATCACATCACAATAACAACTCGCACCACAAGTGCCCATATATCATAATTTGCCAACAATCAACAATATCAATGTTTCCACAACAATAGCCCATGGCTCCACCACAACGGGTACAAGAATATCAACAACAACAATGAATTTAAAATGCCCAACAGGGAAGATTTTTCAACAATAACAACTTCGCCTCAACATGATAACATCCTTCACAACCTATATTAAATAATGAGATAATTTATAACTACGATGTTAAATAAGAATGACTCACAATGGAAGAGATAACGTATAATAATGACTTCAAATAATGGAAATCAACAAGGAAAGAGATAACATGAACAATAACTTCAAGTAATGATAATCAAAAATGAAGTGGATAATATGAACAATAACTTCAAATAATGATAATTAACAATAAAGAGATAGCATGTAAGAATAAAAGAGCCATCAAGTTCAACTAAGGAATGAGAGCAATTTATCAAGTAGGATATAGAACAAGTTTTAAACAAGTCAATTAAAGCATGTACTGATAGACTAACACAAACAAGAATAGATTAACTAAGAGAATTTAGAACATGATATGACATTGCAACTAAAGCATAGAAAATAGTCTAAGCAGCCTAAATTGGCCAAATACCACGTACAACCCGTGTACCCACTCGTCACCTTGAGTACATGGCTTTCACATAGCACAAATAAATCAATCAATACCAATCCTAAGTGGTAGTTCCCTCACATAAAGTTAGGCAAGACACTTATCTCAACTAGGCCAACTCAACCCTCCGAAATAGCTTTTCCCCTAAAGTTTGCCTCTACACAACTCAAATCTAACCAAAAATGACTTAATAACATCAAACAATGCAAGAGAAACCAATCACAATAAATAAAGTTGTGATCTTTATATTTTTTCCAAAACGTCAACAAAAGTAAACATAGGGCCCGCTTTAGATTCCGAATCCAAGCTTACCCGAGCGAAGGCCGAATCAATACAATCTCATACGAATAAAAACTGACTTAATCGGAGTCTGATAGCTCAACCAATTTTCCAAAACATCGCTCTTGGGTGTTCATAACCCAAGAGTCGAACCCACACTAGTTGGGTCCCATATCTCCCGAAATACTTTTCCAAAACTCGCCAACTTCGAGTATGTTGTTCTCATAATATAGGAGAACAAAATCCCAAAAGGAATCGGGAAATAAATGCCTCTAACTCATTTTTTCAATTTTGCAAAATTTAGGGCATAACCCTAGGTCTTGATTTAAAGAATTAAATGGGTTTTCAATTAAAATCATGGATTATAAACCAAGGGAATGAAATAAAGGGAAATACTTAGGTTATGGTTTAGACCTTATCCCATGAAAGAAACTTGAAGAACATCCTTAAATTCTCCCAATCTCAGACTTTCAAGATGAGAAAAACTCCAGCAACATTACTAGCCAAAAATGCCCAGTTGTTCTGTCTTTTTTCTTGTGCCAAACGATCCCGAAACTCGCTTTTGATGCCTCCAATGGATTTCTCATGAAATTCAGGTCAAGTTAGGCTTTTGAATCACTCCATTTGACCGTATAATGAATAAGATATATTGCTTTCAATATTTGGAAGTAGTGCATATTTTTAAATTTCAGTGGCAAGTTCGTAATTAATCTGAAAAATATGGCAAACCAATTCTTAGTAAAATGACCATAAATTCCTTATATGATATCGAAACTTGATGATTTTAGTTGCTACGCTTCCAAAATAAAGATACGAATATAATGGTTTAGTTGAAACACGAATCAAAGGCCGTTAGCTCAATATGGTGACCTTTATGCTCAAATCGACGTCGAAACCGAAAACAATCACCATACAACCCAAACTTATCCAAATCTCGTCGGAATTTAACCAAATATTGTGGGCATGTCCAAAATCATCATACAAACTTATTGAAATAATTAAAACTCGATTCTGAATCTGTTTACCCAAAAGTCAAACCTTGGTCAATTCTTCCAACTTAAAGCTTCTAAAACGAGAATCATTTTACCAAATCAATCCCAAACCGCTCGAAAAGCGAAACTAACCATACACGCAAGTCATAAAACATAATACGAAGTTACTCAAAGTTGTAAACCACTGAATGGAACGCTAAATCTCAAAACGATCGGTCAGGTCGTTACATTCTCCCCCACTTAAACATATGTTCGTCTTTGAACGTGCCAAGAGTCATTCCAAAGCCATCAAATCGCCATATACCCTCACCATACACATAACCATGGGTGATCCTACGTCACCCTAATCCATATAAGCCTGACAACACCACCTAACAGAGGATCCTTACTTCAACCTTAATCCATAAACCTTTAAACCCAAATCCCCAACATCCTGAACTCACTATATGACCCGATTCTTGCATCTATGCACTGTATAACTCTGAACGAGTTGTATCAATCCATAACCATATCTCAAGACATAATCATATGATATTTCACATAACTCAAATACTCATAGCAATAACATTCGACCGCAACAGGTGCTCGATAACCAACTGACACCGGTAACAAACCGCATATTAACTAAAACCTTGTTTTGAACCTTCGTACACTGCCAATGGTGAAAGGAACATACCAAAACTCATAACCACCCATCACATTAACAAGTCATGGAGATATCTTGCCCAATAAGAACCATAGCCAACATCTAAGCCTACTAGTGACACAATTCTTGCAAACATACCTTAATCAAATCCGATGGCACTCATTTCGGGCCCAATAACCTCACCTTATCAGTACAAGCTACTGGACCGACCTGTCACATAAATCCTACTTAGAGCCACATACCATGCAATATGTGCACCAATGAACAATAACTCAAAAATACACAATGATGGAAAGAGAATGGAAATGAAGAAACAATCCCGACAGCTCAACAGATACCACCACGAAGCGCAATGCTATAAATCCACCACACAAGGGGAAACATAACACACGAAATAAGCACAAAGGATCAGATCCTAGTATAATGCCGATGCGATGCATGACCCAATCCGACACCGGTCCACTTGGAATACGTCGAGCCATGATACTCACAATCAATAACCATAAGCATATCAACATCAAAAACATGAAGCGTATGATCATAACTATGGAGATATGGACATCACTATATAGCACAAAAATAGGAAGACCATAACCAAGGCAATCAACCATTCAACACCTCAAGAGCAATCTCGCTCGAATTTCGCTACAAAGTCCAAACATAACCGCATCGGTGTGCAGGTAACCAACAGATCACAACCCATCGCATCATAAGAGAGTAACACATATGACATAGAAGAACACGAATGTGATCCACCGTAACTGATAACATACCCCTCCACAATAACTGTGTTGAGTAGATAAATCTGACTTGATTTAGAACACACATCCTTATTAGACCTACTAGTATCCTCCAAATCAACTCTGATCCTTTCGAAGTAGGTAAATAGCCTTCGAAAATCCCACATTAACATATCTATAGTACATACCATCAGTTGACAACCTCATAACATACCATCACTATTCACAACCATGGAACAATCTGCCTCGAGAAGCTTCTTAGTCTTCAAATACCAAGAATACTAGAATCTCCATATCCGATCACAACTACACTACTCAAACAACTGACATATTCCTCACATACGGTTAGCCCATAAGAAGTAATTCTATAATTCTTTCATTCCACAAAGCAAAATCTGGACATCAGCAGTCGATCAACCAGGCGATTATCGTAATACCAGTCAGGCATCCACAAGTCAAAACACAGTGCGCCTTATGGAGTGTGCATCCTTCTTAAGTGGTATCAAATAATGCTAGCGTTCTTCTAAACATCTGAAATCGTCCATGTTATCTAGAACTCGTGACCCGATCCAGGCAAAAATCGTAACACGCAACACGATCCTTGTCGCTAGCAGACATCTAGCTCAAGTTGTGGTCGACAATATCAAGAACTCTTCGAGGCCAGTTCGCACATCACCAAGACATCAGAACTGAACTTCCCCAACTCAACCAAGTCACACAAGCTGTCAAACCCAAGAGTATTGCCACAGAATGCTGGTGAAGCATTACCACACAAAACGACCAGTTACCTTTGTTGATATGCTGACCTAACACCATCGAGCTGACTCATTTTTTCTAATCCTCCTTGACTTGTCTTCGGGTCAACACTTTCCCTTATCGGTACACAATGATCCTAAGTGAAAGCTCGCTGTGAAAGACCCTAGCACAAACCACGTTATCCGTAAACCCATAAACCGCTGTATTTCCTCTAGAGCGCCCAACAATGTTGTAACCGAGATACCCATTCTGAAGAGACCTTATGTGAATCTGAAGATGTATTTCTACCCTCTCTGAAACTGGAATGTAGATTTAGCAATGATACACATATACCGCAAGTTCCAGCACCATCCCATGAAAATCTCAGATCTTAGTTATGTACAATTCCAGGAACCCCTCAACACTGCATATATACCTCAGACCCAAGACTGATATGACACTTGCCCATGCAATCTGATCGTCGATAGGGGACTCCCCCACTTGGCGTGGAGTCATAGGGCACAACATCCGATGATCCACATTACCAACCTTCATAAGCTCGTACAACACCAATTAGATACACGAACCAGTTGCATCCCACACTTGAACAACTGAAGATCTACCAACATGTCCGCCTCCTTAGTCTGGACAATACCTCAAGACAATGATCGAGCTTCTATGGTCCCCCCGTAGCCCATCCGCAACATTATAAATAGTTGGATCATAGCTGATACTGAGCGCACAACATCATATACTGGTGGATGTAAAGGGATATAAGATATATGCTTCAAGTTGAATCAATGCCGCATGGTAAGGAATGAAAGTAGTGGTTCCTAATAGTTCAGTAGCCTCTCAAAGATAAGTACAGAAGTTTTCGTACCGATCCGCAAGACTCTACTAAACTTGCCTATGACTCGTAGCACCTATGAACCTAGAACTCTGATACCAACTTGTCACGACTCCAATTTCCCACGTTAGAATGTCGTAATGGCCTAACACATGCTGATTCAATAACAAAATTGAACCATTTAATCATTTATCATAAGCCATTAAATGACATATGTAGTCAAAACCGACCAATAGTTATACAATTGCATAATGAAGTAAGATGGTGACTCTGAGGCCTGCGAATGTCAAGCAGGTATACCTTGATGTCTCCTGCCGTGCAGACTCAAATCTCAACAACACAATCAGAATACCTGGATCTACACAGCAATATGCAGAAGCGTAGCATGAGTACACCACAATGGTACCCAGTAAGTATCAAGTTTAACCTTGGTAGAGCAGTGATGAGGCTAGGTCAAAAAACCTACTAGACATAAAAAGATATTCAAGATATATATAAGTTAACAATGGAAAGAAAATCAATGTAACACCAACGGCGGAAAAATTATTGATTTACAACCAACAATAAAGTAATAGAAATATAAATGACAGCAAGTAGTAAGCGAGTGCTAAATAAATAACATAATCAGAACACCGATGAGATGTAAATGAACTCAAATAAGGGAAAAAGATTGATGACAAATCAAAAAATCAAAACGCTCCCAATGCATGGACTTACAACAAGAATTACCCTGAGGTACCTCACCTCATAAACCACAAGTCATGGACCACAATTTTCAAATCTTAAGCTTATGGCACGTTGTTCCCACAATAACAATCACCTTCGCACGACAAAGACCACGTGCTACCATGTACTTTGCAATCATAATAATATTAATTTAGATGAATGAAAAATATATTTAGACATCATAAAATAAAATAACAATCTTGAATAAGGTAAGGTGTCAAATGAAATAATGAGTTTGTTTTAGAAATCAAGTAAGGTAAAATAATATAAAATTTGTACGAAATACAGTATAAGATGGGTTTAGTTTAGGAGTCAATAAAATTGAGTAAAAGTGTCATTTTTAAACAAAGAAAAACATAAGTTAAATTAACGAATTAAATATATAATTTGTTAAAGAAAGACATAATAATAATTTTAAGTAAGGTAAACATCTAACAGGATGATAAGTATAATTTGAGAACCCAATTATAGTGAAAGTGCGACAACCATTTAGAATAATAAGGCACCGAGTGAGATAACGAGTTCTATCTTAAGAGGCACATAGAATAAAGCATGTTAATAATTCTTTTATTTAAGCCATTATGTTACCAACAACTCAACAGAACATGATATAGTTACTCCAAGCAATTAAATTCACATTGACAATCAATTCACCAAGTTATAACAGAGACGCAGATTGGCATGTTAAAGCAACGCAACAAATCACGTAGAATGCATGACTCACACAAGAAACCTCAATCGTTCCAATACAAAGATAACAACGAATAACCAAACACAATCAAGCTGTGAATTAATGATTGAAGGAAGAACAATGACCGTTCAAATCAACAAGTTGTCCCGACATAGGATGGACAATGAAAATCACAACCGAGGTACCGCCTCGTATTCACATTTCATAATTTCAATCACAATCTTTCCTTACACCGCCGCACGAGCCTTACATTTGAAATAGATTTTGAAAACAGTTATCCCAAAATAGCCACGCACACTTTTGCCCACCTTATGACGTCGTATGGCTTCACGTAGTTCCGCTACAAGCAACAAGCTCATCAGTCCCACCTTATACCGCTACATGCACATTAACTCCAAGCCTTATACCATCGTACGCGCGTCAATATCACATCACAATAATAACTCGCACCACAAGTGCTCATATATCATAATTTGCCAACAATCAACAATATCAATATTTCCACAACAATAGCTCATGGCTCCACCACAATGGGTAGAAGAATATCAACAACAACAATGAATGTAAGATGTCCAACAAGGAAGATGTTTTAACAATAACAATTTTGCCTCAATATGAAAATGACTTTCAAAACCTAAACACCAACAACTCAACAATAAGATAATGTATAACCACATATTAAATACGAATGACTCACAATGGAAGAGATAACCTATAACAATGACTTCAATTAGTGAAAATCAACAAGGAGAGAGATATCATGAACAATAATTCACTACAAGAAAAAGCATTATTTGCGACCAACATTTAGGGACGAGTTAATAATTCCGTCTTTAAAAGTATATGTATTGGGACGAGATTATATTGTGGTCCTTAATTGTGCATTCTATTGCGAAGGTAATAAATCTGGTCCCTAAAGAAATTAGTAACTGGTCCCAAATGGTATTAATAGGCGCCAACACGGGTGATGAGCGGGAGAGAGTGCCGCCCAATATAATATTAAAATATTAAAAAATTATTATTTTCTATGAAATTGGCGCCAAAACTAATATCCTAAAATTAAAAATTCTAAAAAATTAAAAGAAACTCTCTACTTTCCCAAAACAAAACTCCCAGTTCTGCCCTAGTTTCTAAACATCCACACATATGTCGTCTGCCTAGCTCTCTATTCACAACTCAAGATCTGTGTTTTCTCAAAGCAAAGGTTGCGAATTTGTTAGTTTGTGAATCGCAGGTCTACCCAGTTTTCAACCTCGCTCGTTTGCGAATCCCAGGTATGCCTCCTCTTGTGAGTTGCTCTGTTTCTTCTCTAAGTTGGAATTTGCTTTACTGCTTCGTTTTATTCGACGTCTTCTTCTTCCTCTTGTTCTTCTTCTTCTCTAACATTAAATTTGATTTCTCTAAAGTGTATTCAAGTTTGTAGCGTGTGTCTGGATATTATGTTTCATACAAAGTGAATATCAATTCTGAAAAAGAAAATTATTTCATGAATGGCAGATTTAATTTAATGTTATGAGTGTTGAGATTTAATTTTCGTGTATTCGATGAAGGAACAACAGGCAGACCATACGGCCATTGTTTAGTTACAAGTATAAGCAAATACCCAAAAACGTTCTCTGAAAAGATTCAGCCAAAAATAAAAGCAATGAAATCACGAGTTATGGCTTTTATTAAGCTCGTTAATTGCAACCACATTATGCCGACTCGTTATACACTCGATGTGTATCTGAAGGATGTTGTTGAGTTTTTGTCTCTGTTATTGAAGAGAGGCAATATTGTTATTATTATCTAATAGTAGTAGTTAATGTGAGTTTGTTTTGTCTTTGAACAATTTCTTAAAATGAAGAATGTCCAGATTTGCTCTTTAAAAAAAATGTATTGTTACTCCTATTGAAATTTTTATTTTACCTCTGGAAAAGATTTAAACTAAATGCATTTATACCGTAAGAAATATTAACAGTGTATTCACAAATATATTTCTTGCATATAACTAATCTAGGGAAATATGAGTGTGTGTCTATAAAGAAAAAAGAAATAGCAGGGAACATGATTCTGATACATGTTAAGAACTCAGGGAAATTCACTAACAAGTAGTCTTTTTAGTTGCAAGTGATATTTTGGATGAGCTTGTGTCGTAAACTATACTGTTTGCATTTTTTTTTATGTTAGTACTTACTTCGATCTCGGGGCAGGCCAGAAGGAACCATGTATACATGTTTTAGGAACTAGCATCTTAATTACAAGTTAATTTATAATCTTTTAGTTATCTTAGTGCCAACTGATTGTATATTGCAATGCATTAACTGGAAAAAAAAGGAGCCTAATCTCCTAGTGCGGCCTTAGAGTTCAACACACAGTTATGTGCATTTGATCGTAATAAGTATTGTGTATCTTAGTATTTTTCTTATCCTTCATCTTTTTTTAATCTAAGTTTTATCTACTCTCCAAGGTTATGGAACCTAGTAAGCAATGGATGCAACTTGTTTATAATCGGCTTGATGAAGCCTACTTAATCGGAGTGCAAAAAATTTTGAATTATGTTTTTCAAAAAACATGAGAGGAATATGAAATAAGATGTCCATGTGTCAAATGTTGTAATACAACATTAGGAACTCGTAAGACAGTTGAGACACATTTGAAAGTATATGGAATAATTCAAAATTATACTTTTTGGTATCATCACGGGAAAACTTTAGTTGAGCCACTATCAGAATCTGAAGATGAAGATGGTGATAAAGTAGAAGAATGTGAGAGTGATGATGAAGTAGAAGAATTGTTGAGAGATTTATATCCTAATCATGATGGAGGAACTACGCACACTGGTTGTGACGATTTACTTGAGGAGGAACCAAATGTTGAAGCAATAATATTTTGCAAGCTATTGGAGGATTTTGAGCAGCCACTGTATCAAAATTCAAAAGCTTCAAAGCTTTCCTCTTTAATTAAATTGCTTCACATCAAAAGTATGGGTCATTGGAGTAATGAATCATTTACAATGTTATTGAAAATGTTAAAAGAGGAGTTGTTGCCTAATGGCGCCAATTTTCCAAAACCATATTATGAGGCAAAAAAGATAATTCAAGACCTTGGACTTTCTTGCAACAAGATTGATTCTTGTACTAATGATTGTATGTTATACTGGAAGGAGGATAGCTTACTCAATTCTTGCAAAGTTTGTGGTGCGTCCAGATGGAAGATAGATAGACATAGCGGGGAAACAAGGAATAAAAAAGGTAAGAAGATATCATCAAAGATTTTACTCTATTTTCCATTAAAGCCTAGGCTTCAAAGGTTGTTTTTGTCAACCTGGAAGCACTCTGGGAGCTAAAGATCCATGTGAACTTGAAGCAAATGAATTGGAACAAGCACATATATACATACTGAAGAATTGTGATGAAGTCATACCATATCTCGAGTATGGAGAGTTCTTTCATATCATCTTATTTCTTTATTTTCTTTAGGGTATTTTTTTTTTCTATATGACATTTATGGTTCACTTCAACTTTGTAGAGAGTTTGCACAAACTCATGCGGATACTACACAATATTTGTCTGATGCAGAATAGAACCGACAATTTATTGAATGGTTTAAAGTTAGGGTGAGTAATACATAAACATCAAATTTGACATTTTAATGTTGTATTACTCATTCTAAAGTATTTAACTTAATCTTGTTGATATGTTGCACAATTGCATAAAGGAGATGATAGTCGGATCATGAAGATCCGCTCTCACTTTCACGTGGTCCTATCCAATATACGACACATTTTAATGGTTACATTGTTAATGGATATAGATTTCATGTAGAAGATTATGATAAAAAGTTAAGGACTCAAAATTGTGGTGTTGTTGTAGTTGGTGAGAATGATAAAGATAGTAAGAACATTGATTACTATGGAGTTTTAATAGATGTGATTGAATTGCAATTTGCCATGGGTAGGCGAGTGATTTTATTTCGATGTAATAGGTTTGATGTGTATAATAAAATAAAAGGAGTTAAAAAGGATGAGTATGACTTCATGAGTGTTAATCCAGAGAAATTTTTGAAAATAAATGAGCCTTTTGTTTTAGCAGAGCAAGCATCTCAAGTGTTTTATGCTAATGATAATTCCAACAAATGTTAGAATGTAGTGAGGAAGACTCAACCTCGTGATTCCTATGAGATTGTGAAACAAATGGATGATGATATTGTAGACTTAGAAAATCCTTCACAAAAGAAAAGAAAAAGAAATGATGACGTGAAGTATCTCTTTATAAATTAGTATATTCATGGTCAAATATTCTGATGGCATGGTTTCTTTTAATATTATATTGTCACACATTTTCTCTTAATTGTTTTTTACTTTTGGCTCTTTGCAGGTTCAATATGAAACCATCAAAGATTGAAAATAAGGTGGGAACAACTATGAAGACTGCTGCCAAATATGCAACTGTAGGTTCATCTAATCCTGAAAAAGTAAAAAGAGTTCGAGGTAAAAACAAGTGCAAAGAAGTTGCATCACTTGAAGTCGGACAAAAGCTGAAAGTAACCTTTTACAACAATCGAATGGTTGGAACAAATAGCAAACTATTTTCGAGGCACTTGGGCAGAATAGTTCGTGACCGCAATATGTGTTCGCTGGGAGTATCATCGTGGAATGATATTAAGCAAGAGAAGTTGAATCACATGTGGGCAGCTATTGAGGTACAGCTGCGACATGCTTCCATTATGTCACAACCCAAAATCTAACCGTCGTGATGGAACCTATCGTGAAACTAGGCAAGCCACAACTCAACATATCAACACAGAAAAATCTTTGAACATAAAGACGGAAGCAATTTAATAATTTAGGAAAGCCTTTTTGAAAACAGAAATATCTAAAATACGATATAATCCATCCCAAAACCGGGGTGTCACTGAGTACATGAGCGTCTAAATCAGAATACTGAGTCTGCTATCTCTACATGCCAATGCACATGCGGTATGTGATGCACCATTTTGTCAGACTCATGTGCTCACACTCTCGAATGCTCAACCACTCGGTACTGTATATGGCCCATAAGGCCCAGGGAAGATCCATCCCGGAACATATACATCACTGACTATAAGTCACCCAGTACCGAGAAAGGACAATCCATACCCGTGGAGAAGATCCATCTCTAGGTATCAAGTACTTCAGACAAGATCCATGTCCAGGGAAGATCCATCCCTCAATAATATCCACTACGCTCACTAGGGTGTGTTACAGAATCCGGAGGGGCTCAGCCCAAGCGCTATCATAAAATCAATATAACCGCTGCGGCGTGCAGCCCGATCCTATAACTATCACTCATAATCAGGCTCTCAGCCTCACTTAGTCATCAATCTCTCCATTCTCACTCACGAGCTCACAATATCATGAAAACTAGCCCGAAACAATGATATGATACATCAATAAATAACAACTGAGACGGAGATATGATATGAAATGCATGAACATCACTAAGTACATAATATCAATAAAATCAGTGAGATGACAGCAAGAAACGACCACTAAGGGTCCCAACAATACCGGCATAAAGCCTAAACATTATATCTAGCATGATTGACAGCTCAATTACTTTATCACAAGATGAAAACACAGATATCAACAAAATAGAGTCACTATACAGTGCCATGGAATCAACCAGGCCACAATTCTTATGGTGCGCGCTCGCATGCCCGTCACTTGGCATGTGCGTCACCTCAATACCAATCGTATAGCACATAGTTCGGGATTTCTTGCCCTCAGAACCAAGTTTGAAAGCGTTACTTACCTCAAACAGAGCAAATCCTACTCCGAAATGCCTTTGCCCCTCGAATCAGTCTCCAAACGCCCCGAATCTAGCCACAAGCAGTACGGTATAAATAATATAGGCTAAAGGAATCAATTCTATAAGAAAAATATAAAATAATAAGACAAAATCCGAAATAGGCTCGACCCGGTCCCCGAGCCCACGCCTCGAAATCCGACAAATGTCACAAAACCCGAAATTCCATTGACTCACGAGTCTAACCATGCCAAATATATCAAAATCGGACACCATTTGGTCATTCAAATCCCCAAAATCCACTCTCCAAGTCTCAAGCCCTAAACCCCCAAATTTTACTTCAAAATCTCACTAATTAGGTAGGGAGATCAGTGGTGAAACAAGTTTTATGATCCAAAACGAGTACAAGAAGCTTACCTCAATAATGACCTCGAAAATCTTCTCCAAAATCGCCTAAGTCCGAGTGCAAAATGTTGAAATAAGAATAAAATCGCGAACCCTTGCTTTTAAACTTTCTGCCCAGACTTTTCGCATCTGCGGACCTATTGTCGCACCTGCGACGCCGCATCTATGGTGAAAATTCCGCTTCTGCGGAAGTCACTAGCACCTCCAGGGCCCGCACCTGCGCTCCAGGTTCCGCACTTGCGAACGCGCATCTGCAGCCCTGGCCTCGCTTCTGCGGAGCCACTCTCTACGAGCTGCCCCCACACCTGCGCCCACTTGTCCGCATCTGTGCTACTGTAGGTGCTGGAAATTCTTCGCACCTGCGACACTTGTCCTTCATGGCCTTGCCCGCATCTGCGATTCATGCCACGCTTCTGTGTGCTCGCACCTGCGGTGCCCACTCTGCATGTGCGGTTACACCAGTAGCAGCAGCTCTTCAGCTGCTTCATCAACTCAAAAATCAAGTCCGTTAACCATCCGAAATCTACCCGAGGCCCCCGAAATCTACCCAACAAGTCATATAACCCAATAAAATCTTAGTCGAACCTTCGAATCACTCAAAACAACAGCAAAATACCGATTACACCCGAATTTAAGCCTAAAGAACTTCTAAACTTCTAAATTCTACAAACGATGCCGAATCATACCAAACCATGTCCGATTGACTTCAAATTTTTCACGCAAGTCATATTCAATATTACGGACCTACTCCAACTTCCCAAATCGGAATCCGACCCCGATATCAAAAGTCAACCCCCCAGTCAAACTTCCAAAAATTCGACTTCCGCCATTTCAAGCCTAAATCAGCTACAGACCTCAAATTCACAGTCCGGACACCCTCCTAAGTCCAAAATCACCTAATGGAGCTAACGGAACTGACAAAACTCTATTCCGGAGTCATCTTCACACTATTTCGACAACGGTCAAAATCCTAAGACTTAAGCGTCCATTTTAGGGACTAAGTGTCCCAAAACACTCTGAAACCAAAACAAGACCTCCCGGCAAGTCACATAAGCAGAAATAGATATGGGGAATGCAGTAAATAGGGCATGGGGCTAATACGCTCAAAACGATCGGCCGGGTCGTTACATCCTCCCCTACTTAGACATACGTTCGTCCTCGAACGTGCCAAGAGTTGTTTCCAAGCCACCAAATCACTATTTTATCTTACCACGCACGTACTCGGGGGTGATCCCATGTCATCCTATCCCATATAGGTCTGCGCTCAAAACGATCGGCCGGGTCGTTACATCCTCCCCTACTTAGACATACGTTCGTCCTCGAACGTGCCAAGAGTTGTTTCCAAGCCACCAAATCACTATTTTATCTTACCACGCACGTACTCGGGGGTGATCCCATGTCATCCTATCCCATATAGGTCTGATAACACCACATAACTGAAATTTCTTAATTCTACCTAGCCCACAAGCCTTAGAATCCAATTTCCAAGATCCGGAATTTCTTATAAGGTCATAATTCTGCAACCTACACATTGTATAAGTCTGAACAAGTTGTACCAAAAGCCGTAACTATAACTCAAATACTCAAAACTCAAATACCACATAGCTCAAATGCTCGAAGCAACGATTTCTAATCACCGTAGCTGCTCGAAACAACCCCAGGTAATAAACCTCATATCAAACAAGACTCCATTCTAAACCCTCTGTACACCACCGATGATGAAAGAAACACGCAGATACTCATAACCATTCATCAGATCTACCAGTCGTGGAGCTCCCTCTCCTTCGACAAGAACCATAGAAAATTCCTAAGCCGACTTTCGATATTATCCTTCCAAATATGTCACAATCAAATCTGATAGCACCCATCCTAGATCCGACGACTTCATCTTATCAAATACCAGCTACTTTACTGACATGCCACACCAATACTATCTAAAGACACAACCAGTGCAATTCGTGCACCAATAAGCAGCATTCCAAGTGTACTCAATCACGAAAATGACTCAAACAAGAGAATCATCTCGTAAGCTCGACGGGTACCACCCCAACGCAATGCTAAGAACCCATCACACACCGTAGAACCATAACACACAAATCTAACACAAGGATCACATCTCAACATAACTCTATCGCAATGCGCGACCCCATCCAAACACTGATCTATATGAAATACCTCAACCACCCTGCTCAAAATCAATAACCACGCGCAATCCGGCATCAAGTACTCGAAGTGCATTACCATAACCATGGAGAAGAAAATGACACAATGCCACACAAATCTGAAAGAACATAACCAATGCGCAACCACTCATGCATCACCCAAATACCCATCTCGCGTAATTTTCGCTATAAGGCCCCAATAGAACTTCACCATGGGTGCATATAACCAACGAATCACAACCCCTCGTGGCATAGAAGAGTAACTCACCGAACATATCAAAACACGAATAAGCTCAACAACAACCGAATAACACATCCCTCAACAATAGCAGTATGGAGCCAACCAATCCGACTCGATGTAGAATACACATCCTAATTGGGCCTACCAATGGACCCCCAAATCAACTCCGGGCACCCACACATGGATAAATAACCCTCCGAAAGCCCACAATGACTGAATCATAACACATACTATCGTCTAGCTAGGTTCGTCTATGACTTCACAGTCCACAACCATGGAAACAACCTGCTTTTGAGAACTCCCAGTCTCCAAATCCATATAACACAGGAAGCCCATATCTGATCCCAACTCCACCGCCAGAATGTCTAACACATCTCTCATACACGATCATCCCACAAGGAATACTCCTAAAATTCTTCCGTGCCACATAGCAAAATTGAATATCAACAGTTGATCAACCAGGGGAGTACCATAATACCAATTTACATCCGTAATCAAAACACAATTCCCCCTTTCAACCGCGCACCCCTCTCAGGGATTACCGAGCAATTATAACATTGATCTAAATATATAACACTAACCATTCTGTCCAGAATTTGTGAACTTGCCTTCAAGAATGAACTACCACCTTGTACATGTAAATCTTAATCCTGCACAACACACCACGTCTATCATGCCATCATGTGGCAAGCACAAGAATTTCACTATCAACTTTGAGTCACCAGCAATTTACATACCCCAATTAGTTAGAAACCGTCCTCTTGCTTCATTCTAGGAGGAAATCATAATACACAACACGTTCCCACACTGGTAGAAATATCATGTTCAAACCATGGTAGAAACCATCAAGAACACTTTGAAATCCATTTGCACCTAATATAGCTATCAGAACTAATTTTCTCCAACTGTGAGATCGCAGATGCAGGCGCAGAAGCGGAGCTCAGTGAGGAGGTTGGGGAGCGCAGGTGCGGAGGAAGTTCCACATATGCGGGCACGCATCTACGCATGTGTTATCGCAGAAGTGAAGGCAGGGCCTTCAGGGTAAACCGTAGAAGCGTAGGAAATGTCCGCTCCTGCAAGACCGCAGATGCGATTAAGTAGTTTGCAGGTGCGAAAGCACTAGCAGTATACATTTCGAAGGGTTTCCGAGATTTTATCATTTTTGGACTTTTGAAGCTCGGTTGAAGGCAGTATTTGCGAGGGATTTCGAAGGGTTTATTGAGGTAAGTCACTTTTGATCATTTTCTACAATAATATTGTTTTCCCATTGAATTTACCACCTAGTTTGTGTGTTTTTTTGGTGCAATTTTGGGAGTTTTGGGGTAGGGATTGGAGAGTTAAAATTGGGTATTTGAGTGACGATTTGGTGATGGAATTTGGTAAATTTGGTATAGTTTGACTTGTGGTTGAATGAGCTTTCGGATTTTATAACTTTTATTGGATTCCGAGATGTGGGCCCGAGGGTTGACTTTTGAGTTGACTTTTCGACTTTTGATAAAGAACTTAGCATTTTGATATAGAATTGATTCCTATAGCTTGAGTGTATCGAATTGTTTGTGGCTAGATTCGAGGCGTTCGGAGACCGATTCACGAGGCAATGGCTTGTTGGAGTAGAGATTTGCACGGTTTGTGGTAAGTAACACTTCCAAACTTAGTTTTGACTGTATGGATCCCTAAAAGTACATGCTATGTGATTGGTGTTGAGGTGACGCGCATGCTAGGTGACGGGCGTGTAGACGTGCACCGTAGTAACTATGATTCAGTCGATTTCGTGGAACTGTGTAGTTATATTACCTGAATATTATCATTGTACTCTGTGTGTTAGAGCATTTGAGCTGTGATTTATGTTAGAAATCGTGTTTAGGCTATGTGTTGGTGCTATTGGGACCCAGGATGGTCGTTCTTTGCTATTGAATTATTTTCTTAATTGAAGTTATGTACTCAGTTGCATTCATCATTGCATATCATATCTTAGTCTTTGTTATCATACATTTGCACATCATGTATCATTGATTTGAGCTGCTTAGCATGAGTGTTATGAGCAGAGACTGGAGAGATTAATGACTGAGTGCGGCTGAGGGTATGTTTGTGAGTGATATTGATGGGATCAGGATGCACGCCACATTGGGTACTATTGATTCATGATGGGATCAGGCTGCACACCGTAGCAGGTATTATTTACTCACGGTGGGATCGGGTTGCACGCCACAGCAGGATTTATTAGCACTTGGGCTGGATCCACCCCTCCGAAGTCTGCACACCCACAGTGAGCGCAGTTGCTATTGATTCATGATCGGATCAGGCTACACACCGCATCAGATATTATACAGTGCTGACTGATTGAGTGTAATGAGTGAGAATTGAGACATTTAGGTTGAGTAATCTGAGAGTGTGAGTACGTGAGGCTTTCATTGTGTTGTATCACATACGATATGCATATTGGCATGTAGATATAGAGATGTCATATTCCTCATATCATTCAGACTCAGCATATTTTATTTATATTGAGCTTAACTGTGAAACCTGGAAATATGTCTACATTCCTGTACTGGTACCTGCAGCTTATGAGTTTCTTTGAGATATTATTGTCATATTTTCTATCATTTCCGTACCGCTTAATTATGTATATGGACAGAGTTGTTCGAGCTCGTCACTGCTGTCTGCCCAAATGTTAGACTTGTTATTTATTGAGTTGGTTATACTCACGCTACACTCTGCACTTCGTGTGCAAATTCAGGTATTTCCGGGCACGGTGGTTTATGATTTCTGGAGCTTCATCAGTTGGTAATTATTGAGGTAGCTACCTTAGCGTACGCAGACCTTGACTCTCCTCCTATATCTTTTAGTTTTGTTTATACTGTTTTACCTTCCTAGATAGTGTTTAATTTGTCATACCATGTTATTGTATAGATGCTCATGTACTCCGTGACACCCGGATCTTTTGGAGAATTATGTATTGAGTTATGACGTTTTCATCCAGTTCTTATGAGAGTTTTACTTGCGTAAACCTATTTCAGTACATTTTGAATTTAAGATGTTGGTATGTGTGAGTTGTCGTCTTGCCTAGTATCATGATAGGCACTATAATGGCACTTGTGATTTAGGGTCATGACAATATTATTACATATATCCTTTAAAAGTGAAGTCTGAAGCACTTGATAAGTTTAAAATTTACATGACTGAGTTGAAAAATAGCTTGGGCATTATGGTAGTGAGGTTTGACCGTGGTGGTGAGTACTATAAAAAATATGATGAGTCTGGTCAATGTATGAGGCCTTTTGCTTTATTTCTACAAGTATGTGGGATAATAGGATAATACACCATGCCAGGTACTCTTGAGCAAATGGTGTAGCTGAAAGACAAAATCGTGCATGGAAATGGTGAGAAGTATGATGGCAAGAACTAGCCTACCTGAGTCTCTTTGGAATGAAGCCTTAAAAATAGCCACCTACATCCTAAATAGAGTTCCTGCAAAATCTGTCTTAAAAACTCTTTCTGAAATATAAACAGTTCGAAAACCTATCTTGAACCATTTTCACATTTGGGGTTGTCCAGTTGAAGTTCGTATTTATTCACCCACAGAAAAGAAAACTGATCCTAAAACAACTGTTGTTTATTTATAGGCTATCTTGATCACTCTAAAGGTTTTAGGATTTTCTGTCCTGGGCGTGGCACTAGAATTGGTGAGTCTATTAATGCAAAATTCCTTGAGCATGACGTTTGTGATTGTGATTGTTTATGTGGGAAGAAAATTATATTGAATGACAAGGAAGTCATTGTCCCTATACCTATTGTACATGAAAAGGTGGTAAACCACCCTATTCTTGAGGGGGAGAATCAAGGGAATAATGATGGAGATCCCATGGCCCCTGAGTAATGAACTACTCCAAAGGTCACAATGAGAAAAGAGATTTTCCATCTCTGATGATTTTATCTTGTATGTGACTGAAAATCTTAGTGATACTAGAGAGCTGGCTGATCCTTTATCATATGCTCAAGCTATTTTCTCTCCATATGTTGATAAATGACGTGAGGCAATGAAATATGAAATGCGCTCCATGGAACATAATGGAGTGTGGGAGTTCGTTGAATTGCCTGTAGGTTTTAAGCCTATTGGTTGCAAATAGGTGTTTAAAACAAAAGGAGACTTCAAGGAAAACATAGACCGTTATAAAGCAAGTTTGTTTGCTAAGGGTTACACTCAGAAAGAAGGTATTGATTATAAAGAAATATTTTCTCCTATCTCATCTAAGGATGCATTTAGAATTGTTATGGATCTTGTAGCTCATTTTGATCTAGAGTTGCACCAGATGGATATTACAATTGTTTTCTTGAATAGGAGTCTGCTTGAAGAAGTTTACATGGTTCAACATGAAGGGTTTAAAGAAGCTGGTAAAGAACATCTAGTGTGCAAGCTTAACAAATCTATATATGGGCTTAAACAAGCCTCCAGACAGTGGTACTTGAAATTCGATGAAATCATTACAAAATTCGAATTTGTGAAAAATAAGATTCATGGATGTGCTTATCTTAAAATAGCTAATAGTAATTTCATTATTATTGTTCTCTATGTTGATGACAGTTTTCTTGCCACAAATGATTTGGGCTTGATGAATGAGACCAAATAATTTTTGTCTAGGTCTTTTGATATGAAAGATCTTGGTGAAGCCTCTTTTGTTCTTGGGATAGAAATTAAAAGAGATAAGCCGCGTGGTTTGTTGGGTTTATCACAGTATTCCTATATTGGAGTGTTCTTAAAACTTTCAATATGTAAGACTGAAGACGTGGTGTTTCACCTGTTGTAAAAGGGATAAATTTAGTAAAGATCAATAACCGAAAAATGAAGGTTAAAGGAGAACCAAGAAAGATGTGTCATATGCAAGTGTTATTGGTTGTTTGATGTACATACAGGTTTGTACAAGCCCTGATATTGCATTTGTTGTTAACATGTTGGGAATATTTTCTTCTAATCCTGGGTGGGCACATTGGGTGGCTATAAAGAAAGTGATGAGATATCTACAACACACCTAAGAATTCATACTTCTGTACAAAAAGGTTGATAATCTAGACCTGCTGGTATATTCAGATTCTGATTTTGTAGGTTGTCAAGACACTATGAAATTAACTTTTCGGTATATTTTTGTGTTGGCCGGAGGTGTTGTTTCTTGGCAAAGTGAGAAACATAGTATCACTACTACATCTACAATAGAAGCTGAGTTTATTGCTTGTTTTGAGACCGCTTCACATGCTGTTTGGATGAAGAATTTCCTTACTAATTTGCAAATTGTGAATTTTATATCTAAGTCGGTGACTATTTTTTGTGACAACAGTGCAACTGTGTTCTTCTCTAAGAATAACAAGAGAACAAGAGGCTCTAAGCATGTTAGCTTTAAGTTTCTTAAGGTTAGAGACATGCTAAAAGAATGTGATATATGTATTGAGCATATTAGCATAAAATCTATATTGGTTGATCATTTGACTAAAGGTCTTAGGCCAGTAGTGTTTAATGGACATGCTCAAAATATGAATATTTTAGAGTCTTTTGATGTGCTTTAGTCAGTCAGAGTTACTTTGTAATTGCTGACTGAGATATTACTTTTAATAAATTCTAATTTTATGCAAGCTTATGTTATTATATATTTGCTATGCTTATTGACTAACATAATAATTTATTTTATTTTTTTCTAATTGGATATTGCAGAAACTCGTGGTATATTTGAGTTTTGTTGCTTGTTGCCTTGATTATACCGGGTAAGGCACAAGGAAAACCTCCTGAGGTGATATGGTTATTATATTATTTGGAGGGTTATTTCCTTCTATGAGGTGTGGCTCTGTTCACCTTGATTAGAAAGATAATATGTTTAGCACACATGTTTGATCCATGTTGATGAAAATTCTAACACATGTGATTATAGATAGAACTCATACCTTGATATGGTGTGATACCTTCTATGATTCATTGTCAGTGCTCTCAGTTGAGACTAGATAGATTGTTATATAGGCCATTCTATCCTTGGCTATGTGAGTAGTGTGGCCAATGGCCACTATCGAGTCTAAAATCTTTTTTAAAATATTTTTCTCAAAACTCAAAAGTTTTAAAATTATTTTCTTATCCTCAATTATTGTTGGCATCCAAGTAGCAGAATGATGGAATTTGGGCTTATGTTAATTGGTTATAGCCTAAAAGGATAGTGACGTGGCCCAAGTGGTGGATAAATAAAAGGCATAATATTAAGTACTCTGTGTGTGGATAAGTGAGACCCAATAATAATTGACTTGTGGTGACTATGCACTCTTTATAAATAGAGGCCAACCCCGCTTTACCTAGCGTATTATGCCCTTTGAATACGTTGTAACGGTAGACATCTGTCCCATCAGTCAAGTTCTCCAGGCTGTGAGAACGCGTAGCTAGTGGATCGTGAAAGCCAGTCTCAGATTTAATCGCCGATCACTGTCATTATTGTATCAATGGAGTTGGACAGTACGCTTTCTTAATCTCTAACTCTAGATTGATTGTATAATTGTGTTTAAATCGTTGCTATGTTATTTGAATTAATTTCTTAGAGATGTTTCATGCGGCAATGTTAAGATTGTAGTGTGCCGACAAAGCCCTTTACATAGATGTAAGAAGGTGTTCAATCGAAGTATTCTTTTCGAAGCATGGTTGGAATTGAAAGTCTATGCAATTTTTTTTTATTTTTTAGTATTATTGTCCAAATATAATTAAAGTTTGAGCAATCAAAATAGATTAGTGGTTAGGATTCAGTGCAAGATCTGTACCAAATACATTTTGTGCGTTTTTAGAAAAGTGTGCGACGACCGACGACAATGATAGCTTGGTTCCGGTGAAAATCCAATTTGGCGTTTGGACATAAGAATTGTAAAATTAAAAAAAAAAAAAAATTTAAAGTGAAAATAGTATTTGAAATTAGAGTTGTGTTTGGACATGAATATAATTTTGGGTTATTTTTTAAGTTTTGTGAGTGATCTCAGTGAAAAGTTTGAAAAACTGCTTTTTAGAATTTTTTAAATTTTCAAAAAATTCCAAAATTCATCTTCAAGTGAAAATAGGAAATTTTATGGCTAAAGATTAATTTTAAAAAAAAAGTAAAAAATTTTCGAAAAAAAAGTAAAAAATTTCTTATGTCCAAATCAATTTAATATGTTGAATTCGAAAGTCCTAGTAATTGGATACAATCTTAAACATTACAATTTTATCCAAAAATAAATTTATTCCATAAAGAAATATCTTAGCTTTGAAGGGTATGACAGTCGATTAACATTTAAGGGATATTTTCGTCAATCAGCATTTAACATTCTAACATTCGTGTTTTTATAATAACTAGTTTTTATGTGTGTGACTCGCACGTAAAAAAAATTATAACTAAAAAGAGAATGATAAAATAATTAACCAACACAACTTGAATGTTAATGGATAGTGTGAGGATGTTTGTTACTTGGATTTTAATACTTTATATATGCCCTAGTATCTTCTTATAACATGACTTAAAAGAAAGATTTATAAGAAACCATCATGATTGTAGGACGATGATTTTGTTTTTCTATTATTGATAAATTTATGGTAAAATGTGACCATTCCTTTTCCAATTTAGACTTTTCCCCCATTTCATTTAAGGTTTCCTTAGCGAAAAGTTTCTTTTGCGGATAAGATGTTTATGTATTACTATTAACACAGACTTTGTTACGGGGAAAGACTCTTAAATCCAATAATCCATGCGAAAATCTGCTCGTGGTTAAAAGTTACTCATAAAAGTTTTCAAATACAAAATATCAATTGAATTCAAAGTTTTCAATATTAGAAAAAGTTCTAAATATGACAAATAAATCAACAAATAATTATCTCTTTTTTTAAAAAAAAATAACTTTTAAAATCCAACAATTTCTACCTTCAATTCTCAAATTCACCACATACATATAGCGATTAATTCTTCCTCTGTATTTCCTGTAAGATATTTCTCATCACAAATACTAGTCAGCGTTTAACTTTAAGATTTTTGAAAATACTTACACAATATGTAAGGTAACACTAATTACATGTAGGTGACTAAACTAAATTAAGCTGGTAACCTTAAAATATAGTAACCTGCTACGACAATTACAAAAAAATAATATTATTATATTTGAATCTAACCGTAGTACACAAACGGTGAGACTTATCCATTCAATTTTAACACTTTAACTCAATTGGAGGCCCTTTTCTCCTCTGGCTGCATTAGTTCAAGACGTTCAAGGACCGTTTATGCCATAGAGTCCATTTAAGAAATCGGTCAGAACAAGTGATATATTTGAGGAAACTTAATGATCAAAACTAGGGGTGGAAAACGGGCGCGTCGGGTCGGATATTAGCAGGTTAAAATGGGTAATGCAAAAATAAATTAATTATCTTACCCGATCCATATTTAATACGGATAAAAAATGGGTTAACCGGCGGATAATATGGGTAACTATAGTATCTATGGCTTCTTGAATATGATCACTTTTGAGAGAATTCCTAGTCACCTAAACTTGAGGAACTCCCAATTTGAGGCTTTACAACTGTAAAAGTTAAACCCATTAGTTATCCATTTTCTAAGTGGAAAATATGGTTCGTATCCATTTCTAAAAAGTCCATTATCCAACCCATTGTTTAATGAATAATTGTGATGACCCGATAGGTCATTTATAGTTTTACCCTTCATTTTTGTGTTTCGAGACCCTGAATAGCTCCGTTTAGTCTTCCTCAATTTGCGTGCATAGTCTGTGTCCTTCTGCTGAAAAGTTTTTATGAGAAAATTGACGAAAATGTGAAATCGTGCCTTAAAATTCATATGAGTTGACTACGGTCAATATTTTATGTAAACAGACCCGGATCAGTATTTTGACGGTCCCGGTGGGTCCGTATCGTGATTTGGGACTTGAGCGTATGCCCAAAATCAAATTCGGTAGTCCCTAACTTGATTTAACATAATTTGTTGAAAACTAAAAGTTTAAAGGTTTTAAAAAAAATTAAGTTTAATCGTAGGTTGACTTTGTTTCTACCGGATTCGGATTTCGGTTTCGGAACTTGGTATAGTTCCATTTCAGTATTTATGACTTGTCTGCAAAATTTGGCAAAAAACGGAGTTGATTTGACGTGATTCAGACGTCCGGTTGAAAATTTTTATTTTCTTAAGTTTCATTCGTTTTGGCGTCTGATTCATGGTTCTAGATGTTATTTTGATGTTTTGATCGCACAAACGAGTTCATATGATATTATTACACTTGTGTGCATGTGTTGGTGGAGCCCCCATGGCTTTAATGAGTTTCAGATTGGCTACGGATGATTTTGAACTTAGATTTTCTACTTTTGGAAGTCTGTTGTCACCTGATGCTTTGTGCTTTGCGATCGCGAAGGGAAAACTAAGGTTGGGGTGATTTTCTTCATCGCGAATGCGATAGCTGGGTCGCAAACGCGGAGCATTGGGGGATTTACCTTTCGTGAACGCGATTAGCTTCTCGCGAATGCGTAGGGTTATGGAGCTGAGATGGGGTAATAGGCTAGTGTTATACGCGAACGCGACCATTGGGTCGCGAACGCAATGGCCGGGGGGAAGAGCCATCGCAAACGCGAAGGACATTTGGGCCGCTATATATAGTGAATGCGAAGAAGGCGTGATGCTCAGACCTTAAAATATTCCAAATACGGGATTTCACCGATATTTTCACCATCTTTTCATTAGAGCTCAGCCTAGAGGCAATTTGGGAGAGAAATTTCATCACCCTTTCATAGGTTAGTGTATTTTAACTTGTTTTCTTCCATTTTCATCATCACCCATTAATTTCTAACCATAATCTATGTTCTTTGATGGTAGAAAATTAGGGAACTAGAGGGAAGAGATTTCGTAAAATTGAGATTTAGACCTCAAATTGAGGTCGGATTTTGAAACTAATTACATAATCGGATTCGGGGTGCATGAGTAATTGGGTTTTGGTCTGAATCTTGGGTTTTGACCAAGCAAGCCCGGGGTTGACTTTTGTTGACTCGAAAAAAGTGTAAAGATCTTAACTTTATGTATTGTAATTGATTTCCCTAGCATTATTTGATGTTATTGAGTCTATTTTGGTTAGATTTGATTGGTTTGGAGGCGGATTTTTGAGGAAAGGCCCCGATAGAGCTTTGATTTGCTTGCGGAGCAAGGTGAGTGTTGGGTCTAACCTTGATGTGAGGGAATTAGGAACCCTTGATCTATGTGCTATGTGAATTACATGTGTAGCGGCGTATATGCGAGGTGACGAGTGTATATACGCCGTCAAAATACTTATTTCCATGCCTTTCCGTATTTCATTAACTATTTTATTCCATGTCTTAACTGTTATATGCTTTGATTGTTTCCAATCCCTTAAATTGCTACTTGCCACTTAATTCTCTTATATTAACATGTTCGTTCCTTTCATGCTTTTATGATTAATTTTTACTTGCCTTAATTGTCTTACGTGTACACTTTAATTGTCATACATTTGATTTGTCTTGTTGCTATGTATTAATTGTAGCATTTCTTGATTTGGTACGAAGTTCCTTTATGGCTTTGCTTTCATATTCTTTATTCGTAGAGATTCTTGTGAATTGAGTTGCGAAATTTATTACATTTATTGATTTTTATTTATGGATCGGGTCGCACGCCGCAACATGTGGAATAAGGGAGGATTGATATCGATATGGTGAGATCGGGTTGCACGCCGCAACAGGTGGAATAAGGGAGGATTGATATCGATATGGTGAAATAAGGGAGGATTATGATATTGACTCTGATTATATGGTGGGATCGGGTTGCGCGCCGCAACGAATTTTACTTGTTATTATTGATATGGTAAAATAAGGGAGGATCGTGTTTGTAAAGTGGGATCGGGTTGCGCGTCGTAGCGGTTTGTGTATTTTGTATTCCTTGTTGTATTGTGTTGGCTTCGGTGTTTTCGTACGAGATTCTGAGGGTTGGTATTTCTGGTTTTACTGATTTCGAGGATTGGGTTTATTTTCCTAAGTTAACTGTCTTACTTTCCCGTATTCCTTTCATGTTATTATTATTATTATACTGCGTACATGTTATTGTAAGTGACCCGCCCTAGCCTCATCACTACTTCGTCGAGGTTAGACTCGACACTTACAAAGTACATGGGATCGGTTGTACTCATACTACACTCTGCACTTCTTGTACAGATTTTGGAGTCGGTCCCAGCGGTGGTCAATAGATTGCTCGGATTGACCATCGGACGGAGACTTGAGATACAGTTGCCCGGCGTTCGCAGTCCTAAAGTCCCCTTCTACCTTATCCTAGTTGTTCATTTCTTTTTAGACAGTTTTACTTTCATTTAGACCATTATCTGTATTATTGTAGTAGCTCGTGCACTTGTGACACCAGATATGGGGTTGTATCTAGATATTGCGGTTGTTATGACTTTTCGCACTCTATTTCAGTTTAATTGGTATCGGTTAATTTGATTTATTGAAAATGGCTAAAAACTATTCTAACGTTGGTTTGTCTAGCAAGTGAAATGTTAGGCGCCATCACGCTCCCGAGGATGGGAATTCCGGGTCGTGACAATAATATGGGTGGATAACTTTTTTTTTTTAAACCATTTTACCACCACTAATCAAAACTATAAAAAGATTTTTTTTTTTTTTTTTTACAAAAGGTTAAGGATCGCAAACTCAAAAACCTAGATACAGAAGAGAACAAGAAAAAAGTAGAAAAAAGCATTCGACAAACGGGGACTATGTGCTATATTATATTTTGATAAGCAGGAAATAGCTTCATTTGCCTCGAAAAATCAAGCCCAAGAAGTACAACCTTAATTTCACGACTAAGATTTGTTACAGAGTATTTTTTCCCTGATGGAGAAATATGGGCGGAAGTGGAGAAAAAGGAAGAGGGATAGCATCTATCAAGACAAACTATATATGGGTACATATTTCGTAAATATAACAAAACTCACCTACTTGGTAGAATACAATAGAAAACAACAGTACAACGAAAGCTCCTCAAGAAGTCAAGGGTTGGTACGATTCACTTTAAGCTGGTCTTGAAACCTGTAAACAGATTTACTTCTACATTAGTCTCCTTTAAAGGAGTGCAGAAATTAAATGGTTAGTAATTTTTTTTAAAAGCGGTGCTATTATAACCAAAGTTCTCAGTACGAACTTATTAGGCGTGCCAATTAAGCTTGCCAACTATGATGCAAAATTGATTAACTAATTTTAATTCATTGCTCTAGGAGATAAAATGAGAATAAGAAAACCAACATTGAAATGGTTAAATCGTTCTTCTGATAAAATATAAATTTCAGACAAGAAAGAACGTCCGTTTCTTCAAACATGATAATGCTTTTATCGATTTTCCTTTCAAAAACCTATGAATCGAAAAAGCGTCTCATATATCAACTTATCAAGGTGCTCAAGAGTCAACAACCACTCACATTTTATTATACTTGAAAAAGAATTAAAAGAAGAAGGCATGAAGAGATGACGAAGTGCTGTTTTTGACAAAAAAGAAAATATTGGGAGCAAATAATGAGCGAGTGATGGAAGGGTGGGTGTAGTAAATATGAACAAAAAAATTGATGTGATTCTGGGCTTAGTTTTAGGGAGAGAAAGAGGGCGGGTTTGAGGATGTCAGTAAGATTATTCACTAAAATATTTAAATTTAATCAATTATATGTCATCAGTTCATGAAACAAAAACTTATATGGTGTTAAGCTCATCGGACCACAGGAAAATTAAGAAGTATTATATACCTCTAGCTAACAAGTGGAAAACGCAGTTAAATTTAGTATAATTTTAGTATAATTTATTACTAGAGAGTTTAAACTTATCTGGAAAATTTGGCTGATCGGTTATTAGAAGTAGGAAAGTGCTTTATAATTGCCAAGAAAAAGAACGAGAAATTTCCAATTTTGCAGTTTTTAGAACTTCCCAAGACCCTAATAATTCCCTGCAGGTGTGTGTGTGTGTTTAAAAATAAAATTCTCTTACAAACATTCTGTTAAGAAAATCCTGATACTTTATCTATTTACAGAATCTCTAAGCTATACATTTTTTCTTGAATTTTATAATGAAGTTTGCCGACAATTTAAACCAAAAAGCGCTGTGATTTCTTGTTTTATGATCTCCGAGTAGGAAACGTTATGCCGCCATTGCTGTCATGAACATTTCTACAGCAAATTCAGATCATCAGTTCTCAACACAGCCTAAAAGACAAAAAAATTCTAGATTTGCAGAGGAATCTTGTTTAGTTGTTTAATTTATAATTTTTGGAATCCTACGCAGATTTTGAGGGCATAGCAGGCTAGAGGGTAAGGCCGGTGAAGCGGTGGCTTTATGCCCCAAAATTTACAAATATTAGTGTTATATATGTAATAGTAGTAGTAGTGTGTGTGTATATATATATATATATATATATATATAATTTCTCTCATGTTGTGTCAATATAAACAATTTTTTTTTAAAAATAAATTAATAAAATTATAGGTTATATCAATGATATATTACATGGATTGAATATATATTGAGAAGAAATATTAGAAAAAAGTGATTAAAAAATAATACAACTTTGTATATCGAAAAGCTAGAAGAATAACTTCAAATAAAAAAAGTAGAAATTTTTACTTATTTATAATAATTTTGAAACTTATTTACCCTTACTATTGAGGTTTTAACTTAATTACAAGATCATATATAATTAAATTATCAATTTTATACAAAATAATGTATTAGACTTTAATCTTCCATACTTTCTCTCCCTCTTCCACCCCAAATAAATAAACTTCCAATTCTATACTTAATGAGAAATATTTATAACCACACAAATACTCTAGTATGTTTAACACCACAAGTTTCAAAAGAATTATAGTCATACAAATATCCTGACTTATTTAGGACCACAAGTTCCAAAAGTCTTTATTTTTTTTCTTAAACTCCGTGCTCAGTCAAACAGATTCACATAAATTGGAACGGAGAAAGTAGTACTTTTCGTGTAGTTTTATATATCTAAATTTTAATTTTAAAATACTAAGTTAAACTAATATAATTTAGCTTCAAAGTTTAGTCAAATTGACTGTCGATAATCTAAATGTGTCATTTAAATTGAAATAGATGGAGTATAAATTGTATGTAAATTGTAATTTTTGACCGATACAAAAAATATATATTTAAGTTGTAGATAAATTGTACATTTTGACAGAATTTGTATATATTTTGTAAAAAACTTTAGTTACTTCCTGTAAATATGAAAACTAAGACAAAACCGGATAAATAAATTTAAAATCTCTCATATATTCGAAAAAGTCTCATAAAAGTATATATATTTTGTTAATTAGATTTAATGGCTTCAGGCCTTTTAGTAAAGCTTGGCATTAGGCCACAATAAGGATTGAGCCGCCACTGATTGAGAGTATTAATAAACGGAAAGTAGATTCTTGTATAATTTAATTGGATAACTGGAGTAGATTAACAAGGTTAAAATTCAGAAAATTCTACGCCATGAAGGAACTAACATAAAAAATTCAGTATCCTAATGATTTGGCCGAAAGCGCACGAGATCATGTCTGACATTTTATATTCTAAAACAAAATGAAAAAGAATTACCCTTGTCATGATATTGAACTAATAATAACAGCGGTCTATGTCATAACTCATTAATATAGAAGACGGACAGAAGAATTTTGTTTCAAAAACACGTTTTAAAAATTTAGGGGAACCCAAAAAAAAAAGGAAAAAGAAAATGAAGCAAGAGAGTGGCTATGGCAGCGTATAGAGGTGTGTGAAGATAATAAAATGTTAAATTGATTTTGGGGTAAGGAATTCTGTAAAATTAAAATAGGTAAAGGAGAATAAGCAGTTAAGCATATATAAGAATTAATCCAACCTCAATTCTTAATGATTAGCCAGCTCACTTAAATTCCTTCGCATTTTCTTTTTCCTTCTTTAAAGATTAACATGGGTTCACTTTAATTAATTTTTTTTTTACTGTTTTCACACATATTAAATAATTCACTTTTTAACATTAATTAATAATAAACTTGACCATATTAACATTTATTATCTTTTTAATTTGTTCATTAAAAATTTAACACACTATTGAAATTTCACTGGGTTGTTGTTGTTGTTTATTCAAAGGACAACTTTGAAAAAACATTAATTCTTTTCTTGGTATCTTAAAATATCACATATTAAGGACCTCAACTTTTAAAAAAAAAAAATCAATTAAAGTGAAGCTAAAGAATTATGGAACCGCTTATTCAGGGAACAAGAAGATACAATGAATGCATGCATGATTAATGCAAACAAAATTAAGGCACCCTACCCTTTCCTTTCGAGCCGAAAAAAGGGAAAAAATGCAAACAAACCGAACTTATGTTGACCTAAATGCACGAATCGAAAATAATCTTATACTCCAAACACACACACACACACACATATAAATAAATAAATAAATATATATATATATATATATATATATATATATATATATATATGGGAGACTGGGAGTGAATGATAGCTTACCAGGAAGTAGCTTTCACCATGCTGCAAACTCTGAACTACAAAGCCATATTCATTAACTGGCACTGGCACTCCAGAGGAATGATACAAGGCCAAGTCTTCTTGGCCGAACATAGATTTCATGTCAAGTGGTCCCCTTGGCACCTCTGTCGCTACTCCATTAATAAAAACTGTGATAAACCCTGAAACATATACTACTTCAGCACCTGCGCAGAAAAATAACTCAACACTACTTATAGCTTTATAGGAGTAGTTTATTCAAGAAAACAAACTTTGTTGGTACGATATGATATGTCAACTCAAATAATTCTTATAGTTCAAGTGGAGTGTTCCCTCCCCATATTCTGGGACAAGCAGAAAAATACCGCCATTTATTGTAAAAACAAAGCCTTGATCAATTGCAAATACGATGAAACTGAACTAATTAAGGTGGCAAGAAGTATGAATCTCGTAAATAATTACCAGTATGGCTTAGAAAAATGACATAATTAAAATAATTGTTGGAACTTGAGAAAGACCAATACCAGTTTGGTAGTGCAAGTTAGCATTGTCTGCTGGTGAGCACAAAATTGAGCTGACAGAAGAGTTTTGCTCGATTTTCGGAAGACCCATTTGACCAGAAAAAGGGAAGAGGCCGTTAGTACCATCATTTGCATTTTCCATATCTCCTCCACAAGAAGAAGAAGAAGGGGAAGAAGAACCAAGAACAAGATAATTGGAAGGTGCAGCCATAGGGAAAGAAATGGCTGAGGGGCCAAAATTTCCAGTACTAGTATCAAATTGAATTGCACCGCCACTACTACACTTTGCAGCTTGTTCTCCTCCACTTCTACTATTGTCGCTGGTAGCATTAAGACTCGCCTGAATTTGTCTTTGACGACGGCGAGACCTTGAGCGGCGGTTTTGGAACCAATAGAAGACATTTGCATCTCCAACAGCGCCAAATTGCTCCAGGATTTTTCTAATTCTCACTGTCTCATCTTTGGGTGGATTTACCATTCCACTATTGAAGATTGACTCAAGTATTAGGATTTGTTCCGGCTTTGGGTTCCACCTCGATCTCACCGGCTCATTTCTTTCGGAATTAGACTGGTTTGATGAGGTAGAGTCTTGCGCTTCATTTTCCATGGCTGAGGCGTGAGTGAAAGATAAAAACTCAAATGTAAGGGAAAAGATACCAAAGAATATAGTATAGGTTGTCAACATCAAAGGAATTATTTGGGTATTTAAAGGCCAAAAGGGAATGTTAGTTGTTGAAATTACTGTCCTGTCCCTTTCAACTCTGGAGTTGCTTAAATAAAATTCAGAATGTAGTAGGAGTATTTATCTTCAGCAAAATAATACAAAACGTAATTTTCATATAACTATCATACCACTTGATACTTTTTTCGGCGTCGAATTTCATTGGACTACATAAAGTCTAGATTTGTCTTGAGCTTGGGTTTCCCTCATAAGGGGGAATAGTACGGTTGATAATTAGGGGGAAAAGATTAGCTCCAGTGAAGATGTATGCAAGAAAAATATTAGTGGCCTGGATCCTTTTGTTTGGTACTGTCTAGTATTTTATTTATTATTTCAACTATAAATAATAAGAATATTTAAAAACACAAGAAAACACTCCTTCAATTTTACTTTACTTTTTTAAACACTAAATAAGTATTTTAACAAATAAGAAAAGCATGACTAGACTGTAAACGTCTATGTCATTATTCACAGAAAAGAACAAGAATTATATCTACTCTTGCGCGCGCGCGCGCGCACATATATATATATATATATATATATATATATATATATATATATATATCATACTGTAAGCTGTGATGGCGCCCAACGCCGTCGTTAGGCAAGCCAATGTTGAGCTATCCATTTAATTATTCACTTTATTACTTTTAGAATTATGATTTTTTTTTTATTTAATAGAGAAAATCCAAGTATTAAAGGACATGGTGATATAAGGCATAAAATAAAATATAGAGTGAAGCAGTAATATTAATAGACCGAACCATGAACGTCTATTAGAAATATCCAAAACCTGGTGACACAAGTGCACGGGCAATATAGTAGAATATACAAAAACCCCTACAACTACTGTCTGAAGCAGGATAGACAGAAATAATAAATACAACAAGAGGAGACTCCAGGGTTGCAGAACGGAGTATGGAAAGCAGCTCACCACTAGGCCTCCGGATAATGTGGATGCGTGCCTGATCGAATACCAGATGTACCTGCCTCACTACCTGCATAATTTGTGCAGAAGTGTAGCGTGAGTACGTAAACAATATGTACCCAGTAAGTATCTAGTCTAACCTCGAAGAAGCAGTGACGAGGGGTCGACACCGACAATTACTAGAGGTCAATATATATAAAGTGTAAGAATTTTAAATAGGCATGAAATACAACAATAACAATGGAATAAGAAGCAATAAATAAGTGATTCTTTAACAAAACAATAACAGGTTAAAAGTCCCCAAATATCACATGCCAATTTCAACAAATAAGGGCCAACAAGTAATTATAATTTCTCAAGTCATCAAAATAATATCGTGTATAATCGGACTCCTAGTAATATCATGCACGAGTTATGCCGAGGTCGTACGACCCGATCCATAACAATCGTGTACATACACAACCGAGGTCGTACGGCCCGGTCCATGAATGCATCTTATTATATATAAATATTGCCAAGGCGTTCGGCCCGATCCACGGGAATAAGGAAACTCTTCGAACTACGGAACATACATTTAAAACCCCAAAATAAGTACATAAATGAGCATAAATTTTCTATCAATAATGAAACATTCCGCCAAAAACCAAAGTATGAAGCTCGGTCTAACATAATGTCTAATCAAGTTTCACTTATTAACACAATTAATTAAACTAACAAGTTGAGTTCAAATAGTACAAGTATTCCATTATAAGGTCCTATGTCTACCCGAACATAACATGATTTTAGCTACGTACGGACTCTCGTCACTTCATGCGTACGTAGCACCCACAAATCATCAGCAAATAACAATTTAAACACATATGGGGTTGATTCCCTCTTACAAGATTAGGCAAGAGACTTACCTCATTTTCAAGCCCTCTTCCCGGTCCTCAAATCACACTAATAGCCTCAAATCGGTGCCGAGCAATCCGAAACTATCCAAAGGTCGTACAAACTAATCAATATGTGCTCAAAAGTTCATAATTTAACTATTAGATTAATTACCCAACCCAATTTAAAAAAATTCCTAAAAGTCACCCTAAGCCCACGTGCCCGGATATCGGAAATTTTTGTAGATAAATATTACCCATAACCTTATAAACTAAAATATATAATTTCTATTCAATTCCATAATCATTTTTGTGGTATAATCTTATCTTTACCAAAACCTAGGTTTTTTAACTAATTTTTAAAATTCCTACAATTTTTATGTTAAAATCCACCCATAATCTATGTATTAAACTCACATTGTATAGAAAATACTTACCTCAAGATGCTAGGTAAAAATACCTCTCTAAAAAGCTCCAAAATCGGCGAAGAGATGTGTGAAATGAAAGAAGTGGCTTAAGTCCCGTTTTTAAATTAAACACTGCCCAGACGTCCCTTCTTCGCGATCACGAGGCCCTTTTCACGAACGCGACTAGGTCTCACGATCGCGAAGGCTAGCCTAGCCTAAGCTTCGCGAACGCGACCTGCCCTTCGTGAACGCGAAGGGCAACGACCCACTGACCCCCAGGCCCGCTCCCCTTGTACACGAATGCGAACCTTCCAACGCGAACGCGAAGGCGACATGTCTTAAACCTTCGCGAACGTGACCGAGTGATCGCGAACACGAAGAGAAAAATGTCCAACCCCCAAATCCTTCATCGCAAATGCGAGGCCTTATCTATATTCGCGAATAAGGAAACCAGAATAACAATTTCTGTAGGTTTGAACTTAGAAAACCGTCCAAATGCACTAACAAGTCCATAAATATAATACGAACTTACTCCAAACCTCGAAACACATAAAACTACTTTGAAACTAAGAATCTAACCCCAAAACCAAATTAATAAACTTAAGAATTTTACGAATGCGACGAACCATACTTAGACAACTCGGAATGACATCAAATTTTACGTACAAGTCATAAAATACCATACAAACCTATTCTCAGGCTCGGAATCCCAAAAGGACATCGATATCACTAAAGTCTTCTTCAAACAAAATTTAAGAAACTCTAAAACCTTTAAGGTTCTTTTAACATTAAGTGCCGAAATGCTCCCGGATCACCTGAAGCTCGATACGAACACACACCCAATTTCAAAATTATCATACAAACCTACTGAAAGCATCAAATCCTGATTCCGGGGTCGTTTACTCAAAATGTTGACTCAAGTAAAACTTGTCTACCTTAGGCCACTATTAAGAAACTAAGTATTCTGATTTCAACCCGAACCCTTCTAAAACCAAACCAACCATCTCCGCAAGTTATAAAGCAGTAAAAGCACATATAAGGAGTCTTAAATAGGGAAACAAGGATCTAGAAAGCAAAACGACGAGTTGGGTCGTTACATTCTCCACCTCTTAAATAAATGTTCATCCTCGAACGGGTCTCGAATCATACCTGAAGTGTTGAATAAGTGTGGATATCTGCTCTACATGTCTTCCCCGGTCTCCCAAGTCTCCTCCTCGCTTGGTTGACCCCTCCACTGGACCTTTACAGCAGAAATCTTCTTAGACCTCAACTGGCGAACCTGCCTGTCAACAATAGCAACTAACTCTTCCTCATAACCCAAGCTCTCATCTAGCTGAATTGTGTTCTAATCTAACACGTGCGACCTGTCAGCATGGTACTTCCGGAGCATAGACACATAAAAAATTGGATGAACTCCTGATAGGTTGGGAGGCAAGGCAAGCTCGTTAAAAATCTCCCTAACTCGCCTCAACACCTCAAATGGGCCAATAAACCTCGGACTCAGCTTTTCCTTCTTTCCGAACCTCACGATTCCCTTCATCGGTAAGACTCAAGATAACATTCTCGCCTACCATAAATGATAAATCACACGCTTTCTAATCCACGTAACTCTTCTGTCTGGACTATGCTATGCGAAGTCGCTCCTAAATCAACTTTACCTTATCCAAGGTATACTTTACTAAACCAGTGCCATATAACCTAGCCTCGCCGGGCTCAAACCAACCAATGGAGAAACGACATCGCCGATCATAAAAGGCCTCAAATAACAAGTTAAAATTTCCCAAATATCACATGCCATTTCAACAAATAAGAGCCAGCAAGTAATTATAATTTCTCAAGTCATGAAAGAAATATCGAGTATAATCGGACTCCTACCGACATCACGCATGAGTTATGCCGAGGTCGTACGGTCCGATCCATAACAATCTTTTACATACACTACCGAGGTCATATGGCCCGATCCATGAATTCATCTCATGATATATAAATATTACCGTGATGTTCGGCCCGATCCACGAGAATAGGGAAACTTTTCAGACTACGGAACATACATTTACAACTCCAATATAAGAACCTAAAGGAGCATAAAGTTTCTATCAATAACAAGACATTCTGCCAAAAACCAAAGTATGAAGATTAGTCTAACATAATCTTTAATAAAGTTTCACTTATTAATATAAGTAATTAAACTAACAAGTTGAGTTCAAATAGTACAAGCATTGCATAATAGAACATTCAAATTCACAATCGAGCGTCCGAATCCTATCAAATCAATTCCGTTTTGCATCAAATTTTGAAGACAAGTTTTAAATAGTAAAATAAACATATACCAAGTTCTGAAACCGAAATCTGAATCCGGTAGCAATAAAGTCAACCTACGGTCAAACTTCAAAATTCTTAAACCACCAAATTATTAGTTTTTAACAAATCACGTCAAATCGAGTTATGGACTTTTGAATTCAATTCCGGGCATACGCCAAAGTCTAAAATTACGATATGGACCCACCGGGATCGTTAAAATACCGATACGGGGTCGCTTACATATAATATTGATTGTACTCAACTTAAATTATTTTAAACCTAAAATTCATATTTTCTTCAATGTTTTTCACATAAAAACTTTTCGGAAAAGGACACAAACTGCGTACGCAAATCAAGAATAACTAAACGGAGCTAATCGAGGTCTCGACATACCGAAATAAGTGCTAGAACTCAGAATAACCTATCGGGTCATCACAGATTATTTGAAAAGGACTTTTATCACTATTAGTGAAACAATTTATATTTGGCTAATTTTCTCATAAAGTGTTATTGACCATCAATTACGAAAGCTACATATATATATATATATATATATATATATATATATATATATATGCTGATGTGTAAAATTTGAATAGATAAATGATTTCATAATTTATTTTGAGCGACAGATAAGAAAAAACTTTTGTAATATAAAGTTTTGTGAAATATCACTTGCAATTTTAAATATATAAAAAAATATTCAAACATTCTCTAGCAGTATTTTTAAAAGGCGGTAAGGTATGGCAGGATATTTTTCTTAAATGAGGTGAGGCGTAAGTCCCGAAACATGGGGAGTAAGCCCTACGGATCTTTAATATTTTTAATATATATATATATATATATATATATATATATATATATATATATATATATATAGTACATTAAAAGTTTAAGAAAATTAAAAATGATCCAAAAAGCTCATAAAAGATAATATATTTCATATTTTTTATAAATATAAAAAATGCAATAGTGTTAAAGTTACTATGAGATAAAAATCAACTATAATGTCTTATATATTTTTCAAACAATTAAAAAATCATAATATTTTAGAAAATATTATCAAACGACATAGTAGACCACTCTCAAACAATACTAGAAAATGGATAAATTTTGACCGTCAAAACGGTCGTAAATCGAGCTTTTTTGATGAATTTTCAACTGAAAACGATCGGTCGGAAAACACATGGTCGCAAACAATTTGCGACCAAAACATTCAAAAATTTCTGACCGAATTGGTCGCAAAATGGATAATCTAGGATGTGTTTAATTTTTAGGGATTTGCGACTGATTTGGTCGGTAATTTTGCGACCGAATCGGTCGCAAATCTAAATATTTTCAGGTAATAATTGCTACTACTACTTGGTTTCAATTATTGGGAATGAGAGTAACTCTCATGATAATGGAGCAATAACTAATAATAATGACAAATAGAAGAACCTTAGTTGTTGTAGTTATAATAGCGAGGAAAATCCTTTAAACAAAATGATCCTAATTGAGCCAATAAACTAGTACTTTAAGCACTAGCTATAAACTAGCCCTGAATTTGATGAGATTGAATTGCTATAGTAATGTGAGATTGGATTTAATTAAATTAAAAAAATTTCTAACAAGCTTCTGTGCCCGTTTCAATATTCTAGTTCCCATTCTGAAAAAGAAAAAAACATTTGGCACGCTAGTACAAACTAAATGTTAAATAAATATTCAGCATATATAATAACATAAAGAAGAAAAAAAACCATAAAGAATAAAACCAAATCAAGCTGTAATTTGAAGAAAAAAGTGCAATTGACCTGTAACGATCCGACTAGTCGTTTTTCTTTTTAGATCCCCGTTCCCCTAATTAAGACTTCCTGTGTAATGACCCGGTCGTTCGTTTTGAGAGTATTAACCCCGAACCCCTATTTATTGCTCCCTCTATTTTATTTTATGGTTACGTGACTTGACGGGAGGATTTGATTTTGGTTTCGGAGTGAAATGGGACACATAGTCCCTAAAATAAAAGTTTAAGTTGTCGGAATTGACCGTAGTTTGAATTGTGTGAATACGACTCCGAAATAGAGTTTTGACAGTTCCAATAGCTCCGTAGAGTGATTTTGGTTATAGGAGTGTGTTCAGATATTGAATTGGAGGTCTGTAGGTCGTTCTGGCGTTAAATGACGAAAGTTGGAAAGTTGGATGATTTTTGGAAAGTTTGACCGGGAGTGAACTTTTTGATATCGGGGTCGAATTTTGATTCCGAAAGTTGAAGTAGGTCATTAATGTCAATTATGACTTGTGCGCAAAAATTTGAGGGTAACCGGACTTGATTTGATAGGTTTCGACATCGGATGTAGAAATTGAAGTTTTAAAGTTCATTAGGCTTGAATCCATGTGCAATTCGTATTTTTAGCGTTGTTTGATGTGATTTATAGACTCGACTAAGCTCATATGATGTTTTAGGACTGGTAGGTATATTTGGTCGAGGTCCCGGGGGCCTCAGGTGAGTTTCGGATGGTTAACGAATCAAAATTTGGACTTGGAAGAATTCTGGAAAATTTTCAGTTCTGGTGCAATCGCACCTGCGATGGGAATGGTCGCAGGTGCGCGATCGCAAAAGCGACATGTTGATCGCAGAAGCGGGCTGGAGCAGTGTGGGTAGAGATCGCAGATGCGAGGGAAGTTTCGTATATGCAAGATCGCAGATGCGAAGGAGGCAGCGCAGAAGCGGAAGGGACCTGGCATGGGGGCTCCGCAGAAGCGGTCTTCGTCTCGCAGAAGCAGATTTAGGACCACAGAAGCGAAAGTTCCGCAGGTGTTGAAGCGTTGACCTCAAGAAGCAGTATTGCAGAAGCGAGAAATTTGGCCGCAGGTGCGAAAGCACTGGGCAGTGTACAAAAACAGAGGGGTCCGAGATTTTTTCATTCTTGGACATTTCAAACATGGGTTGAGGCAATGTTTGAGCGAGAATTCACGGGAAAACATAAGGTAAGTTACTTGTGATCATTGATAGTCAATAATATGGAATGATCATTGAGTATTTCAACTAGATTACGTGTTTTTGAGGTGAAATTCGAGGATTTGAGCCTAGGAATTTGAATATAAGATTTAACGATTTGAGTGTCGAGTTGATGTCGTTTTTTGGTAAAATTAGTATGGTTGGACTCGTGGTCGAATGGGTGTTCGTATTTTGTTACTTTTACCCGATTCCGAGATGTGAACCCGGGTCGACTTTTTGGGGCGATTTTTTGATTCTTTGCTAAAATCGTAGATTTATTATTTAAATTAGTTTCTTGTAGTTGTATTCATGGTATGTAATTGCTTTTGGCTAGATTTGGGCCGTTCAGAGTTGGAAAATCGAGGGAAAGACATCCTTATCGATTGATTGAGCGAGATTTGAGGTAAGTGACTTGTCTAACCTTGTGTGGGAGAAATCCCTTAGGATTTGTTAATGTTATAACAATTTGTGATATGTGAGCACCCTGTATGCGAGGTGACGAGTGTGTACACGGGCTAATTGTGGAAATTCTGATTCTTACTGAGTAGTTTTCTTTTAAAATTCCTTAACTGAGTTGCCTTAGCATATGTAGCTGTCATGTTTAGCCTAGTATCGCCTGTCTACGTGTCTTAACCGTTACTTGAAATTTGTGCAACATGCTTAGTTGAATTACTTTCTTCCGTGATCTCGTATTCAATCTTTAACTGTATGATTCCTTGCTGTAAATTTGTTGTTCCATAGGTTATGAGTTGTGTATTTACTTTGGGACTACGAGGTGGTACCTCGGGAGATCGCCTTATCGTGTATTTACTTTTGGGACTACGAGGCAGTACCTCGAGAGATCCCCTAGTGCATATTTACTTTTGGGACTACGAGCGATACCTCAAAAATCCCCTGTTACATATTTACTTTTGGGACTACGAGGCGATACCTTGGGAGACCCCTCTGTTGCATATTTGCTTTTGGGACTACGAGGCGGTACCTCGGGAGATCCCCATGTTGTGTATATACATTTGAGACTACGAGGCGATACCTGGTGAGCGCCCCTATTGTTTACTTCTATTTGCTGTGCTGTTACCTTTCTGTAAATTTCTCGTTGCTCATTTCTCAGTCATTACATTGTATTATTATATTTCCTGTCTCATTTTCTTTTATTCCAGTAGGGCCCTGACCTGACTTCGTCACTACTCTACCTAGGTTAGTCTTGACACTTACTGGGTACTGTTGTGGTGTACTCATACTACACTTCTGCACATCATTTTGTGCAGATCCAGGTTCTTTCTACCAGACCAGATACCGGTGAGCTAGACCGTACGTGGAGACTTCAAAGTATATTTGCCAGCGTTTGCAGACCTCGGAGCCCCCCTCTATCCTTATCATGTTGTTTTCCTTATTCTCTTTAGACTTTGATGTATATAGACACTTAGTATTTTCTCTTAGAAGCTTGTCACTTATTTCTATCGGGTTTTGGGATTTATAATTTTTAAAAATCACAGTTCTTGTGTTATATTTCATATGTTGAGATTTGAGTTCAGTTTTATATTCAATTATTTCGCAAATTATTAGGCTTACCTAGTATTAGAGACTAGGTGTCATCACGACATCCTACGGAGGGAAACTAGGGTCGTGCCAAGTTGGTATTGGAGCTCTAGGTTCATAGGGGTTATGAGTCACAAGTAGGTTTAGTAGAGTCTCGCAGATCGGTACGGAGACGTCTATACTTATCTTCGGGAGGCTATGGAATTATTAGGAAAATCTTCACTTCCTTGAATCTTTATCGTGCGAGATTTTGACCTCGGATTCTAAATTTCTGTCTTTCTATTCTCTCATAGATGGTGAGGACACGTATAACTGGGTCAGATGACCAGACACCCGCGCCCCTGCTAGAGCTGCGAGAGGCCGGGGCCGAGGTAAAAGCCGACGACGTCCACGTGGTGCATCCATAGCACCCGCACGAGATGCTACAGAGGAGCCACCAGTAGCTCCAGTTGGAGGGCAGGCGCCTGAGATTACTGCACCAGCCCTCCAGGAGACTCTAGCCCAGTTTCTGAGCATGTTCAGCACCTTGGCTCAGGCATGATTGATACCACTTGCTCCTGCCACATCTCAGGCCAGGGGAGGAGCACTGACTCCCATAGTCGGTACCCCAGAGCAGCGGGTCCAGGTCAACCAGGTTCCAGAGGTTATACCAATGCAGCCGATAGCTCCAGTTTAGCCCGAGGTTAGGACAATAATTTCTGAAACGGAGAAGCTCAGGCTCGAGAGGTACAAGAAGTACTACCCTCCTACTTTTAGTAGCTTGGTGTCAGAGGATGACTAGGGTTTTCTCGAGGAGTGCCACCGTATCCTCCGTACTGTGGGTGTTGCAAAGACTAGTGGGGTTTCTTTCACTACGTTCTAACTTAGAGGAGCGACTTACCAGTTGTGGCGAGCATATGAGTTGGGTAGTCCGGCTGAGGCAGCTTCACTCACTTGGAATCAGAGGAAATATGTTCCCCAGAGTCTCAGAGATGCATGGCGCGTAGAGTTTGAGCAGTTGCGCCAGGGTCCTATTACCCTGTCAGAGTATGCGGTCCGATTCAGTGATTTGGCTAGGCATGCACCAACCTTGGTTGCTACTGTTCGTGAGCGGGTTCATCGATTTATTGAGGGGCTCAACCCCAGTATCATATTTAGCATGGCCCGAGAGTTGGAGATGGATATTACGTACCAGTAGGTAGTAGAGATTGCTAGGAGGTTGGAGGGTATGCCGACTCGGGAGAGGGAGAAGAGAGAGGCCAAGAGGTCTCGAGAGTCTGGAACTTATAGTGGTACTCGTGCCTCAGCTGCAGCTCGTCAGGGCAGGGGTTATATGGGTCGCCTTGTTCTTTCAGCACTTCCAGCCGCCAGTGGAGCTCCAGCCACTCCTAAGCCCCAAGATCCATATTATGCTCCGCCGGTGTCTAGTATACCTCCTATACGGGGTGCTTTCAGCGGCCAGTCCAACCGATCAGGACCGAGCCAGGCATAATAGCCACATCCTCCGAGAGCTTGTTTTTAGTGTGGTGACACTCGCCATATGGTAAGGGATTATCCCAGATTTAGGAGGGGTAGACCTCCACAGAGTTCTCAGGAACCACGTGCTCTACTGGGTCCTCAGGCTATTATTACAGCACTAGCTACCACTCCACCTACACCGCCAGCTAGGGGTGCCGGTAGAGGTCGCCCTAGAGGGGGAGGCCATGCTAGATATTATGCCCTTCCTGCTAGGACGAAGGCAGTTGCATCTGATTCTGTCATCACACGTATTGTTTCGATTTGTCATAGAGATGCATCAGTATTATTTGATCCAGGCTCCACTTATTCCTATGTGTTATCTTATTTTGCTTCGTGTTTGGGTGTATCCCGTGATTCTCTGAGTTCACCTGTCTATGTGTCCACACCTATGGGTGATTCTATTGTTGTTGACCATGTGTATCGGTCGTGTTTGATTGTTCTTAGTGGTTTTGAGACTAGAGCCAATTTATTATTGCTCAGTATGGTGGATTTCGACGTTATTTTGGGCATGGACTAGTTGTCGCCCTATCACGCTATCCTTTATTGTCACGCCAAGATAGTGACGTTGGCTATGCCAGGTCTACCGCGGCTAGAGTGGAAAGGTACCTTAGATCATGTTCCTAGGAGGGTTGTCTCATTTCTTAAAGCTCAGCGAATGGTTGAGAAGGGGTGTGGTGCGTATCTGGCCTATGTGGGGGATGTTAGTATTGATACTCCTACTGTCGAGTCTATTTCGGTAGTGAGGGATTTTCAGATGTATTCCCGACGGATCTTCCGGGCATGCCGCCCGACAGGGATATCGACTTTGGCATTAATTTATTACTAGGCACTCAGCCCATTTCTATTCCACCTTATCCTATGGCCCTAGCAGAGGTTAAAGAATTAAAGGAACAGTTGCAAGAGTTGCTCGATATGGGCTTCATTCGGCCCAGTGTGTCGCTTTGGGGTGCTACTGTCTTGTTTGTAAAGAAGAAGGATGGTTCTATGCGAATGTGAATTGATTATCTCTAGTTGAACAAGGTTACAGTGAAGAACATATATCCATTGCCACGTATTGATGACCTATTTGATCAGCTTTAGGGTGCTAGAGTGTTCTCTAAGATCGACTTGCGTTCAAGCTATCATCAGTTGAAGATTCGGTAGCCAAATATCCCGAAGACTGCTTTCAGGACTCGGTATGGTCATTACGAGTTCATTGTGATGTCTTTTGGGCTGACTAACGCCCAGCAGCATTCAACACTTGATGAATAATGTATTTCACCCCAATCTTGACTCCTTCATCATTGTGTTTATTGACGACATTCTAGTGTACTCCCGGAGTCGGGAGGATCATGAGCAGCATATGAGGACTGTGCTTCAGACCTTGAGGGAAACAAAGTTGTATGCAAAATTTTTGAAGTGTGAATTCTTGCTAGACTTAATGGCATTTTTGGGTCATGTAGTGTCGAGTGAAGGGATCAAGGTAGATCCAAAGAAGATTGAAGCAGTGTAGATTTGGCCCAGACCGTCCTCAGCTATGAATATCCGGAGCTTTCTTAGCTTGGCAGGGTATTACCGTCGATTTGTAGAGGGTTTCTCGTCTATTGCAGCATCTATGACCAGATTGACCCAGAAGGGTGCTCCATTCAAGTGGACCGATGATTGTGAGGAGAGATTTCAAAAGCTCAAGACTGATTTGACTACAGCCCCAGTGTAAGTGTTGTGTACTAGTTCGGGATCCTATACGGTGTACTGTAATGCGTCATGCATTGGTCTCGGCGTGGTGTTGATGCAGGACGGTAGGGTGATTACCTACGCGTCTAGATAGCTGAAGGTGCATGAGAAGAACTATCATGTCCACGACCTCAAGTTAGCAGCTATTGTTCATGCCTTGAAGATCTGGCGGCACTACTTGTATGGTGTCCCTTGTGAGGTCTTCACCGATCACCGGAGTCTACAACATCTGTTTAAACAGAAGGATCTTAACTTGCGGCAGCAGAGATGGTTGGAGCTGCTTAAGGATTATGACATCACCATTCTCTATCATCCCGGGAAGGCCAATTGGTGGCCGATGCCTTGTGTTGCATGGCGAAGAGTTTGGACAGTTTAGCATATCTACTAGTAGCAGAGAGTGCTTTAGCCTTGGATATTCAGGCCTTGGCCAACCAGTTTGTCAGATTGGATGTTTCTGAGCCAAGCAGAATTTTGGCTTGTGTGGTTTCTCAGTTTTATCTTTATGATCGTATCAGAGAGCATCAATATGATGACCCCCATCTGCTTGTCCTTAAGGACACAGTTTAGCACGGTGATGCTAAGGAAGTCACTATAGGAGATGACGGTGTATTACGAATGCAGGGCTGGCTATGTGTGCCAAATGTAGATGGTTTCCGGGAGTTGATTCTCTAGGAGGCTCACAACGCGCGGTACTCCATTCATCCAGGTCCTGCAATGATGTATCAGGATTTGAGGCAGTATTATTGGTGGAGGTGGATGAAGAAGGACATAGTGGAATATGTATCTCATTGCTTAAATTGTCAGCAGGTGAAGTATGAGCATCAACGACCGGGTAGATTGCTTCAGAAGTTAGAGATTTCAGAGTGGAAATGGGAGCAGATTGATGGCTCCTAAATGGAGTTTCTACAGTTCCAATAGCTCCGTAGAGTGATTTTGGTCTTAGGAGCATGTTCGGATATTGAATTGGAGTTCTGTAGGTCGTTCTGGCGTCAAATGGAAAAAGTTGGAAAGTTGGATGATTTTTGGAAAGTTTAACCGGGAGTGGACTTTTTGATATCGGGGTCAGATTCTGATTCCGGAAGTTGGAGAAGGTCTGTAATGTCAATTATGACTTGTGTGTAAAACTTGAGGTCAATAGGACTTGATTTGATAGGTTTCGGCATCAGATGTAGAAGTTAAAGTTTTAGAGTTCATTAGGCTTGAATCGATGTGCAATTCATATTTTTAGTGTTATTTTTTTGTGATTTATAGGCTCGACTAAGTTTGTATAATGTTTTAAGACTGGTTGGTATATTTGTTCGAAGTCCCGGGGGCCTCGGGTGAGTTTCGGATGGTTAACGGATCAAAACTTGAACTTGGAGGAATTCTGGAAAATTTCCAGTTATGGTGCAATCGCACTTGCGATGGGAATGGTCGCAGGTGCGTGACCGCAGAAGTGACATGTTGATCACAGAAGCGGGCTAGAGAAGTGTGGGCAGAGATCGCAGATGCGAATGAGGCAGCGTAGAAGCGGAAAGGACCTGGAATGGGGGCTCCGCAGAAGCGGTCTTCATCTCACAAAAGTGGGTCCGCAGAAGCAGATTTAGGACCGCAAAAGCGAAAGTTTCGTAGGTGCAGAAGAGTTGACAGCAGAAGCGGTATTGTAGAAGCGGTATCGCGGAAGCAAGGAACTTGGCCGCAGGTGCGAAAGCACTGGGCAGTGTACAAAAATAGAGGGGTCTGAGATTTTCTCATTCTTGGACATTGCACTCACGGGTTGAGGCAATGTTTGAGCGAGAATTCACGGAAAAACTTGAAGTAAGTTACTTGTGATCATTGTTAGTCAATAATATTGAATTATCATTGAGTATTTCAACTAGATTACGTGTTATTAAGGTGGAATTCTAGGATTTGAGCCTAGGAATTTGAATAACGATTTGAGGATATGAGGGTCGGGTTGAAGTCGGATTTTGGTAAAATTTATATGGTTGGACTCATGGTCGAATGGGTGTTCGTATTTTGTTACTTTTGCCCGATTCCGAGACGTGGGCCCGGGTCGACTTTTTAGGGCGATTTTTCGATTCTTTGCTAATGTCGTAGATTTATTATTTAAATTAGTTTCTTGTAGTTGTATTCATGCTATGTAATTTCTTTTGGCTAGATTTGGGCCGCTCAGAGTCGGAAATTCGAGGGAAAGGCATCCTTATCGATTAATTGAGTGAGATTTGAGGTAAGTGACTTGTCTAACCTTGTGTGGGAAAAATCCCCTTAGGATTTGGTACTGTTGTAACAATTTGTGATATGTGAGCGCCATGTACGCGAGGTGACGAGTTAGTACACGGGCTAATTGTGGAAATTTTGGTTCTTGCTGAGTAGTCTTCTTTTAAAATTCCTTAACTGAGTTGCCATTGCATGTGTAGCTGTCATGTCTAGCCTTGTATCGCATGCCTACGTGTCTTAATCTTTACTTGAAATTTGTGCAACATGCTTAGTTGAATTACTTGCTTCCATGATCTCATATTCAGTCTTTAACTGTATGATTCCTTGCTGTAAATTCGTTGTTCCATATGTTATGAGTTGTGTATTTACTTTGGGACTAGGAGACGGTACCTCGGGAGATCCCCCGTTGTGTATTTACTTTTGGGACTACGAGGCGGTACCTCGGGAGATCCCCTGTTGCATATTTACTTTTGGAACTACGAGGTGATACCTCGGGAGATCCCCTGTTGTATATTTACTTTTAGGACTATGAGGCGAAACCTCGGGAGATCCCCCTGTTGCATATTTACTTTTGAGACTACGAGACGGTACCTCGGGAGATCCCCCTGTTGTGTATTTACATTTGGGACTACGAGGCGATACCTCGGGAGCGCCCCTGTTGTTTACTTCTATTTGCTATGCTGTTACCTTTTTGTAAATTTCTCGTTGCTCATTTCTCAGTCATTACATTGTATTATTGTATTTTCTGTCTCGTTTCCTTTTATTCCAGTAGGGCCCTAACCTAACATCATCACTACTCTATCGAGGTTCTGCTAGGCACTTACTGGGTACCATTGTGGTGTACTCATACTACACTTCTGCACATCTTTTTGTGCAGATCTAGGATTTTCTTACCAGACCAGATACCAGTGAGCTGGGCCGTACGTGGAGACTTTAAGGTATATCTGCCAGCGTCCGCAGACTTCAGAGTCCCCCTCTATTCTTATCATGTTGTTTTCCTTATTCTCTTTTGACTCTGATATATAGAGACACTTAGTATTTTCTCTTAGAATCTTGTGACTTATTTCTACCGGATTTTATGAGTTGTAATTATTAAAAATTGCATTTCTTGTTTATATTTCATATGTTGAGATTTGAGTTCAGGTTTATATTCAGTTATTCCGCAAATTGTTAGGCTTACCTAGTCTTAGAGACTAGGTGCCATCATGATATCCTATGGAGGGAAACTGGTGTTGTGACACCCCGGATGTGCCTTTATTGTTTTATGACTAGCGGGGATGGTTGACTTGGGTTTGAAAATGTTCGGAATGAAATCAGAACACTTAGTTCCTTAATAGTGCCATATAATGGTCAAGTTTGATTTGAGTCAACATTTTGAGTAAACGACCTCGGAACTAGAATTTGACGGTCCCAATAGGTTCGTATGATGACTTTGGACTTAGGCGTGTGTTCGGATCGGGTTACGGATGACCCAGGAGCATTTCGACACTTAATATTAAAAGTTGGCGCATTGAAGGTTTTCAAGTTCTTTAAGTTGGTTTGGAGTAGACTTTGGTGTTATCGAGGTTCTTTTGGGATTCCGAGCCTGGGAATAGTTCTGCATGCTGATTTATGAATTTCACGCAAAATTTGGTGTCATTCCGAGTAGTCTAAGTATGATTCAGCGCGTTCGGAATAGGTTGAAACGCTTGAAGTTCATAACTTGATTCAATTTGGTTTTGGGGTGCGATTCATAGTTTTGATATTTTTTACGTGTTTCGAGAGTTCGAGAAGGTCTGTATTATGTTCATAGACTTGTAGGTGCATTTGGACAGGGTCCAAGGGAGCTCGTGTGCGTTTCGGACCGAACGGAGCTAAGTCAAAATCTGCTGGTGTGTTGTTCTGGTTTCCTTTTTCACGAACGCGTAGGGACCCTCGCGATCATGAAGAAGAAAGTGGGGACTGGGTGGTTTTGTTCTTCGCATTCACTAAGGCTTGGGACTAGTGGTCTTTGCGTTCGCGGGTGACTTGTCGCGTTTGCGTAGAGTCGAGGGCCTGGGCAACCTAGTTGCCTCACGCGTTCGCGAGTGAGGGAATGTGTTCGCGATGAGGAGGCGGCTCAGTGCATCGCCTTAGTGAGTGTCCTCTCGCGATCGCGAAGAGGAATTTTCTTGAGTTCTTTAGTTTTGCCTTCGCGATCGCGAGGGCTTGTCCACGATCGCGAGGGCTTGTCCGCGATCGCGAGGGCTTGTCCGCGATCGCGATGAAGGCAGACCTGGGCAGAATGTTTTTAAAAAGTCAGGACTTTGGCTTTTTAGTTCATTTCTCTCACTTGTTGGTCGATTATAGTGCTCTTGGAGGAGGGATTTTCACTTTAGCACTTTGAGGTAAATAATTTCTACACAATATAATTTTAATACATACATTATAGGTAAATTTTAACATAAATATTATGGAAATTTTAGGAGATTGTTAGAAAATCTAGGTTTTGATAAAAATGGGATTAGACCACAAAAATGATTATGAAATTGAATGGGAAATTGTATATTTGTGTTTGTGAGGTTATGGGTAACATTTATCTTAGAAAATTTTCGAAATCCGGGCACGTGGGCCCAGGGTGAATTTTAGGAATCTTCCAATTTGGGTTGGGTACCTAATCTAATAGCTAAGTTATGAAATTTTGAGTATATATTGATTAATTTATACAATATTTGACTAGTTTTGGATTGTTCGGCACCGACTTGAGGCTTTTAGAGTGATTTGTGGACCAGGAAGTGAACTTTGGAGTGAGGTAAGTCTCTTGCCTAACCTTGTAAGAGGAAATTTACCCCATAGGTGTTTAAATTGCTATTTGATACTAATTGTGGGTGCTACGTACGCACGAAGCGACGAGAGTCCGTGTGTAGCTAGAATTCATGTTATGTTCAGGTAGACATAGGCCTTTATTAGGCTATTACTTGCACTATTTGGACTCAACTTGTTATATTAATTACTTGTATTAGTAAGTAAAACTTGGTTAAAGATTTTGTTAAATCGAGCTTCATTACTTAGAGAGTTGGCGAAATGTTTAATTATTGATGGAAATTATATCCTTTCATGGGTTTACCTCGGAGTTGTAAATGTGAAATTTGAAATCTGAAAAGTTTCCCTATTGGCGTGCGACCTCGATAGTTCACTGTTGGCTTGCCTAGCGGCGATGTTAGGCGCCATCACAACCTATAGTGGAAATTGGGTCGTGACATGACCCAAACGGAAAACTCTTGGAGTACAACGCAGTAAAAGATGTGAAATATCAGTATACGTTGCTCTAGTATTTCTTTAGAAATCAACAATAGAGAGAACACAGTGCTACCCACAGGCCATACGGGGGATCTACATTAGGAATAATTCAAATCTAGTTGCTACCTCAGGTTTAACTACAAGAAAAATATTTCAACTATGAACAAATATCTTTCATGTTAGAAGTGAAAATAAATATGAAAATGGATATAAAACACGTCGAGCCATTTTTGTCTTATATACAACCAACAACCTTAAGGATTTATACCCTCCCTCGATGTCATGACCCAAAATTTTACCTTAAGGATCGTGATGGAACCTAGTCTCTACAATTAAATTTGTCATTTCAAGTTTATTCTTCTATGCTTTAATTGAAGTTGTTAGTACATGTTCCATCTTTCATTGTCAAGTTGCTCTTATGTGTATTTATTTGAGGTTGTTAGTACAGGTCATACCTTTTATTTTTGAATTTATTCTTAAGCAAGTAATTGAATTTGAATGCCACCGAAAATGCACCGGTCTGGGCCACGCTCTCCATAAGGCTCACCAAGCGAACTAGAGCGTCCCAAAGTACCGAGGTAGCAATAAAACCCTTCGGGACCTGAGCTGGTCCAACTGGAATGGTCTGAATAGGAACCTCCTCCTCATGCTCGATCTGAGGCTCTAGAATAGATGATGATGCATGTGCTCTAGGCTGAGTTCTGTCTCTGGCTCGATCACGGCCCCGACCTCTACCCCTGGTAGTGGCAGCAACCAAGGGCTCCGTGTAACGATCCGATCGATCGTTTTGAGCTCTAGCGTATCGTTCAGCAGTTTTAGGTCTTGAGTAGCTTCACATCAGGTATTATAACTTGTGCGTGCGGTCAGAATTTAATTTCGGGAAGTTCGGGATTGATATGGAAAGAAAATTCTGATTTCGGAAGCGTTAAGTTGGGAAAATAGGCTAAGGTTTGACTTTTTAAGTAAACGACCTCGGAATCAAGATTTGAAGGTTGCAACATATTCGTATGATGATTTTTGTCATAGTAGCGTGTCCAAATGTTGATTTGGAGGTCCGTAAGTTATTTCGGCATCAAATTGGCGAAAGTTAGAAAATTGGATGATTTTTGGAAAGTTTTATCGGGAGTGGACTTTTTGATATCAGGGTCAGATTCTGATTATGGAAGTGGGAGTAGGTCCATAATTTCGATTATGACTTGTGTGCAAAATTTGAGGTCAATCGGACTTGATTTGATAGGTTTCGGCATCGAATGTAGAAGTTTGAAGTTCTAAAGTTTATTAAGCTTGAATTGGGGTGCGATTCATGATTTTAGCGTTGTTTGATGTGATTTAAAGGCTCGACTAAGTTCGTATTGTGTTTTAGGACTGGTTGGTATATTTGGTCGAGGTCCCGGGGGCCTCAGGTGGATTCTGGATAGTTAATAGATTGAATTTGGCCTTATGAAAAGGCTGGTGGCAGCAAATCTGGTGTAACCGCACCTGCGAGGTTTTGGCCGCAGGTGCAGAGCCACAAAAAAGGCATTGTGGCCGCAGAAGAGACCTTTGGACTAAGTGGCCTCATATGCGACTGTATTTCCGCATCTGTGAGCCCGCGGATGCGAAAGGAACTCCGTAGAAGCAAAAAACGAGATGGGGCAGCTGGGTCGCAGAAGCTGAGGGGTATCCGCACATGTGGGAGCGCAGAAGCGTGTGGTGGACCGCAGAAGCGTAAAACGGTTCGCAGAATTGGATTTTGCCTGGCTTGGAGGGAACCACACCTGCGATGGATTTTTCGCAGGTGCTGAGCCGCATGTGCGGATGGTGTTCCGCAAGTGCGAAAATTCAGTTGGGCAGATTGTTTTAAAATCGGGGTTTTGCTCATTTCCCTCATTTTCTCACTTGGATGGGGCGATTTTGGAGAGTTTCAAGGGAAGATTTTCATCAAGCAACATAAGGTAAGTGATTCCCACCTATTACAAGTTAAATACATGGTTTTTATGTGGATTAGAGCATGTAAATTAGTAGAAATTATGGAATTTTGGTAGAAAACCTAGAATTGACATTTTTGGATTTTGACCAACAAATTGGACATGGAATTAAGAATAAATTATATATTTGAGTTCGTGGTGTTGTGGGTAAGGTTTATCTTCTAGCATTTTCAGAATCCGGGCATGTGGGCCTGGGGATTTATATTATAGACCTTTCGAGCGGAGTTGAGAATTGCTTAAATTGATTAATTATGGGTATTAAAGTATCTTTTGATTGGTTTGCACATTGTTTGAATAGTGTTTGGATCGACGGGCTTTGGATTGAGGTGTTACAGAGTCCTTTAAGCCAGTTTTGGAGCTTCAACGCGAGGTAAGTCTCCTGTCTAACTCTGTGAGGGAGAAACTATCCCTAGGTGACAAGGTGACGAGAGTCCGTGCGTAGCTAGATTCGTGCTATGTCTGGGTAGACTTAGGTTCATACCATATTATGACTGTACTATTTGAGTTGTCTCTTGCCCATCAAATCCCTTTATTTTACATTACGACTTGAGACTAGACTTGCGTAGAGTGATAGATTTACTATTGTAGAGATTTTAAGGGCTTCATGATAAGCCGCAGATTAATTGTACTATCCTTACAAATTCTCTCGGGTTATGGGTTCTCATCGAAATTTTCCCTTAAAGATCTATAGCTCACACGACTATTTATGAGTGGGGTCGAGGACCCGTCAAAGCTTCTTATTCTAATGGGACTGGGTCGTTCACCTCGGCAGGATAGATACATCTACGGTTCGTGTCGTTCGACCCCCAAAAGTGCGCACACTAATGGGATCGGGCCGTACGCCACGACATGATTTATGTACCACACTCTCATGGGAGCGAGGTATTCGCCTCGGCAATAAAATAGATGTATCTATGATTTGGTAATGTTATGATGGATTGGGCCGTATGCATCGGCATTTATGTGAAATACTATCCTGAAATCATGCGTAGTAATGGGCAAGAAGCCAGCATATCTGTGAGCTTCCCCTGATTGAGCTATGACGGCCTATCTGGTAAGGTCCACATTATATATACTCTGATTAAGGAGGTAACTACTTGCTGAGAGCTTGAGATATCTTTGAGAAGAGAGCTGTACCACGTATTTATACCTGTTATTATCGTTTACTTACTCTGATTCACCTATGTTTACTCCTACTGTATCAATCTTATTGGACCTCTAGTAAATGTCGATGTCGACCCCTCGTCACTACTTCTCCGGGGTTAGGCTAGATACTTAATGAGTACGCGTTGATTTACGTACTCATGCTACACTTGCTGCACTTTTTGTGCAGGTACTTATATGTCTGATAGTCTTTTGGGCACAACGACGCGGCTATTGCGGGGAGTTATCGTGAGCTGCTTTCCACGTTACGCTCCGCAACTTACAGAGTCTTCATCAGAGTTATTTATATTTTTTCTGTCTAATTTTGTATTCTAGACAGATGTTGTATTTTATTATATCTCCTAGTTGATGCTCATGCACTTGTGACACCGGGTTTTGGGGGTTCCTACTGTTGTTAGTCATTGCAGATCACGTAGTTATTAACATTTTCCCCTGAATATTCAATTTTATACTATTTATGTAATGGAAATTACGATTTCAAAATAATAAATGAGTAATTAAATCAATCAATCACTTTCGGCTTTCCTGACGGTGATGTTAGGAGCCATCACGACCTATAGTGAATTTTGGGTTGTGACAGCTTGGTATCAAAGCATTAGGTTCACTTAAGTCTCACGAGTCATGAGCGAGTCTAGTAGAGTCTTGCGAATCGGTACAGAGACGTTTGTACTTATCTTCGAGAGGCTACAGGGCTGTTAGGAGCACTTCCCTTCTTTATTTCCTCATCGTGCGGTTTGATTCCATTAAGGCTTGTGCCTTTATTTTCATTCCTACTCAATCTTATATGACGTGAAGCGCTTATTATCAATTGGGCGTCAAGGAGTGGTAGTGGTACTACAAACATGGTGCAGGATGTTTTCCCTGCGTGTTCGGGCAGACTATTATCGTCGCCTTGCGGAAGGATGTTCTTTTGTTCCAGCTCAGTATCTGTATTTTCTATGATTTCGAGACTGTGCACGGATTGCTATGATATCGATACGTTGTTATCCCACAATGGTATTGTAATGGTAAGGTGCTCGTATATGTGTTGAGGCAGTAAATGGCTTGACAGGAGGATTTTCCGGTGCATAATTTAGGGGTTTAGCATTTAATTCTAACAAAGGAAAGGCAATCGGACTATAGACGCCCATGTTTGGTTGATAAGGTAACGAGACTTGATATTTTCGAGAGTGGTGGAATTTTTAATTTTGATGCGGTGTCACCGTCCTTGTTTGAACGCATTACGGTTCGTCGGTGTTACGGTCTTCTTGGATTTTGCCTTCGGGGCAGGGTGTTGTGAAATGGTGTCTGAGGGGCAGTTGTCAGAGGTAGCGGTTGTTATTTATGATGTTGATGGGTCGAGAGAGATGATCTCCGGAGAGGCTTAGAGTCGGCAACAATTTATTTGTTCGGGTGCTACAGAGATGGATTTCCGATTTGATGCAACATTTGAGCAGCGAAGTATGATGGAAGACATGGCGGGAAGTATTTCGCGGTGGTTGAGTACTAGCAGGTCAAATATGAGAAGCAGAGGTTGAGGAGTTGTTTAAAAGAGATGGTTTAATGAGGTAAGAGTAACAGATTAGCGTATGCATTCTGTGGTAGGATAGCCACGTACCTTGAGAAAGTGCTGAACGGTTTGGGAATCATGATGAAAGGTGATTTGGTCTACGTATTTTATTTGGAATAATGGTTATTGTATGGAGAAAGATTGAATATAGCAGGAAGGAGTTTGCTTGAAATGAAAAGGGGTGTGAAGAATTGATTATCGTTCAGATGCAATATGACTTGAGTTCGAATGATATTGTTAAACTCTCAGTTGATGTCAATAGGGAATGAATGGGCTTGTACAACTGGTGGACGAGCATGGGCTCAGGAGGGTTACTGAATCTGTGGTAGGTGCACCCAGTGCATCGTCGTTGGAAGATGTCGTTATGGAATTCCACAAGCGGGTTATCTCCTGTGAATAGGTTAGCGGTTGCGTGATGTCGATGAAGCTTCTACGAAAGATTTTACTTGCTACCGGTAAGAGGTCAAATATGTGATTGTGGCTGAGGATTCAAAATGCTCATGAGATGTTTAACAAAAAGATTTGAGAAATTTAGCGGGTTAACGGTGCGGGATCATGATAATTGAGAAGGAGGAATCTTAGTGGGTTCTAGATTTATGCAATTGTAGCTTAAAGCTAAGTGGGGGAGCCCCACCGTCTACGATTGGATCGCGTGGTTATCGGCTTGTGCAACTTCTGGTTATCGGTGCATTGGTGGATTATTTGTGACTAAGAAAAAGGAAACATCAGAGGTAATTCGATCAGACAAATTGATAAATATGTGCTATATTTCGCCTTATCAATTGAGGTGCAGGATTTGGGAAGACTCCGGGTTTATGCTTCTTGTGGGTGTAATGTAGAAGGAAAAGAATTCAACCAGTTGCTTCTTTGAGAGAGTGTTCGTGTGCTAGCAGAGCATTGAAGTTGGTGATATTCGGGATTAGGTTAGAGTGGGTGACTCTCAACAACTGTTCTAATGGGATCAAGAATTTAGGTGCAGGGCCTAAGGATTTCGGGTCCGTTGTGTGGTTAAGGATCAAGTTTTTGTAGTGGATTACGAATGGGACTTGGAATTTTCTATGTTATCATTGGGTATGCAGTTCAGTGTTGGAGTAAAGGAAGAAATAGTTGCGGATTCGCTGGAGGTCTTGCAGAATGGGTGTACTAGTTGGGGATGCTATTGTGAGCATAAAGAGAGTATGAGATAATTCAGGAGTTTTCAGACGGGGTGGTCTCGCGATGCTTGGTTACTCGGGATGAGTGTGGACTTGGTTCGTTACGTTTTTAATGGAGCTATTATTATTTATAAGGAAAATCTAGAGTAATCGAAAGAAGTTGGGTTGGTTAGTAATGGTTGACTTAGCATGATTGTGGCAATGATCAGTTCATTCTGCGTGTGAAGTTATACATGTGGTTTGTGGATATACATGGGGGCTTGACAGCCACCCTGACCTGATTGATTTGAGAAGTATTTGATTTTGACGGCTTGTTGTGTAAATGGATTCCGGGATAGTTGTGATGGTTTAAATCATGGCTCGAGGTTGTATTTTATGCGGTTTGAGAATTCAGTGCTTGTTGCAGTGGTCCTTCTGAAATGAGCTAAGTGAAAGGTTTCTAGCCAATTAAGTGGTTACTTCACCAGTAGTTCAAGGGTTATGGTGAATGCATGTATTATCATGTAGTGGCATGATAGGTGCAGTGAGTGGCATTGGAATTGGAAGTTATGGATCAGGGCTATAGGTCGGTGCTGATAAGAATGTCACGAGCTCGGATGAGAAGGGAAGAATTCAGATGGATAGAGTGAGCTGGCGCTATCTTAGTGTCGCCTAAGAATGGTGTTCTGTGGAATAGGCTACAAAATTAGTACAGTTGGTGGTATGGATGTGCGGACTTGGCTACCTGAGCGGAAGGTCGTGGGAGCGTACCCCACGGGGAAATTGTATAAGTGTGGCATGCTACTCACTTGATGGTTAAAGATCGAAACCAAGTATGGAGATTTTCGGTACTATCGTTAATATGAGGTTTGATGCATGGAAGGCGCTCTATTCCTTTGCTTGTGAACTTTGGGGGTTGTGCCGGATTGAGACGGCTTGATTATTCGCACGTGTATTGAGGTCCTGTGAAGCTGGTGGTATTATATGAGCAGGATAGCCCTCGAGATGCAGGTCATTTATTGCACCTTAGTTGTGCTTGGGTTTGTAGCATATGGCACTATCCGTCTCCCCAGGAAGTTGTATTATGCACTCGATATGCGTGTGGTCAATATTCGGGTGTTTTTGTAAGGGAAAGCATTACGACTTGATGTATATTTTCTTCTTGATTGTTATATGCTGATCGGGTGGCACACTGCCACGGGTATAGGTTGTTGGATCAGGTTGCACGCTGCAATAGTGAGATGCTGAATACGATTCCATATATTTGTTTCTGTGTATTTTGTTTCTCATTCACTGAGGGGAGTTCATAGCGTCTGTTCGACCGTTTTATTAGTTACACGGGCTGGGAAGTTCCATTCCAGAGTTCGCTTTTCCTTATATATCACATTCGAGTTTGTAGCCAATTGGCGCATTGTTGGCTTCGTACGAGATCTTGCTCAGTGTTTGAGGTGGCTTATTGCTTGTGTAACGTATACTGGGTGAGACGAGACTATTGTACCTGAAATTTTGCAATCAGATTTATATAAGGTACATTAAAGAGAAAATATCGTTATTCAATTTAGAATGAGGTAATGGTTCTTGTCAGGAGGGGAGACTCCATGAATTATTGATTTGGCAGGTATTTATGAGTTTCTACATGTCTCTTTCGTCATGGAAGCATTCCGAGAATTTAAAACAGGACTTATATGTGTCCTGAGATGTATTGCGGGCATCGGATTCGTGAAATTTTAGTTGTCATGGTTGGAGGATGTTATTATGGGCAACTGACGTATGTGGTGCATGGTGTGATTTCATCATAGATGCAGGATCATGTTTTGGTACAGTGTGTGAAGGTTGGTACGGTGTTCGTGTGGTAGAATCAGGCCTGTAAAGAAATTCGGAAATTGGAATTTGGTTCTAAAGCTTAATAGTTAAGGTTATAGGGAGGATTTTCAGTCTGGCTTGAGCTAATGTGTTCAACTGGAATGTGGTGGCACGGTTAGGTGCACGAGGTATTAAACTGGGATTTTGGGCAATTCCGGAGCAGTCCTTAGCACGTTCCATGACGAACGTATGTTTAAGTGGGGGAGAATGTAACGACTCGACCGGTCGTTTTGAGCTCTAGCACGTCATTCAGCGGTTTGAGGCCTTGAATAGCTTCACTTCAGGTATTATGACTTGTGCATGTATTTAATTTCGAAAAGTTCGGGATCGATATGGATAAAAAATTCTAATTTCATTAGCGTTAAGTTGGGAAAATTGGCTACGGTTTGACTTTTAGAGTAAACGGCCTCAGAATCAGGATTTGAAGGTTCCAATATATTCGTATGATAATTTTGGTCTAAGTAGCATGTCCGGATGTTGATTTGGAGGTCTGTAGGTTATTTCGGCATCAAATTGGCAAAATTTGGAAAATTGGATAATTTTTTGGAAGTTTGACCGGGAGTGGACTTTTTGATATCGGGGTTGGATTCCGATTTCGGAAGTGGGAGTAGGTCCGTAATGTCACTTATGACTTGTGTGCAAAATTTGAGGTCAATCGGACTTGATTTGATTAGGTTTCGGCGTCCAATGTAGATGTTTGAAGTTCTAAAGTTCATTAAGCTTGAATTGGAGTGTGATTCATGGTTTTAGCATTGTTTGATGTGATTTGAAGGCTCGAATAAGTTTGTATTGTGTTTTAGGACTGGTTGGTATATTTGGTCGAGGTCCCGGGGGCCTTGGATGGATTCTGGATGGTTAAAGCATTGAATTTGGCCTTATGAAAAGGCTGGTGGCAGCATATCTGGTGTAACCGCACCTGCAAGGTTTTGGCCGCAGGTGCAGAGCCACAGAAGTGGCACTGTGGCCGCAGAAGCGACCTTTGTACTAAGTCGGGTGGCCGCAGATGCGAGTGTATTTCCACATATGCTAGCCCACAGATGCGAAGGGAACTCCGCAAAAGCGAAAAATGAGAGGGGCAGCTCGGTCGCAGAAGCGGAGGGGTATCCGCACATGCGGGAGTGCAAAAGCATGTGGTGGACCGCAGAAGCGTAAAATGGTCCGAATAAACAAATATTTCCTGGCTTGGAGGGAACCGCACCTGCAATGGATTTTCCGCAGGTGCGGCTGGTGTTCCGCAGGTGCGGAAAGTCAGCTGGGCAGATTGTTTTAAAATTGGGGTTTTGCTCATTTTCCTCATTTTCTCACTTGGTTGGGGCGATTGTAGAGAGCTTCAAGAATAGATTTTCATCAAGCATCATAAGGTAAGTGATTCCCACCTATTACAAGTTAAATACATGGTTTTTATGTGGATTAGGGCATGGAAATTAGTAAAAATTTTGAGATTTTGGTAGAAAACCTAGAATTGACATTTTTGGATTTTGACCAACAAATTGGATATGGAATTAAGAATAAATTATATATTTGAGTTCGTGGTGTTATGGGTAAGGTTTAGCTTCAAGCATTTTCGAAATTTGGGCATGTGGGCCCGAGGATTTGTTTTATAGACCTTTCGAGGGGAGTTGAAAATTGCTTAAATTGATTAATTATAGGTATTATAATATCTTTTGATTGGTTTGCACATTGTTTGAATAGTGTTTGGATCGACGGACTTTGGATTGAGGAGTTAGAGAGGCCTTTGAGACGATTTTGGAAATTCGAAGCGAGGTAAGTCCCCTGTCTAACTCTGTGAGGGGGAAACTACCCCTAGGTGATGTATTTGTTATGTGTTACTTATTGCGGGGGCTACATACGCACAAGGTGATGAGAGTCTGTGCGTAGCTAGATTTGTGCTATGTCCGGGTAGACTTAGGTTCATACCATATTATGACTGTACTATTTGAGTTGTCTCTTGCCTATCAAATTCCTTTATTTTACATTACGACTTGAGACTAGACTTGCGTAGAGTGATAGATTTATTATTGTAGAGATTTTATGGGCTTGATGATAACCCGTAGATTAATTGTACTCTCCTTACAAATTCTCCCGCGTTATGGGTTCGCATCGAAATATTCCCTTAAAAATCTATAACTCACACGACTATTTGCGAGTGGGGTCGAGGACCCGTCAAAGCCTTTTATTCTAGTAGGATCGGGTCGTTCGCCTCGGCAGGATAGATACATCTACGGTTCGTCCCGTTCGACCCTCGAAAGTGCGCACACTAATGGGATCGGGCCGTACACCACGGCAGAATTTATGTACCACATCCTCATGGGAGCGAGTCGTTCTCCTCGGCAATAAAATAGATATATCTATGGTTTGGTAATGTTATGATGGATCGGGCCATACGCCTCGGCATTTCACTGAAATACTATCATGAAATCATGCGTAATAATGGGCAAGAAGCCAGCATATCTGTGAGCTTCCCCTGATTGAGCTATGACGACCTATCTGGTAAGGTCCACATTATATATACTCTAATTAAGGAGGTAAATACTTGCTGAGAGCTTGAGATATCTTTGAAAAGAGAGCTTTACCATGCATTTATACATGTTATTATCGTTTACTTACTCTGATTCACCTATGTTTACTCCTAATATATCTGTCTTATTGGACCTCTAGTAAGTCTCGATGTCGACCCCTCGTCACTACTTTTCTGGGGCTAGGCTAGATACTTAATGGGTACGCGTTGATTTACATACTCATGCTACACTTGCTGCACTTTTTGTGCAGGTACTTATATGTCTGATGGTGTTTTGGGCGCAACGACGCGGCTATTGCGGGGACTTACCACGAGCTACTTTCCAAGTTACGCTCCGCAGCCTACAGAGTCTTCATCAGAGTTATTTATATTTTTACTGTCTAATTTTGTATTCTAGACAGATGTTGTATTTTATTATATCTCCCAGTTGATGCCCATGTACTTGTGACACTGGGTTTTGGGGGTTCCTACTGTTGTTAGTCATTGCAGATCATGTAGTTATTAACATTTTCCCCCTGCATATTCCATTTTATACTACTTATGTAATGGAAATTACGATTTCAAAATAAAAAAATGAGTAATTAAATCAATCAATCACTGTTGGCTTGCCTGATGGTGATGTTAGGCGCCATCACGACCTATAGTGGATTTAGGGTCGTGACACTCCGGCTCCTGACCTGCCATGGATGTTGTGCGTGTCTTCACCATCTGCGGGAGAACAAGAATGGAATGATTCAAACTTCAATGATAGGATAAAATTGCACGATAGATAAAGAAAGAAGTGAAATTTTTCTAAAGCTCTATGGCCTCTAGAAGATAAGTACAGACGTTTCTGTACTAATCCTCTAGACTCTACTAAGCTTGCTCATGACTCCTGAGACCTAGGTAACCTAGTACTCTGATACCAACTTGTCACGGCCTGGATTCCTAACCTCGGGGCCATGATGGTTCCTAACGTCTATTTGCTAGACAAGCCAACATTATATAACCAATTTAACATTTTAATAGTTTAAAATAGAATAACAATAATTATTAACGATAAATAAAGTTGTAATACATGAAGTAATCCCATAACAGAACAGGGTCTACTCTAATCCCAGAAATCTGGTGTCACCGGTACATGAACAGCTAGATGTCTATAAGTATGGTGTGAATGAAATACAACTATTTGAAATGAGATAAACAACAAAGATAGAATTGGATGATGACTTTAGGGACTGCGAACGCTATTAGCTCTACCTCAAGTTTTTGTAAAAGATATGATCTGAGCAGAAGCACCACTAGACACCGCTGGGACCAACACCAGTATCTGCACAAGAAGTGCAGAAGTATAGCATGAGTATAACCGACCCAATGTACTCCGTAAGTGTCGAGCCTAACCCGGACGAGGTAGTGACGAGGTTATGACAAGACTCCTACGTAAATCCTATACAAGTATGTGTTATATATATATATATATATATATATATATATAAAGCAATAAAATAACATGTAGGACAATTAATATATCAATTGGGAGGGGACATGCAGAATGTGGAGTACGATATGAACGGCAAGTACAAAATCACCGAATAACCTTTTCCGTAAAACAACAATAATGCAATTAATTAAATCATTAATCCGGAAACCAAGTAAGGCAATGAAATCAACAATGGCACGTCATCATCCTTTGTTCTTTTACTCTCATACTCACCATGTAATATCATAAATGAAATGGCACGACATCACCCTTCGTGCCTTTACTCTCAACCTCACATGATGTGATAAATAATAATAAGCAATTAAATATACGGCATCACCCTTCGTACTTTAATCCTCACAATCTCTCAATAAATAATACTGTATGCAAATAAGGCACAACAACACCCTTCGTGCTTTTCACTCTTCCTCCCCAAGCATAGAATAATGGTAATTCAACCCAACTTTTGAAATCTCAACAACTTCCACAATAATCAATGGATATGAAAAGCGAGCAAATAAAGAAGTAATAATCTAACTACTACATGGAAAATATAGTCATAGAACAACATAATAAAATTAAATAATTTTAATCCGCATGCTTTAATCTAATAACAATGTATATATACTCGTCACCTTATATATACGCCGTTTTCACACATAATTCACGTAGCAAATAGACCAACAAGTCCTTATCCCTCAATTTAAAGTTAACCATGATACTTACCTCACTCCGCAACCAAGTCAATCAACCAACCATGACCTTGCCTTTTGAAAGCCTCCAAACCAACCAAATCGAACCAATTATCGATCAAAAAATTAAAAATAAGCTTTAGAAACTACTCACGAGTGAAAAAGATTCAATCTTTAACGAATTTGAAAAAAGTCAACAAAAGTCAACCCCGGGTTTGCTTGGTCAAAATCCAAGATTCGGACCAAAACACGATTACTCATTCACCCCCGAGCTCAGTTATGTGATTTGTCTCGAGACCCGACCTCAATTTGAGTTGTAAATCTCAATTTTATAATATTTTCAATTTCTACCCAAATCCCTAGTTTCTACCATGAAAATCTTAGATTTGATGTTGAAAACACATGAAAAGTATTGGGTAATTGAAAGAAAATAGATTAGAGTTGCTTACCAATAATTTTGGGAAGAAACATCTCTTGAAAAATTGCATCTACAATGTTTAGGGTTGAGAAATAGTGTAAAATGAGCTAAGTCTCGATTTACCCCCCTTTTACCTAGCCACGGATGTCGCAATTGAGAATTCTTGTTCACAATTGCGAACATCACAAATGCGAAATAAAGGTCGCAAATGCGAACTCTGCATCAGTAGCCCAAAGTTCGCAAATGCGAACTACCCGCCTTCACAAATGTGAATCTCACCCCTCATAACTCTATGTCGGAAATGCGACTCCGAGATCGCAAATGCGATCTCTGCTAGTTCGCAAATGTGAACCCTTTCCTCGCAATTGTGAGATTACACAGCCCGGGCCTCTCTCACAAATGCGATGTTTTGATCTAAAAAGCGAGGCTTGCATTTGCGAGCCAGACTTCTAAAATGCTATATTTGCAGACCAGTACGAGAAACAACAGTGCACCAGCAGTCCTAAAACTCATCCGAAATACGTCTGGAACTCACCCGAACCCCTCGGACTCCAAATAAAATATGCACACAAGTGTAATAACATCATACGGACTTGCTCAAGCAATTAAAATATCAAAATAAATTTAAAACTACAAATCGGACATCAAAACAAATAAAATTCAAAGGAAACTCAAGAACATCTAGAATCATAACTAAGCTTCTGAATGCTACCAAACCAACTCCGATTTGCACAAAATTTCACAGACAAGTTTTGAATAGAAAAATGGATCTACACAAAGTCCCAAAACCCAAATTCAAACCCGATGCCATAAAGCCAACTGACAGATAAACCTAGGAAGTTTCCAAACTTTCAAATTGCTAACTTTCAGCAAACCAAGTCAAATCAACTTAAGGACCTTCAAATTCAATTCCGGGAAAACGCCCAAGTCTAAAATCACAATACGGTTCTACCGAAATCGTCAAAATACCGATCCGGGGTCGTTTACAAAAAATGTTAACCGTAGTCAACTCAAGTTGTTTTTAAAGCTAAAAATCATATTTTCTTCAAACCTTTATGCAAAAACTTTTCGGAAAGAGATACGGACTACGCAAATCAAGAAATAAGGGCTAGTACTCAAAATGACCTATCGGGTCGTCACAAATGGATAAATAACTAAATTTTATAAAACTTTTAGTTGACTTTCCTAGCGACGAGTTAGGGGACATCACGACCTTTGGTGGGATTTCGGGTCGTGACAATGTTAACCTCTAATATCTTGAACAATTCGGTCAAAAAGCAAGTTTTATGTTTTTTTAGGATTTATAAATTTTTTAGATTATCCCAATCAAATATCAATAATTATAAACTAATATCACTTGGTTTCTAGAATACTTAAAATTTTTTAGACAATTAATTCACAAAGACAACAATGTAGTTTTCATAAGTACAATATATACATATAATTCAAAAAGCACATTAATATGATATTCCCATTTCATGAAAAAACTAGTTATCTAGTTAGAAGTGAGTAATCTCTGATACTAATTGTTGGAATATTATATGCATCGAAAGTATTTCCAGTATTGAATCATGTGTCTTCTAAATAACTAGTACATACTATATTTCATGGTTTACCTTTTGAAGAATGAACAAAGCTCGGCAATCATGTAACCTTCCAGTTCCACAGCAACTCAAAGGAATCATCACCACCGCTCGATCATGATCTCCAAATGTTCTATGATCTTCTACTGTGTTATCCGAATAATAAACAAAATTTGAAAATTTTGTGTGAGAGAATGTTTCCTCCAAAATAGTGTCACGGCCCCAATCTCCCTCCGTATGATGTGGTGATGGCAGCTAATCTCTAATACTAGGTAAGCCTAACATACATGAAGAATTGACGGAAATAATAATAAAACTCCCAATTAAACCGACAGTTATCATAAAAAGGACTCCACAATACAACTGAATATAACTCCCAAAATCTGGTGATACTGAGTCACAAGTTCTACACGGGTATACTGAAACATCCATATACAACAACATCTATAAAAGGAGAATGAACTAGAAACTAGATAGGGGGTGAGTCCAAGGCCTGCGAACTCCGACAGGTATACCTTGAAGTCTCTGATCCAAGCTTAACTCACGGATGCCTAGCCTGGTATGAAGTACCTAGATCTGCACAAAAAGATGTGCAGAAGCGTAGTATGAGTACACCACAACGGTACCCAGTAAGTATCAAGCCTAACCTCGATAGAGTAGTGATGAGATCAGGTCAAGACACCTACTGGAATAAATAAAGAAATTGAACAGGTATAGTACAGTGTAATAATGGAAATGATACAATGAAGAAATATAACAAGAGTAGATACATTGAAATTAAGGCAATTAAGACCTCACGAAAGAACACATAATAAGAATGCGAAGAAAACGATGCAAATAAATACAAGTGATGTAAATTAAAGATAGTAATAAGAATCACTACCGAGGTACCGCCTCGTAGTCTCGTTACACAATAAAAATTCACAGCCTTTCCTTATACAATCGCGGGAGTCTTGCATTTAGTTTTGAAAATCGTTGTCCTAAAATAGCTACCCGTATTTTGGCCCACCTTATCACGCCGCGTGGCTTCAAGTAGTTCCCCTACTAGCAACACGCGTATCAAGCCCACCTTATTTCACCGCATGCATATCAACCCCAATCCTTATACTACCACATGCATATCAATATCACAACATATCACAAATCGCACCTCAAGTGCCCAAAACCACAACTTGCCAAAGAAGACAACAACAATATTGTTTTCACAATAAATAACCCAGGGTTCAACCACAATATTTACAAGAATCTAAACAATAACAACCGAATGTGAATATCTCAACAAGAATGGTATTTCAATAATTTACAACTTTGCGTCAATGTGAATCACAACCTTTATAACTTCAACACCAAAATGCAACAATAAGATATTCCAAGAAATGATAAATTCACGTAAGGTAACTCAACAGTTAAATATTTAATAAGGAAATGAGAGAAATAATAACTTCAACTAAGTATGTAAATGCAAATAACAAGTAATAGATGAGACAAGTATTAATAATTCCAAGTGAATCATGTGAAGGTAGAGTAACGATGATGGATAGCACATGATATGACAACTCAATTAAAGGCATGAAAAGAATCTACATAGCTTAAACCGGTCAATTACCACATTTAGTCCGTGTACCCAATCGTCACCTTGCGTACACGGCTTTCATATACCACAATTAATACAACACAATACCAATCCTAAGGGGTAAATTTCCCCACATAAAATTAGGCAAGACACTTACCTCAAAACACACTAACTCAATCCATTAGTAAACCTTTTTTGCGATTATCTAACTCTGAACGGCTCGAATCTAGCCAAAATAACTTTACATCATAAATTCAAACCATAGGAAACTATTCCAAATAATAAAGTAGCAATCTTTAAAGAAAATCAAAAAACCAACTCAAAAAGCCAACTCAATAACGAGTCCAACCATACTAAAATTACTCAATTCCGATCTCAAATCGACCTTCAAATTCTCAAAACATAGTTTTTGAAGTTTTCATAATTTTCCCCAACCTTTTCAACTCAAAACACTAATTAAATGATAAAGACAATGATGGATTCATGTATAATAGCCAAATCCGAGTTCGAATCACTTACCCCGGTCAATTCCTTGAAAATCCCTCTCAAAATCGCCCCAAACCGTCTCTCTAAGTCAAAAGGTGAAGAATGAATTAAAACCCTCGAACTCACCCTTTTCTGCCCAGCAATCTCGCATTTGCGAACCCTCAGCCGCATCTGCGCATGCGCTTCTGGGGAGGCCAGTCGCTTCTGCGGATAACTGACCTCATATGCGGTCCCAGCTGGCTAAACCAACCTTCGCTTCTATGGCTCACAGACCGTCTTTGCGGTGTTGCGCCTGTAGCCTAAAGTGCGTAGGTGCGATTGCACCAGAACCTCAGCAGCTTCAACATTCTATTAAGTAAAACAATGATCCAATTTTAATTCGATTCACACCCGGGGCCACCGAGACCCTGTCTGAATGTACCAACAAGTTCCAAAACACATAGCGGACCTATTCGAGGCCTAAAATCACATCAAACAACATCGATTCTACAAATCGCAATCCTATTCAAGCCTATTGAAACCATGAACATCCAATTTCAAAAACTAACGCTGATTTATACCAAACCAACTCTGATGGACCTCAAATTTAGTACACAAGTCATAAATGACACAACGAACCTATTCCAACTTCCAGAATCGGAATCCGACCTCGATATCAATAAAGTCAACTGCAGGTCAAACTTCTCAACCTTGTAAATCTTCAACTTTCTAACTTTTGCTAATTCAACCCAAAACAACCTACGAACTTCCAAATCAATATCCAAACATGCTCCTAAGTCCCAAATCACCATACGAAGCTATCAGAACCGTCGAAACTCCATTATGGAGTCATCCACACAAAAGTTAAACTCCAGTCAACTCTTTCAACTTAAGCCTCCAAATGTGGGACTAAGTGTCCTATTTCACAAAATTCACTCGAAACCAAAACCAACTGCCCTGAAAAGTCAAATAACCACAATATAACATAGAGGATGCAATAAATAGGGGAACGAGTCTAAAATACTAAAAATGACCGGTCGGGTCGTTACATCATCCCCCTCTTAAAACAAACGGCTAACTCTTCATCCTCCCCCCTGAAGTGATGAAAAGATGAGGATAACGGCTACGCATATCATGCTCGGTCTCCCAAGTAGACTCCTCGACTGGTTGACCTCTCCACTGAACCTTAACTGAAGCGATGCTCTTTGACCTCAACTTTCGGACTTGCCTGTCCAAGATGGCCACTGGCTCCTTAACATAAGACAAATCATTGTCAAATTGAACTGATCTGAAATCTTACACATGGGATGGATCACCGTGATATTTCCGGAGCATAGAAACATTGAACACCGGATGAACTGCAAATAGACTAGGCGGCAATGCAAGCTTGTAGGCCACCTCACCAATCCTCTCAAGAATCTCAAAAGGTCTGATATACCTAAGGCTCAACTTGCCCTTCTTTCCGAACCTCATAACACCTTTCATGGGCGAGACTCGGATCAAGACCCGTTCTCCAACCATTAATGAAACATCACAAACCTTCCGATCAGCATAACTCTTCTGTCTAGATTGGGTAGTACGAGGCCGATCCTGGATCAACTTGGCCTTCTCCAAGGCATCTCAATCCAGATCTATGCCTAATAACTTAGCCTCTCCCGGCTCAAACCAGCCAACTGGGGAACGACACTTTCTCCCATATAGGGCCTCATAAAGAGCCATATGAATACTCAATTGTTAGATGTTGTTGTAGAAAAACTCCGCAAGTGGCAAGAACTGATCCCAAGAACCCCAGAACTTCATAAGATAGGCACAAAGCACATCTTCCAATATCTGAATGGTGCGCTCGAAATGTTCGTTCGTCTGGGGGTGGAATACTGTACTCAACTCAACCCGTGTGTCTATCTCATGTTGACAGCTCTCCATAAGCGTGATGTAAACTGCGTGCCCCGGTTAGAGATGATGGATACAGGCATGCCATGAAGTCGGACAATCTCACGGATATAAATCTGAGCTCGCTACTCTGAAGAATAGGTAGTTACCATCAGAATGAAATGAGCCAGCTTGGTCAACCTATCCATTATCACCCACACATCGTCAAATTTCTTCTGAGTCTGTGGGAGTCCAATAACGAAGTCCATGGTAACTCGCTCCCATTTCCACTTGGGAATCTCAAGTCTCTGGTGCTCATACTTCACCCGCTGACAATTTAGGCACCGAGCTACATACTCCACTATATCTTTCTTCATTCTCCTCTACCAATAGTGCCGCCTCAAATTCTGGTACATCTTAGCGGCACCCGGATGAATGGAGTACCGTGAACTGTGGGCCTCCTGAAGAATCAACTCACGTAACCCATCCACTTTGGGCACACATAATCGGCCCTGCATCCACAATACACCGTCATCTCTGATAGAAACCTCCTTGGCATCGCCATGTTGTACCGTGTCCTTCAGGACAAGTAAATGGGGGTCATCATACTGACGCTCTATGATGCAATCATATAGAGAAGACTGAGAAATCACGCAAGCCAGAAACCGACTGGGCTCCAAAATATCCAATCTAACAAATTGGTTGTCCAAGTCCTGAACATCCAATGCTAATGGCCTCTCTGCTGCCGATAGATATGCTAAACCACCCAAGCTCTCCGCCTTTCAACTCAAGGCATCAACCACTATATTGACCTTCCTGGGATTATATAGAATGTTGATATCATAGTCCTTAAGCAACTCTAACATACATGAAGAATTGAAGGAAATAACAATAAAACTCCCAATTAAATCGACGGCTATCATAAAAAGGACTCCAAAATACAACTGAATATGACTCCCAAAATCTGGTGATACCGAATCACAAGCTCTACACGAGTATACTGAAACATCCCTATACAATAGTATCTATAAAAGGATAATGAAATAGAAACTAGATAGAGGGTGACTCCAAGGCATGCGAACGCCGGCAAGTATACCTTTAAGTCTTCGATCCAAGATCAACTCATGGATGCCTAGCCTAGTATAAAGCACCTAGATCTGCACTAAATGATGTGCAGAAGTATAGTATGAGTACACCACAATGGTACCTAGTAAGTATCAAGCCTAACCTCAGTAGAGCAGTGACGAGGTGAGGTCAAGACACCTACTGGAATAAATAAAGAAACTGAACAGGTATAGTAGAGTATAATAATGGAAAGAATGAAAATGATGCAATGAAAAAATATAACAAGAATAGCTACACTGAAATTAAGGAAATTAAGACCACACGGAATAACACATAATAAGAATGCCAAGGAAACGATGCATACCAATACAAGTGATGTAAATGAAAGATAGCAACAAGAATCACTATTAAGGTACCGCTTCATAGTCTCGTTTCATAATCAAAATTCACAATCTTTCCTTATACCATCGCGGGAGCTTTGCATTAAGTTTTGAAAATTATTTTCCCGAAATAACTACCCGCGTTTTAGCCCACCTTATCATACCGCGTAGCTTCAAGTAGTTTCCCTACTAGCAACATGTATATCAAGCCCACCTTATCTCACCGCATGCGTATCAACCCCAATTATTATACCACCACATGCATATCAATATCACAAATCGCACCTCAAGTGTCCAAAACCACAACTTGCCAAAGAAGTCAACAACAATAATATTTACACAATAAATAGCCCATGGCTCAACCACAATATGCACAAGAGTCTCAACAATATCTCAACAAGAATGGTATTTCAACAATTTACAACTTTGTCTCAGTGTGAACTACGACCTTTATAACTTCAACACCAAAATTCAACAATTAGATATTCCAAGAAATGACAACTTCAAGTAAGGTAACTCAACAGTTAAATATTTAACAAGGAAATGAGAGAAACAATAACTTTAACTAAGCATGTAAAGGCAAATAACAAGTAAGAGATGAGACAAGTATTAACAATGTCAAGTAAAGCATATGAAGGTAGACTAACGATGATGGATATCACATGATATAACAACTCAATTAAAGGCATGAAAAAAATCTACATAGCTTAAAATCGGTCAATTATCATATTTAGCCCGTGTACCCACTTGTCAACTTGCGTACACGGCTTTCATATACAAAAATTAATACAAAACAACACCAATCCTAAGAGGTAAATCCCCCCTCCCCCCCACAAAGTTAGGCAAGACACTTACCTTCATTCACTAGTAAGCTAATACACTCAAAACGACCGGTCGGGTCGTTACATCCAACAAGTTCCAAAACACATAGCGGACCTACTCGAGGACTAAAATCACATCAAACAACATTGATTTTACAAATCGCAACCCAATTCAAGCCTATTAAAACCATGAATATCCAACTTCAAAAACTAACGTCGATTCATACCAAACCAACTCCGATTGACCCCCAAATTTTGTACACAAGTCATAAATGACACAACGGACCTATTTTAACTTTCGGAATTGAAATCCGACCCCGATATCAATAAAGTCAACTCCCGGTCAAACTTCTCAACCTTCCAAACCTTTAACTTTCTAACTTTTGCCAATTCAAGCTAAAATGGTCTACAGACCTCCAAATCAATATCTGAACACGCTCCTAAGTCCAAAATCACCATACGAAACTATCGGAACCGTCAAAACTCCATTCCGATGTCATCCACACAAAAGTCAAACTCCGATCAACTCTTTCAACTTAAGCTTCCAACTTAGGGACTGTGTCCCATTACACTCCGAAATTCACCCGAAACCAAAACCAACCACCCCGGCAAGTCACATAACCACAATATAACATAGAACAGGTAATAAATAGGGGAACGGGGCTAAAATACTCAAAATGATTGACCGGGTCATTACAAATAGAAAGAAAAATGCATTGCAACCGGTGGAAAAAATCATTCTCCATATAGGCCACATTTTTACGGATTAAAAACCCTTTTTAAAAGATGTTAGGTTTTCTTTTCCACCAAGAAAAGATTTTTTTTAAGTCCTAATTATTCAGGTATAATAGGGCCCATATAATTTAATTGACAAGGCTTTTTATTATGAATTTAATTTGAAAGATTTAAATTAATATACGCCATAATAAATTACGAATTATTGTACGAAAAATTCATAATTTCACTCATTAGTTTAATTTAAAATTCTTCCATTAAATCTTATTTAACTCCCTATGGTAAGATCCAAATACTAAATTAAATTAGATTACTGATAATTTAATTTATAATTATTTTATTTAGATTTTTGCTTAACTTATTTATTGTATCGGATACAAAATTCATCGGTCGGGTTTACACATGAAAACTTATAAGCTTTCATAAAGGTATATCAGTAATTTTAAGATCGAGACATAAATTCTATCAACTAATTATATTTTAACAATTTATATTATTATTATTATTATTATCTAATTTACCAAGCATGTTGAACCACAAAAGAATATTGCCTTTTAATAAATTAAACTAATAAACAACAAATAATAATCATATTAATATTAAGAGCATAAGTACATTTAATGGACTAGAGAATTATTTTATTAAGTCAGTATAATTTACTTATTTCTACTTGGTCCGTTCAATACATGCAAAATATACTAGCATAAAAAGTCAAAATTAAACTATTCTCATAATCAAGATAAATTATGTTTAATCTTGTTCGACAACCATTCTAATACTTTGTCCAATTTCATAATTAAATTGTGAACATAAACTTTATGACTTATAAGAATCGATGATTTAATCTTCTGAATATAAGTTAAACTTTATTCAATAAATTATCTACTATATAATCAAAGGACATACAGACGATCGGATACATGATCTCTTTAAAAAGTTTTATTAAATAAAATAAATAAATAAATAATTATTTCATAAAGAGTACTATCACAAAACGCATTGTTTATAGTATATCAATTTACGCAAAAATTGCCACTCACAAAAGCGACTTCAGTACTCTCCATCTTTACTGACTTTGTATTCTACTTTCTTGATATTTTTCTCTTGTTTGGTCTTAATGCCCATAGTATGGAATCGTTAGTTCGAGTTGGAGAGTAGAGCCTTGTGCCATCTTTAGTCAATTGAATTTAAGAGTAGAACTCTTTTGACACTGGTTATTTCGACTAAGCTGTTGTGTAATTCTCACCGAAAGTAACATGGTCATTTGACTGTGAATAGAAAAATGGGAACTATAAGGACCCTTTACATGTGCCGATGATTTCATTTTAGGGTATTTTCCGAGTGAGACATCAACCACCTCTTTGACTGCGTGATGAAGAGTTATGAGATGTTCTGGTTCTTGGTCACATGATCTTTTGAGTTGTCTAATGTAAGGACCCGACCGGTCGTTTTACTTTCTAGATCTCTGTTTCCCCAATTAAGACTTTTCATATGTGTTTTACTATTTTATGACTTGCGGGGATAGTTGGTTTGGGTTTGGAAGGGTTCAGGTAGAAATCAGAACACTTAGTTCCTTAATAGTAGCCTAAGATGGCCAAGTTTGACTTGAGTCAACATTTTGAGTAAACGACCTCGGAATCGTGATTCGATGGTTCCAATAGGTTCGTATGATGATTTTGGACTTGGGCGTGTGTTCGGATCGAGTTTCGGGTGATCCGATAGTGTTTTGGCGCTTAATAATGAAAGTTGGCGCATTAAAGGTTTTCAAGTTCTTTAAATTTGGTTTGAAGTAGACTTTGGTATTATCGAGGTCCATTCGGGATTTTTAGCATGGGAATAGGCTTGTATTATGATATATGACTTGTATGCAAAGTTTGGCATCATCCCGAGTTGTCTAAGTATGATTCGATGCGTTCGGAGCTAGTTCAAGAAGTTTGAAGTTCATAAGTAGATCAATTTCGTTTAGGGGTGCGATTCTTAGTTTTGATGTTTTTTTACGTTTTTCAAGGGTTCGAGCAGGTCTGTATTATGTTTATGGGCTTGTTGGTGTAGTTGAACGGGGCCCCTTGTGGCTCGGGTGGGTTTCGGACCACCCGGAGCTAAGTCTGAAATTGTTGATATGTTGGTTATGGTTTCATTCCTCGCAAACGCGGAGGTAGCATTGCGTTCGTGGAGACGGAATTGGGGGGCTGGGCATTTTTCTCTTCGCATTCACGGTCAAAAGGTCGCGTTCGCGAATATTAGCCTTCGCGTTCACATGGGAAGGTCCGTGTTCGAGTAAAAGGGGAAAGGGCCTATGGGTCAGAGGGTCAATGCCCTTCGCGTTCGCAAAGGGCGGGTCGTATTCATGATGAATGACGGGGCTGGCGTTCACGATCACCTGGGCCCTGTCGCGATCACGAAATGGGTTTTTCAGGGCCTTGGAAGTCTCGCCTTCGCGATCAAGTAGGTATTTTCACGATCGGGAAGAAGGATCGTTGGGCAAGTAGCCTTGATTAAAAATAGGACTTTGGCTTATTTTGTTCATTTCTCTCAACTTGTGGCTGATTTTAGATCTCTTTGGAGAGGGTTTATTATTTAGCACATTGAGGTAAATAATCTCTACATAATGTGAGTTTAATACATAGATTATGGGTAGATTTTAACATGTAAAATGTGAAAATTTTAGAATTTTGTTGAAAAACCTATGTAACGACCCGATCGATCGTTTTGAGCTCTAGCGCGTTGTTCGGCAGTTTGAGGCCTCGAGTAGCTTCACTTCATGTCTTATGACTTGTACGCATGGTCAGAATTGAATTCCGGAAAGTTTGGAGTGGTTTCGGAAGGAAAATTCTCAATTCGGAAGCTTTAAATTAAAAGAGTTGACCAATGGTTGGGTTTTGAGTAAATGACCTCGGAATCAGGATTTGAAGGTTCCAATAAGTAAGTATGATGATTTTGGACTTGGGCGTATCTTCGGGTTAAGTATCGGGTGGTCCAGGAGCATTTCGGGTTGGACTTGGCATTTTGAAAGTTTATAAATTTCTTAAGTTTGACTTAAAGTAAATTTTGGTGTAATCGATGTCCGTTCGGGGTTCCGAGCCTTAGGATAGGTTCGTATTGTGATTTATGACTTGTGCACAAAGATTGGCATCATTCCAGAATGTTTTGATATGATTCAGACGCGTTCGTCAAAGTTTAGAAGTTTGAAAGTTTAAAGAAAGGTTTCGATCATTGATTCGCAATTTTGATGTCATTTGGTGTGATTTGAGACCCCTAGTAGGTTCGTGTTATGTTTTGGGACTGGTTGGTATGTTTGATTGGGGTCCCGGGGGCCTCGGGTTTGAAACGGATTGAAAACGGATTGAAACTTGGAATTTAGGACATGCTAAAGAGGCAGGCAAAGCACAATAGGAGTTGGGAGCAGAGGATCGCAGGCACATAGTTTTTGGTCGCATCTGCACAAGCGCAGAAGCAACACTTTGGGCGCAGGAGAGAAATTGGAATAGAAGGAAGGAGATCCGCAAGAGCGGAATGTTAGGCGTATCTGCGAGTCCGCAGAAGCGGAATCCTTGATCGCATAAGCGAAAGGCGGTGCAGAAGCGAAAGATTTGGAGTTCACAGAAATGGAATTTTTCCGCAGGTGCGAGAGATGGCCTCCAGTGCTTCTCCATAGAAGCGAGGTTTTTGTCGCAAAAGCGACACCGCAGGTGCGGCTGGATGTCCGTTGGTGCAAAAGTCGTTAGGCAGAATGGTTCTTTTAAATCGAGACTCAACTCTCATTTCTCACTTGGATGGACGAATTTTGGGAGCTATTTTGAGGGGGTTTTCATCAAGTAACTCGAGGTAAGTGATTTTCCATTATTACAAGTTAAATACTTGGATTTTATAAAGGTTTTTAACATTGAAAGTCATGGAAATTACGGAAAATTTACGGAGAAACCTAGAATTGATAATTTTGGATTTTATCACGATTTTGGAAATGGAATTGGGAATAAATTATATATTTGAGTTTGAAATATTATGGGTAAAGTTTATCTTCAAATATTTTGGAATCCGGGCACGTGGACCTGAGGGTTGACTTTAATCACTTTTCGAGCGGAGGTGAGAATTATTATAAATTGATTAATTATGAGCTTTGGAGTATATTTTGATTGAATTGCACATTGTTTGACTAGTTTCAGATCGTTTAGCTTTAAGTTGAGAAGTTAAAGAGGTATTGGAGCCGGTTATGGAACTTCAGAGCGAAGTAAGTCTCCTGTCTAACCTTGTGAGAGGGAAACCACCCCCTAGGTGATGTAATTGTTATGTGCTACTAGTTGCAGGTGCTACGTACACACGAGGTGATGAGAGTCCGTACGTAGTTAAAGCATGTTTATGTTGGGGTAGACTTAGGATTTTATCATGTAATATTTAAATTATTTGAACTCATTCTGTTGGCTTAATTAATTGAATTTATAATTGAAATTTGATTTAGAAATACAAATATATATATATTGGGCCGAGCCTTATCACCTTGAGTTGTTGGCAAGTTATTTGAGAAACGGTAAAGGTTATATTCACTTTATGCTCATGTAATATATTGTAAGCACGTGTCTCGTAATTCGATAAGTTCCTTCCTTTCTTGTAGAGCGGGTCGAATACCTCGACATTATAATAGATGCATCTATGGTTCGTGACGCTCGACCCTCGGCAATGTACACATTATTCTGGATCGGACTGATTCGTGCGTTATATCGTTGGTAGTCCGAACATTCACGAGATTATCTTTTCACTGATGCCCGAAATTTTATATGGTACTTCTTATTCATTTGTTACTGGTACTTGATACATCTGAGTTGTAGAGGTAGAATACAAGATTGGGAAATTCACACTTTAAATGAAATGTTTGGAAGATTAGGTAATTTACATATTGCCTCATTATTGTTGTGTGCTCCACATCTTCTTATGATTTATTATATTGCTTTGTTGGACCTCTAGTAAGTGTCGATGTTGACCCCTCGTCACTACTTCTTCGGGGTTAGGCTAGATACTTACTGGGTACGTGTTGATTTACGTACTCATGCTACACTTTTGCACTAAATGTGCAAGATCTGACATATTTAATTGGTGGCCATTTTGGCGCGTAGGCGCAGCTACTGAGGAGAATTTATAGTGAGATGCATTCCAGGCTACGTATCGCAGCCCACAGAGTCTACTTCGTACCATTTATTTTATCCTGTCTCATTTACATTCCGGACATAGGTTGTGTTATTATTGTACTCCTTAGTAAATGCCCATGCACTTGTGACACTAGATTTTGGGGGTGTTCAAAAATTTGTTATGGATTGTTTTACACTGATTCACTTTCACTTATTATTTTAACGAAATTGGACATAACTATTATTTATTTTAATGCACTAACCTCGTTATCTAATAAAGGTTCATGATTTTAAAAATGATAAAATTAATAATTAAGTGTTGGCTTGCCTAACGGCGATGTTGGGCACCATCACGGCCTATAGTGGATTTTGGGTCGTGACAACCTAGATTTTGGTTAAAATGGGATTAGACCACAAAAATGATTATGGAATTGAGTAGAAATTATATATTTGTGTTCGTGAGGTTATGGGTAACATTTTTAATGAACAATTCCAGAATCCGGGCACGTGGGCTCAGAGGGGATGAATTTCAATAATCTTTCAAATTGGGTTGGGAAATCACTCAAATAGTTAAATTATAAACTTTTGAGCATATATTGATAAGTTTATACAACCTTTGGCTCGTTTCAAATTTATCAGCACCGAATTGAGGCTTTTAGTATGATTTGTGGATCGGGAAGTGGACTTGAAAACGAGGTAAGTCTCTTGCCTAACCTTGTAAGAGGGAATTGACCCCGTAGGTATTTTAAATAGTTATTTGCTAATAATTGTGGGTACTATGTACGAACGATATGACGAGAGTCCGTACGTAGCTAGAATCATGCTTATGTCCGCGCAGACTTAGGACTTTCTCATGCATTTCTTGTATTATTTGCATCCAGCTTGTTAGTTTAATTACTTGAATTTATAATTAAAATTGGATAAATGATGTTAAGAGATCGAGCTTCATTACTTTACGTTTTGGAAGAATACTTGATTGTTAGAAAAAAATATGCCTTCTTTCAATGCTATTCCTAATGTAGTATTCATTGATCGGAGTTTGTAGAGTTTTCTCTATTCTTGTGGATCGGGCCGAACACCTCGGCAGTATATTAAATGCATCTATGGTTCACGGCGGTCGACCCTTGGCAGTGTACACACTATTCTGGATCGGGCCTTACGACCTCGACATAAATTGTGCGTGATATTGCTATGAGTCCGATTATACTTGATATTTCTTTCTTGATCTGAGATTTGAAAATATATGGTGGCTCTTATGTATTAAAGACTTGTCATGTGATAGTTGGAGATTTTAAATTGATATTATGTTTAAGAATCATTATTTATTGTTTCTTATTCCATTGTTATTGTCGTATTTCATGCCTATTTATGATTCATATACTTTATTTATTGACCTCTAGTAAGTGTCGGTGTCAATCCCTCGTCACTATTTCTTCGAAGTTAGACTAGATACTTACTAGGTATACATTGTTTATGTACTCACGCTATACTTCTGTACTAATCATGCAGGATATGAGGAAGGTGCATCTGATGGCCAGTCAGGCGCGTATCATCGCTACCTGGAGACTTAGTGGTGAGCTGCTTCCTATGCTCCGTTCTGCAGCACCCAGAGTCTCCTCATTGTTATATTTACTTTTCTATCTATCATACTTCAGACAGTAGTTGTAGGAGGTTTTGTATATTATACTAGTTTGCTCGTGCACTTGTGACACCAGGTTTTGAGAAATTTCTAGTAGATATTCATGGTTTTTGTCTATTAATTTCACTACTTCACTCTTATGTTTATTTAATGCTTTGTATTACTACGGTTATTTACGCTTAGTTTCTTTATTAAATAAAATCAATGACTTTAAAAATATTAAAAATGAACAATTAAGTGGATAGTTTGCCGTTGACTTGCCTAGTGGCGACGTTGGGCGCCATCACGATTTATAGCTGGGAATTGGGTCGTGACATCTATCTTCTTCTTCTCTCGGTAATATTACCAATTAAATATGTCGAGAAATATTGACATTCGCCTTTTAAAATCAAGTTAGGCAAAGGTGCACTCTTGGAAGAAGTGGTGTTTTGTTTATTCTTGTGTATGCCTTGATGACTCATGGCATGGCTTTAATTGTCTCATTCTTAATAATGTCATGACCCGATAGGTCATTTTCAGTTTTAGCCTTCATTTCTGTGTTCCGAGACCTCGAATAGCTCCGTTTAGCCTTTCTCGATTTGCATGAGCAGTCCATGTCTTTTTTCAAAAAATTTTATGTGAAAAACTAAATAAATTATGAAATTTTGTCTTAAAACTCATTTGAGTTGACTACGGTCAATATTTTGTGTAAACGAACCCGAATCAATATTTTGATGGTCTCGGTGGGTCCGTATTGTGATTTGGGACTTGGATGTATGCCCGCAATCAAATTCGGAAGTCCCTAACTTGATTTAACGTAATTTGTTAAAATCTACCAATTTAAAGGTTTAAAAAATTCCTAAGTTTGACCATAGGTTGACTTTGTTGTTATCGGATTTCAGTTCTGGAACTTGGTATAGGTTCATTTCTGTATTTATGACTTGTCTGCAAAGTTTGGTTCAAAAAGGAGTTGATTTGATGTGATTCAGACGTCGGATTGTAAAATTGCATAATCTTGAGTATCTTTGAAAATATCATTCATTTTGATGTCTGATTCGTAGTTGTAAGTGTTATTTTGATGTTTTGATTGTGCGAGCAAGTTCGTATGATGTTATTACACTTGTGTGCATATTTGGTTTTGATCCCAAGGGACTCAGGTGAGTTTCGGATAGGCTAATGATGATTTTGAACATAGAAGAATGCTGGTTTCTGAGGTTTGCTAATGTCTGGTGCATCCTTCTTTGCGATCACGAAGAGTTACTTGGGCTAGTAGTGGATTATCTTTATGCAAACGTGAGGCTTCGGTCGCGAACGTGAAGCAATGGTGGGATCACCCTTCGTGAACGCGACCAAAGCTACGCGAACGCGAAAGGTATGAGCTTGGAAAGGGGGATCAGCTGCTTGTTCTACGCGAACGCGACCATAGGTCGGCGAACATGATGGCCAGGGGGAGGAGCTATCGCGAACGCGAAGGCCTTTGGCCGCTGCTGCTTCACGATCGCGTCAGGTGTCTCGCAAACGCGATGAACACCTGACGCCTAGTCTTTTAAACTTCCAAAAATCAAGATTTCACCTATTTTACACCATCTTCACATTAGAGCTCGGCCTAGAGGCGATTTTGAAAAGAAATTTCATCACCATCTAATAGGTTAGTATACTTTAACTCGTTTTCTTTCATTTCCATCAACACCCATTGATTTCTAACCTTAATATGTGCTCTTTCATGGTAGAAAATTTAGGGATTTGGAAAGAATTTGAATTTTTGTAAAACTGAGATTTAGACCTCAAATTGAGGTCGAATTTTGAAACTACTCACATAATCGGGCTCGGGGGTGAATGAGTAATCGGGTTTTAGTTCGAATCTCGTGTTTTGACCAAGCGGGCCCGGGGATAACTTTGTTGACTTTTTGGAAAAAGTGTAAAGATCTTAACTTTATGCATTGTAATAGAGTTTCCTAGTATTGTTTGTTGATAATAAGTCGATTTTGGTTAGATTTGATTGGTTTGGAGGCATATTTTAGAGGAAAGGCCCCGGTTGAGCTTTGATTTGACTGCGGAGTGAGGTAAGTGTTGGATCTAACCTTAATTTGAGGGAATTAGGAACCCTTGAACTATATGTTATGTGAATTTCATGTGTAACGGTGTATATGCGAGGTGACGAGTGTATATACGCAGTTAAAATAATTGTTTCCATGTTTTTTTTTCATATTTCATTAATTATCTTATTCCATGTCTTAACTTTTACATGCTTTAATCATTTTCTATGCCGTAACTTGTTACTTTTCATTCATATACTCTTGTATTGAAATGTTTGTTTCTTTCATGATTCCATGATTAAATTTCTAGTTGCATTATTTGTCCTATTTGTACATTTTAACTGTCATATATTTGGCTTGTCTTGTTGCTTTGTGTTAATAGTAGCATTCCCTGATTTGGTACGAGGTTCCTTTATCGCCTTGCTTTCATATTCTTTAATCATAGAGATTCTTGTGAATTGAGTTGTTGAATTGATTACATTTATTTATTAGATTTATGGATCGGGTTGCACGCCGCAACGGTTGTGATATGGTGGAATAAGGAAGGATTTTGTATTGTACGGTGGGATCGATTTGCACGCCGCAACTGATTTTATATGTTATTGGATATGGTAAAATAAGGAAGGATTATGATATTGATTCTGATTATATGGTGGGATCGGGTTGCGCGCTGCAACAGATTTTACATGTTATTCTTGTTATTGATATGGCGAAATAAGAGAGGATTGTGTTTGTATGGTGGGATCGGGTTGCGCGCCGCAACGTATTGTGTGTTTTGTATTCATTATTATACTGTATTAGCTTCCAGTATTCTCATATGATATTCTGAGGAAGGATAAATTCTGGATTCACTGATTTTGAGGATTGAGTTATTTTCATTGGTTAACTGCTTTGCCGTTATTTCTTGTTCTCCTTTCCTATTATTATTATTGTACTGCGCACAGGTTATTGTAAGTGACCCACCTTAGCCTTATCACTACTTTATCGAGGTTAGGCTCGGCACATACAGAGTACATGTGGTCGGTTGTACTAATACTACACTCTACACTTCTTGTGAAGATTTTGGAGTTGGTCCTAGCGGCGGTCAGTAGATTGCTCGGATTGATTGCTTGACAGAGACTTGAGGTACAGTTGCACAGGCGTCCGCAGCCCTGAAGTCCCCTTTCATATATCTCTAGTTGTTTACTGTATTTCAGATAGTTATGCTTTCATTCAGACTTTTATTTCTAGTACTCTAGTCGCTCATGTACTAGTGACACCAGTTCTGAGGTTGTATCAAGATATCATTTTTATTATGGTTTTCTCACTCTATTTTAGTTTATTCAGTTTCTGGGTTAATATTTAATTTGAATTGTTAAAAATGGCTAAAAGTTATTTCTAACGTTGGCTTGCCTAGCAAGACGATCCTGAGGGTGGGAATTGTGGGTCGTGACAAGTTGGTATCAGAGCACTAGGTTGCCTAGGTCTCATTAGTCACGAGCAAGCTTAGTATAGTTTGGAGGATCGGTTCGGAGATGTATGTACTTATCTCCCATAGGCTATAGAGTTTAGGAAAGAATTTCACTTCTTTCTTTCTCTATCGTGCGATTTTATTCTATCAATGATGATTGCACCATTCTATTCTTGTTCACTCGCAGATGGCAAGAACACGCACATCATCTACAGTCGGACAGGAGTCGGAGCCCCCTCTTGAAATACTACCAGGGGTAGAGGCTGAGGCCGAGGTAGAGCTCAGCCTAGAGCTCGAGCAGCAGCACACGCAATAGAGCCTTAGGTTGATCACGAGGAGGAGGTTCTAGCTCAGACTGCACCCGGAGGGTTTCATAGCCACTCTAGTGCTTCAGGACGCTCTAGTTCGTTTGGTGGGCCTTATGGAGAGTGTGGCCCAGACCGGTACATTCCCGGTGGCACCAGCCATCTCTCAGGCTGGGGGAGGAGCACAGACCTGCTACTCGCACCTCGGAGTAGGAGGCTCCCCAGTATCAGACTCCAATAGCCCTACCAGTTGGGGTGGTTTAGCTGACTGTTGCGGCACAAGCCGGTTTTAGGCCCGCTATGTCTTTTGAGGCTTTGTTGAGGTTGGATAAGTTTACCAAGCTCTTTTATGTTCATTTCAGTGGTGCACCTTCTGAGGACCCACGGGATTATCTAGACCGCTGCCACGAGGTATTGCGGAACATAGGTATAGTTAAGACCAATGGGGTCAACTTTGCAGTGTTTCAGATAACTGGTTCCGCCAAGAGAGGGTGGAGAGATTATACGTTAACTAGACCAGCTGGTTCGCCTGCACTAACCTGGGATCAGATTTCACAGCTATTTCTAGAGAAGTTCATCCCTGCCACTCTAAGAGAGGATTACCGCATGCAGTTTGAGCCTCTTCAACAGGGTAGTATGACTGTTACCCAGTACGAGACTCAATTTGTGGACTAGCTCGCCATGTCATTATCATGCTCCCTACTGAAAGGGAGAGAATGAGGAGATTCGTTGATGGGCTCACTTTCACTATCGGTCTACAGATGGCGAATAAGATTGGAGATGATATTACTTTCAGAGGGCCGTAGATATTGGTCCATTCTCAAGAGAGGGGTCGGTTTCTAATAAGAGGCCTCATCATTCTGGTAGCTTCAGTGGTGCCTCATCTGGAGCTAGGGGTACTTTTGGTAGAGGCCATCCTCCCAGGCCATTTTAGTCAGCGCTTCAGGCATCTCATAGTGATTTGGGGAGTCGTGGTCCTTATGTATCTCATTTTGGGCAGCCAGCCTACAGTGCACCATCATCTCCTATCAGTGCACCTCCAATTCAGAGCTATCATCGTGGTTATCCAGCCTATTCGGGTCAGCTTCAGCTTCAACAGCCACAGTAGCAGGATGGATGTTTTGAGTGTGGAGGTACTGGTCACATCAGGAGGTTCTGTCCGAGATTGTTGGGTGGCATGCCACAATAGAGTTCTCGTGTCATGGTTCCGGCACCGGTTGCTCTACCGCCCGCTCAGCCAGCTAGAGGCAGGGGCCAGGCAGCCAGAGGTGGAGGTCAAGCCATTAGATGTGGAGGTCAAGCCGCTAGAGGTGGAGGCCAGCCAGTTAGAGGCCATCCCAGAGATGTAGGTTGGAGTGGTGGGGCCCAGCCCCAATTTTATGCTTTCCCAGCTAGACTTGAGGCCGAGTCATCTGATGCCGTTATCACAGGTATTGTTCTAGTTTTCCATAGAGATGCTTCAGTTCTATTTGATCTGGGCTCTACTTATACCTACGTGTCATCCTATTTTGCTTTATATCTGGTTATGCCTCGTGATTCTTTAAGTGCTCCTATGTATGTGTCCACGCATGTGGAAGATTCTATCATTGTAGATCATGTCTATTGCTCATGTGTGATTACTATTAGGAGTCTTAAGACTAGCGGAGATCTCCTACTTCTTGATATGGTAGACTTTGATGTTATCTTGGGTATGGATTGGCTATTACCTTATCATGCTACATTGGATTGTCACCCCAAGACGGTGACCTTAGCCATGCCGGGTTTGCCTCAATTAGAGTGGAGAAGGACTCTTGGCCATTCTACCAGCAGGGTTATTTCTTATGTGAAAGATCGATGTATGGTCGAGAAGGGATGTCTAGCATATTTAGCCTATGTTCATGATTCGAGTGCGGAGGTTCCTTCCATGGATTCAGTAACAGTTTTGTGTGAGTTTCCAGAGGTGTTTCCTGCAGATCTATCGGGGATGCCACCCGACAAAGACATTGACTTCTGTATTGATTTGGCTCTAGGTACTTAGCCTATTTCTATCTCACCATACCGTATGGCCTCACCAGAGTTGAAGGAATTGAAAGAGTAGTTGCAAGATTTGATTGATAAGAGATTCATTAAACCTAGTGTCTCGCCCTAAGGTGCGCCTATGTTGTTTGTGAAGAAGAAAGATGGATTAATGAGGATGAGTATAGACTATCGGTAGTTGAACAAGGTCACTGTCAAGAACAAGTACCTGTTGCCGAGGATTGATGACTTATTTGATCAGCTCCAAGGTGCCAAAGTGTTTTCGAAGATTGATTTGAGGTCAGCTACCATCAGTTGAAGATTATGACATTTGATGTCCCTAAGACGGCTTTTCGGACTCGGTATGGGCATTATGAGTTCCTAGTGATGTACTTTGGGTTGACAAATGCCCCTGCAACATTTATGGATTTGATGAACCAGGTGTTCAAGCCCTATTTGGATACTTCTATGATCGTATTCATTGATGATATCTTGATCTACTCCCACAGTCGAGAGGAGCATGAGCAGCATCTTCGGAGTATACTTCAGACCCTGAGAGATAGCCAGTTATATGCCAAGTATTCAAAGTGTGAGGTTTGGTTAGACTCAATCGCCTTTTGGGGCATATTGTATCGGCAGAGGGCATAAAAGTGGATCCTAAGAAGATTGAGGCAGTCCAGAACTGGCCTAGACCTACTTCAACTACAGAGATCCGGAGTATCCTGGGTTTGGCAGGTTATTATTGCCTGCTCGCGGAGGGGTTTACATCCATAGCATCCCCATTAACTAGATTGGCCCAGAAGGGTGCCCCATTCATATGGTCGAATGAGTGTGAGTTGAGCTTTTAGAAGCTCAAGACTGCTTTGACTACGGCACCAGTGTTAGTGTTGCCCACATGTTCAGGATCTTACATGGTGTATTGTGATGCATCTCGTACTGGGCTCGGTGCAGTATTGATGCAGGATGGCAGGGTGATTGCATACGCGTCGCGACAGTTGAAGGTTCATGAGAATAATTACCCTGTTCATGACTTAGAGTAGGCAGCCATTGTTCATGCGCTGAAGATTTGGAGGCACTATCTATATGGCATATCGTGTGAGGTATTCATGGATCATCGGAGTCTATAATATTTGTTCAAATAGAAAGATCTCAACTTCAGGTAGAGGAGGTGGTTGGAGCTGTTGAAAGACTATTATTTCACCATTTTGTATCATCCCGGGAAGGCCAATGTGGTGGCCGATTCCTTGAGTATAAAGGCTATGAGTATGGTAACCTTGCATATATAGTTAGAGGCTGCTTGCATCAGATGTTCAGGCTTTGGCCAATTAGTTCATTAGGTTAAATGTTTCGGAGCTCAGTCGTATTCTAGATTGCACAATCTCGCGGTCTTCCTTGTATGAGCGCATCAGAGAGTGTCAGTATGATGACCCCTATTTGCTTGTACTTAAGGACACAGTGCGACACGGTGGTGCCAAGCAGGTTACCGTTGGTGATGATGGGGTTTTACGGATGCAGGGTCGGATTTGTGTGCCCATTGTGGATGGGCTTCGTGAGTTAATTCTTGAGGAGGCCCACAGTTCCCGGTATTCTATTCATCCGGGTGGCACCAAGATGTATCAGGACTTGCAACAGCATTATTGATGGTGGTGGATGAAGAATGATATAGTTGCATATGTAGCTCGGTGTTTGAATTGTCAGCAAGTAAAGTACGAGCATCATAGGCCTGGTGGTTTTCTTTAGAGGTTGGAGATTCTTAAGTGGAAGTGGGAGCATATTACAATGGATTTTGTTGTTGGGCTCCCACGGACTCAGAAGAAGTTTGACGCGGTATGGGTCATTGTGGTTGACCAAGTTGGCACATTTCATTCCAGTGGCAGTTACCTACTTATTCATCAGAGCGGTTAGCTGAGATCTACATCCGTGAGATCGTCCGTCTTCATGGTGTGCCAGTGTCCATCATTTCTGATCGAGGTGCGCAGTTCACCTCGCACTTCTGGAGGGCCGTACAATGTGAGTTAGGCACGCGAGTTGAGTTGAGTATAGCATTTCACCCCCAGATGGACGGACAGTCCGAGCGTACTATTCAAATATTGGAGGACATAATTCGCGCTTGCGTTATGGATTTCGGGGGTACTAGGGATCAGTTATTACGACTTGCAGAGTTTTCCTACAATAACAGCTACCAGTCGAGCATTCAGATGGCTCCATATGAGGTATTGTACGAGAGGCGGTGTCGTTCGCCAATTGGATGGTTCGAGCTAGGAGAGGCTCGATTATTGGGTACCAATTTGGTTCAGGATGCCTGGGAATAGGTCAAAATTATTCAAGATCGACTTCGCACAGCTCAGCCTAGGCAGAAGATATATGTCAACCGTAGAGTTCGTGATGTTGCATTCATGGTTGGAGAGAGGGTATTGCTCCGGGTTTCACCCATAAAGGGTGTGATGAGGTTCGGAAAGAAGGGCAAGTTGAGACCTAGGTATATCAGACCTTTTGAGATGCTTGAGAGAGTGGGTGAGGTGGCCTATAGACTAGCATTGCCACTTGGTTTATCAGCAGTCCATTCGGTGTTCCATGTGTCCAAGCTCCGGAAGTATCACGGTGATCCGTCAAATGTGTTAGATTTCAGCTCAGTCCAATTGGACAAGGATTTGACTTATGAGGAGGAGCCGGTGGCTATTCTAGCCCGGCAGGTCCGGTAGTTGAGGTCTAAGAGTTATCCTTTAGTTCGAGTATGGTGGAGAGGTCAGCCAATCGAGGCAACCATGTGGGAGTACGAGTCGAACATGCGGAATATATATCCACACCTTTTCACCAGTTCAGGTACCTTTCTATGTCCGTTCGAGGACGAACGTTTGTTTTATAGGTGGAGAATGTTATGACCCGATAGGTCATTTTCAGTTTTAGCCTTCATTTTATGTGTTTCGAGACCTCAAATAGCTCTTTTTAGCCTTATTCGATTTGCGTGCACAATCTCTGTCTTTTTTCAAAAAATATTTATGTGATAAACTAAAAAAAATATGAAATTTTGCCTTAAAATTTATTTGAGTTGACAACGGTCAACGTTTTGTGTAAATGGACCTGGATCAGTATTTTGACGGTCCCTGTGGGTCCGTATCTTGATTTGGGACTTGGGCGTATGCCCGGAATCGAATTCGGAAGTCCCTAACTTGATTTAACATATTTGTTGAAATCTAGCAATTTAAAGATTTAAAGAAATTCTAAGTTTGACCGTAGGTTGACTTTGTTGCTAATGGGTTCGAATTTCGATTCCGGAATTTGGTATAGGTTCATTTTAATATTTATGACTTGTCTGCAAAGTTTAGTGCAAAACGGAGTTGATTTGACGTGATTCGGACGTCCGGTTGTAACATTGCATATTCTTTAGTTTTTTGGAAAATATCATTCATCTTGATACCCGATTCGTAGTTCTATGTGTTATTTTAATGTTTTGATCACGCGAATAAGTTCGTATGATGTTATTACACTTGTGTGCATATTTGATTTGGAGCCCGAGGGGCTCGGGTGAGTTTCGGATAGGCTACGGATGATTTTGAACTTAGAAGAATGCTGGTTTCTAAGGTCTGCTGATGTCTGGTTCATCCTTCTTCGCAATCGTGTAGCTACTCTCGTGATTGCGAAGAGTAACCTGGGCTGGGGATGGATTGCCTCTATGCGAATCCGAGGCTTGGGTCGCGAAAGCGAAGCAATGGTGGGATCACCCTTCGCGAACGCGACCAAAGCTATGTGAACACGAAAGGTATGGTCTTGGAAAGGGGGATCATCTGCTTGTTCTACACAAACGCGACCATAGGGCCGCGAACGTGATGGCCAGGGGGGAGGATCTATCGCGAACGCAAAGAATAGCTCGCGAACGCGATGGCCTTTGGCCGCTGCTGCTTCGCGATCGCGTCAGGTGTCTCGCGAATGCGATGAACACCTGACGCCCAGTCTTTTAAACTTTCAAAAACCGGGATTTCACCCATCTTTCACCATCTTCACATTAGAGCTCGGCCTAGAGGCGAATTTGAAGAGAAATTTCATCACCATTTCATAGGTTAGTTTAACTCGCTTTCTTCCATTTCTATCAACACCTATTGATTTCTAACCTTAGTATGTGCTCTTTCATGGTAGAAAATTAGGGATTTATGAAGAAATGGGAATTTTTGTAAAATTGAGATTTAGACCTCAAATTGAGGTCGGATTTCGAAATTAATCACATAATCGGGCTCGGGGGTGAATGGGTAATCGGGTTTTGACCAAGCGATCTTGGGGTTGACTTTTTGGAAAAAGTGTAAAGATCTTAACTTTATGCATTTAATTGATTTTCCTATCATTGTTTGTTGATATTAAGTCAATTTTGGTTAGATTCAATTGGTCTGGAGGCTAATTTTAGAGGAAAGGCCCCGGTTGAGCTTTGATTTGACTGTGGAGCGAGTTAAATGTTGAGTCTAACCTTGATTTGAGAGAATTAGGAACCCTTGAACTATATGTTATGTGAATTTTATGTGTAACAGTGTATATGCGAGGTGACGAGTGTATATACGACGTTAAAATAATTGTTTCCATTTTTTTTCATATTTCATTAATTATCTTATTCCATGTCTTAACTATTACATGTTTTGATTGTTTTCTATGCCGTAACTTGTTACTCGTCATTCATTTACTCGTGTATTGAAATGTTTGTTTCTTTCATGATTCCATAATTAATTTCTATTTGCCTTATTTGTCCTACTTGTACACTTTAACTGTCATATATTTGGCTTGTCTTGTTGCTTTGTGTTAATAGTAGCATTCCTTGATTTGGTACGAGGTTCCTTTATCGCCTTGCTTTCATATTCTTTGATTCTTGTGAATTGAGTTGCTAATTGATTGCATTTATTGATTTTATTTATGGATCGGGTTGCACGCCACAACGGTTGTGATATGGTGGAATAAGGGAGGATTTGATATTATACGATGGGACCGGGTTGCACGCCGCAACGGATTTTATATGTGATTTGATATGGTGAAATAAGGGAGGATTATGATATTGATTCTGATTATATGGAAGGATCGGGTTGCGCGCCGCAACGGATTTTACATGTTATTCTTGTTATTGACATGGTGAAATAAGGGAGGATTGTATTTGTACGGTGGGATCGAATTGTGCGCCGCAACGGATTGTGTGTGTTGTATTCATTGTTGTACTATGTTAGCTTCTAGAATTCTCATATGATATTCTGAGAAAGGATAAATTCTGGATTCATTGATTTCGAGGATTGAGTTCTTTTCATTAGTTAACTGCTTTGCCGTTATTTCCTGTTTTCCTTTATTATTTTTATTATTATTATTATTATTATTATTATTATTATTATTATTATTATTATTATTATTATTATTATTATTATTATTATTATTATTATTATTATTATTATTATTATTATACTGCGTACATGTTATTGTAAGTGACCCGGCTTAGCCTCGTCGCTACTTCGTCGAGGTTAGGATCGGCACTTACAGAGTACATGGGGTCGGTCGTACTCATACTACACTCTACACTTCTTGTACAGATTTTGGAGTCGGTCCTAGCGGCGGTCAGTAGATTGATCGGATTGATTAGATGGCGGATATTTGAGGTATAGTTGCACATAGTTCGCAGCCCTAAAGTCCCCTTTCATATCTCTCTAGTTGTTTACTACATGTCAGAAAGTTATGCTTTCATTCAGACTTTTATTTATAGTACTCTAGTCGCTCGTGTACTTGTGACACCAGTTCTAGGATTGCATCTAGATATCGTTGTTATTATGGTTTTCTCACTCTATTTCGATTTATTCGGTTTCTGGGTTATTATTTAATTTGAATTATTAAAAATAACTAAAAACTATTTCTAACGTTGGCTTGCCTATCAAGTAAAATTTTAGGCGCCATCACGGTCCCGAGAGTGGGAATTCCGGGTCGTGAAAAATAACTCCTCTGATATCCCCTGCCCTCGTCACCTCTGTTTAACAAAAAAATAGTTTTCATGGTCATAGTCAATATTAAAATAAATTGGGTTTTTAATAATCAAATTTACTTCACTTTTTCAAATATGAAATAATAAAAGGTAATTAAATATTCAATAGATAATGCAAAGGAAATCCTATTGATGATTGTAGCTTTCTTCCAAGAATTGCGAGTAAGAATCTTCAATCAAACAAAATAAAAATAAAAACTTGCATATATTTGTGAATTTCTTGATGATCATACAAAATAAGGCAAGGGGCGTTTATATAAGTATACAATATGTAACGGTTTTCCCTCACTTAATTCCTGCCCACTACTAACATTTAACTCCATTAATTTCCCGTCACACTACTAAAAAACGGGAAAAACCGACCGCCAAAACCGACCGATTCGTGGCAGTCGGTAATCGTAAGGTTGGTAGAGCTAACCGACCGACTTTGGTCGGTATTTTTCGACCGATTTTGGTCGATCAATTAAATTCCAAAAAAAGAAAAAATTACCGAAAAAACCGACCGAACTCGGTCGGTATTTTAATTATGTAATTAAAAAATGCATAATCTAGGAATCGAACCGGGGTCTGTACTGTGACAGGATACTATTCTACCACTAGACCATTGGTGCATTTTATTTTAAGATTGTCTTTTATTTCATATATACTCTTTAATTGTATTTTGCGCGAAAATAACTGACCGATGTCGGTCGGTTTTATTAAAAAATAAAATTACCGACCGAATTTAGTTTGTTTTTTAAAATGACTGGCCGATAAATCGGTCGGTTTTTTTAATATTAATTTTAATTTATTTTAAATAAAAAACCGACCAAAGTTGGTCTGTTTCTTAAAAAAATAATTCGCGTGACGCAAAAATAGTTTCCTGCATTTTTGCGTCAAAGAAAACCGACCAAAGTTGGTCGGTTTCGTAAAAAAAAAATTAAAATATAAAATATTTTGAAAAACCGACCGACTTCGGTCGGTCTTTCAGTCGGGATTTTGACCGACCGAAATCGGAGTTTTGCCGAATTTCTGGTAGTGTTACTCAAATTACTCGTAATGGTCATGGTAATGATAACAATCGCGCATAGTCAAGGATAATGGTGATTCCCTTTCCATATTCGGTAATTGGCCGTGAATTTTCCTCTTTTGCAGTCTTCATGCGTCCCGTATCTATTTCTTCTTTCCCAGTTGTCAGATACGGTATCTTTTGTAGTAATCCCGTGGGTATTTTATCTGCACCACATCACTCTTCTTTATTGATCTCTTTCAAATGTCACCTCTAAACTTAATCCACGTGTCATATTCATGTTTCCACCAATACACCCTCCATATTTATTGAAGGAAAAGGTCCGGTCACCCCTTAGACAAGGGTGGCTAAGCCACTGACTCTACTCAGTCTCGTTTGTATGATCATTCCAGAGGAATCAATTAAAGAAAGAGCCTAAAAGCGCAATTGCAAAAGATTACATTTATTAGTTCTAAATAAACAGCAGTGATGTCAAAATGGTAATTAAGGAAATAGTGACAGGGTATGAAAGAAAGACAAAAGAGTTAGGGGAAGCAAGTGCATGTGAGGGAATGCATGGAAAGGTCGGTCGCTGTAAAGGCAGGAGATAGTAAAAACAAAACAAAGAAAAACTAATTATATAAATACAGAGACCAATATTTAAATAAAAGCCAAGAGAAATCTAAAATCTGGTCAAGAAACCATGCAATAGTTTAAGAGTACTTCTGTGACGTTCGGACAAAAAATAAAAATAAGAAACAAGAGGTGGCCGAAGGTTCGCAACGGATGGCTTAAGTATCGAACAGTTTACCACAGTACACACTGAGAGAGCAAAAACTCCATTATTAAACTCAACAAAGATAGACAACACAAATCAACGACGGATCTAAAATTTAAATTTTATGGGTTCAATACTTAAGCTTTTTAATATTAAACTCATCATATTTTCAAAGTTATGAGTTCATATTCACTATTTCTTATGATTTAAATAATTTTTTACGCATAAATTTATGTTTCGTTTTAAAAATTATGGATTCGATTGAACCCACAATTATACTTCTACATACGCCAACTGACACAAACACAAAACCGACTTCAGCCGGACGCGGTTTCGTGGCCCTCTTTGCTTTTGGCTTCTTCCTTTGTAAGGAATACTGTACTGTCATAAAGGGTTCTGTTTCCAGCTTAGAGGGTAATAAATAAAGTAAGGGCTAAGGTTTCGATTAGTTGTCAATCCCATTTTTATATTGCCCAATGTTTTCTTATGGTTTATTGTGTGTATCGAAACAGTAGTAATGTGTTAACATGCTGGTGAATGGAATACACTGGGCACTTAAAAGAGGTTTCTTCGTTTACCTTTCCCTTCCTTCTATTTTCGATCAACGAGTTGTTCTTTCCTTTTCAAGTTAACGATATTAAGTAGAACGGCAAAGTGTCAAATATACTCATGTACTTTCGAAAATGGTCTAAAAATACTCATCGTTATACTATTGGGCTATATATATCCTTCCCGTCATACTTTTGAACAAATATACCCTTATTTTGGATGGAGTGCCACGTGTCAGCACCAGATGAAAACGACTCATTTCATTTTTTTTACCCGATCCGTTTTAAAAAACCCACCACCTGACCCGTTTAAAAATTCAGTTTTTTTAAAGCATATATTTTGTAAAAACTGGAATTTATTTTTGTAAAAACAGGAAAAAAAAAAGAAATTTGCAAAATATATATTTTTAAGTTTTTTCAGTTTTTTTAAAGTATTATTTTTTGTAAAAACTGAAAAAAAAATTAAAAAAATTTTAAAAACTGAAAAATATATATTCTGTAAAAATTAAAAAAAAAAAGCAATTTGCAAAATATATATTTTTCAGTTTTTTCAGTTTTTAAAAGTTTTGTTTTTGTAAAAATTGAAAAAAAAAAGATTTTGCAAAATATTTTTATATTTTTTAAAACTAATGCATATATAGTCCACTGCTTTAGGAGAGTCTTTTTTTTCAGTTTTTTAAAAAAATATTTTTTTCAGTTTTTACAAAATAAATACTTTAAAAAAACTGAAAAGACTTAAAAATATATATTTTGCAAATTCCTTTTTTTTTTTCTAGTTTTTACAGAATATATATTTTTCACTTTTTAAAGTATTTTTAAAAAATATTTTTTTTTTCAGTTTTTACAAAAAAAATACTTTAAAAAAACTGAAAAGACTTAAAAATATATATTTTGCAAATTCCTTTTTTTTTTTTCCAGTCTTTACAAAAAATAATTTCAGTTTTTACAAAATATATGCTTTAAAAAAACTGAATTTTAAAACGGGTCGGGTTGTGGGTTTTTTAAAACGGATCGGGTAAAAAAATAAAATGGGTCGTTTTCATCTGGTGCTGACCCGTGGCACTTCATCCAAAATAAGGATATATTTGTTCCAAAGTATGACGGGAAGGGTATATGTAGCCCAATAGTATAACGAGGGTATTATTAGACCATTTTCGAAAGTACAGGGGTATATTTGGCCCTTTGCCGTAAGTAAAAAGTGACATGGATGGCCGTCCAGCTTTTATTCCATTATTAATGATACTCCATCTATTCTACTTTAATTAATTTTTTTGACTGTTTTCACGTCTATTAAGAAATTCATCTTTTAACATTAATTAATAATAAATTGAACATATTAACTTTTACTATCTTTTCAATTTGTTCATTAGAAATGTAACACATACTCCGAGACTCTTTATTCCTAGGGCAACTTTGGAAAACAAAATTAGTTCCTTCTTGATATCTTAATAAATCAAATATTGTGGCCCATAAAAAAAGACCAAAAAAGCAATTAAAGTGGACCGGAGAGAGTATAAAATTATTTTATTTCGAAAAGATAAATTACTTAAGTTATATATCACAAAAATAAAAAAAAATATTTGTTTGCTTGTAAAACGGTACAGTTAAATTTGTTAGGTAATTTATAAACAAGCGAATTGATCTGATCCAAAAATGATAAATGAATTAAATAAAATGCAAGACCTAGCATTGAAATCGAGATAAATAACAGATAGCTTGATTCCGGGAGCAAGGCTTCCGAAGGCAGCAATAATGTAACGATCCGACCAGTCGTTATGACTTGTGTGTATTGTCGGTTTTGGTTTTCAGGTGTTTCTGAATTAGTTTGGAAGAATAAATTTTATGTTTGAAACTTTAAGTTGGAAGAGTTGACCAAGTTTGAGTATTTGACCCCGGATCAGAGTTTTGATGGTTCCGTTAGGTCTAGATGGTAATTTGGATATTTCTAGAAGGTTTCGACACTAATTGGCGAAAGTTAAAAATTTGAAGGTTTGGAATGCTCATAAGTTTGACCGAGAGTTGACTTTGATGATATCAGATTCAGATTGTGGTTCCGGAAATTGGAATAGCTTCGTTATGTCATTTGGGACTTGTGCGCAAAATTTGAGTTTATTCCGGGTTGAATTGATATGTTTCGGCACGAGTTTTAGAAGTTGAAAGATTCAAAGTTCATTATGTTTGATTTGAGGTGTGATTCGTCGTTTCGATGTTGTTATAAGTGATTTGAGGCCTCAAGTAGGTCAATGTTGTTTTAGAATATAGTTGGTTTTAGAATATAGTTGATGTAAATTTCTCAAGATATGTTTCTCTATTCAGCTCTTTTCATTATTGATTTTTGATATCCCGTTGCCTTCTTAAATCATATGATAATTGTCGATATATATTCTGAATGGATCCATATAATTTTAAAAACTTACGCAAGTTATGCTTTGGATTCGTAAACAACTTCACAAATACAATGCAATAGCAACCCTTCTTTATGTGATAATACCTAAACAAATCTACCAATAAAATAGCCAAGAAAGAAGATTTTCTAACATAACTTGAAATGCCCTCAAGATGAAATGATATTAATATCAAGAATAATCATATAATAAATTCTTTGTCAATTTGTCATCATGTCTTTTCATTAAGAGTTAGGGTTCAGAAAAAAGAGATTGAATAACTCTAAATAATAAGGTTTCCATTTGAGTTTCTTAGGTCAGTTGGTTGAGTTGGCA